>NW_027173405.1:1200000-1800000 GCF_018151085.1 Drosophila tropicalis
TTTCAAATTTTCTTCAGTCACTGCCATTTTATTATACCCTTGCAAAAGGGTATATTAATTTTGGTCAAAAGTGTGCAACGCATGGAACGAAGCATCTCCGACCATACAAAGTATATATATTCTTGATCAGCACGACGAGACGAGTTGAAATAGCCATGTCCGTCCGTCTGGATCAACGCAAACTCCTCCTAGACCGTAAGAGCTACAGAGCTGATTTGCACATAGGCTTGTATAAGTTAAGCACTTCTATCATAACAAGGAGTCAAGTACTTATACCATAAAACCCAAGTCCGTCAACACATGCCCATTGGCCGATCCTATTTCATCATCACAAGCAATTCCCATCGGTCAACCCCACTCAGTCGTCACATGCCCATTTGTCGCATGATCGCCTGTCTCAAATAACAGTCCGATCGCTAGGATAAACAACAAGTCACCCCAGTCAATCGTCAGATGCCAATTTGTCGCATGATCGCCTATCCCCAGCAACAGTCCGATCGTTAGGATAAACAACAAACCTGATACCCAGAATCACCCCACAAATTTCGGCAATAAACAAAGAATGGTCCTGAACACTTGTGTAAACAAAGAATAGTCCCACGCTCTTAGTGGACTATTGGACTCAGCCAACGCCGCCGCCTGCGACGACGTTAATTATCCAAGCCTTCATCCAACATAATCAAATCATAGAAAGTCAGTCTTAAGCCTAAGTCCAAACCATCCGGTAAAACTTCGCTTTAGCTCCGCGGAATTCACTCAGTCAGAATCTTTCAGTTATCATTAAGTTGTAATTGTAAAGTGACTTTAAATAAAAATTGTATTTTTTTATACCGTGAGTGAAGGAAGTGTTTAATTGGCGCCCGAGCAGGGACCCTGCTAAATAAAACTTGATCGAGTGTTAGTGAAAGATATCAGTGGTCGTGACCGAGAAAACGCGTTAAATGCCTTAAAGTGTCAACGAAATAAAAACACTATATTGAACTACACTAAGAATCAGACAGGGTCAAATTTATCGCTGCAATTTCCTCCAAGATCCGTTCAGAGGAAAACTGATAACCCAAACGTGTTTGCCCAGGAGCGTTAGTACCTTCAACTTTGGAAAAGCGAGCCCTCCTACAAGCCGATCAGTACAAGCACCGAAGATGTTATTAATAATGTAAGTTAAGCAAAATAATTTTAAGTGAAAGAAAATCAAGAAAAGAAAAAAGAATTTGTGTAAACACAGTGAGAAAAAATTTGTGAACCAAAACCAAAAGTTTAAATTTAAAAAGAAAAAAGAAAAACACAAGCTAAAATATTTATAAAATCCTTAATTAAATTTTTTCTCACTCAAGAAAAAAGAATCAAAAATTGAAAAAGAAACTAGTAATAAGTAATCCCAAAAAAAAAAGGGGAAAGAAATAATTCAAAATTTAAAAAAAATTTTTTTGTAAAAAAAAGAGATTAAAAAGAGAAGAGATTTCATTTAATATTGAAAAATTTGCATAATACCACAAATTAAGATTTAAGAAATAATTTTGAAAAAAAAAGAGAATAATCATCTAATATTGAAAATTTTGCATAATACCACAAACTAAGTATTTAAGTACCAAAAACCTTTTCCACCAAGATTAGCGGACATACCGCTATACCTTTGTCAATATAAACTAAAATCCAATTTTCGCGGCATTATATCGTTCGTTGGTTTAAAATATTTTTTCCAAAATGACTAATGACAACTGGGTTAAAGCAGCAGTCCTCCAGCAGGGTGGTAGTCAGGCAGCAGCTTCCGATGCTCCGACAGCATCCACCTCAGGTGCAGCAGCCGTAAATAGAATAGAGGCACTGTCGATACAAGGATTAGATGTAGCTATCCAAACAATTTTGTCATCTCAGCTACAGGAAATAGTGAAACAATTAAATTTTTCTCAGCCAGGACATATTCCCTTTAGGGACCAGACAGCTAGCGTCCAGGATAACTGGCATGAATTAGACAAAGTGCCAGATATCGTAAAAAATCTTGACAAATTCTTAGGTAGTCGTGAAGAATTCTCAACATGGTTTGCTTCCGCCACACGTTTGATGGAATTGTACGCCCCCATTCAGGGAACACCTAAATACTTTGCAATTCTGGTAACCATTCGAGGCAAAATTACAGGCCATGCGAATACACTGTTGAAAGTATATCGCACTGCTTTACATTGGGGTGCAATCTCTCAGTGTCTGTTATCTGAGTACTCAGACAAACGAGATTTAAGCACTCTAGAATATCAGCTATTCACCATGACCCAGAAAGGCGCATCCATTCATCAATTTTACTTCGCCGTTTACCAACAGATGTCGTTAATACTAGACCAAATCGAAACACTGGGTTATACTCCCGAGACTATGGAAGCCATGGCAAAACAGGTCAGAGATAGGGCTCTAGATACCTTCATCAGAGGTCTTAACGGAGATCTATCAGACAGAATGAGCTTAGCTCAACCCAGAGATCTGAGGCATGCATTGCAACTATGCGAGATGTTGGACAATAAAAGGGCTAGGAACAATATCAGCCATCGTGACACTCGTCCACCAGTAGGACCAAAACCCCCGCATTATGCAAAAAATTACTTGCAACCTCAACAATCATACATACCGGCAATTCCACCAAAACCTTATAATAACAACAACTTGTATAATCAAAAACCAATGCCAAACGTGTTCATTCCCCAAAATAAATTCCCTCAAACGAAAAACCCCATGTTTTTCAATGCACCACCGAGGCCATTTGCCCCGAAGCCTCAGCCGGCACCAACTCCTATGGATGTCGACGGTTCTATTCTAACAAAAAAAGTTGACTACATGAAGAAGCCAAACGCTAATTCACCACAACAATTTGCTCTCAAAAGAGTCAACCAGTCCAGCGGAAATTTTCCCAATAAAGTTCAGAGGCAATTCCATATCGAAACCGGTATGTCAGGTGAACAATATATCACCATACCGCCTCAAGAAGAGCATTACTCCGATATGTCCGATTATCAGTCTGCTTACCAAGGCCAAGAAGACCTTTACGAATTAGTCCCATATTCTGAGGTTCGTGAATATCAACAGCAGGAGGAATATTTTACCTCACAAGGGGACAACTCAGAGTTAGTCCCGCAAAATAAAGAGGAAACCAAATCACAATCACAGGAACCTCAACAGCCACAAATTGAGGACACCGTTAATTTTTTAGGTTAAAGTGTTCCTCTTTGCCGTACTTTGTTGTCCGGGACAAAGACGGAACCGCATACAATTTTTTATAGATACCGGCTCCAACAAAAATTATGTCCAACCAGAAATAGCCAAAAACGTCAAAACAAATGAACACAAGTTTTACGCGAACACCGTAAGTGGTAGCATTCTAATCACCAGCCATATCCATTTGCGTTTATTTAACGAACCCAACAAACCTATAACTTTTTTCTTATTACCTAATTTGAATCCGTTCCATGGGATTCTAGGTAATGACACACTAAGAGAATTAAACGCCATTATTGATATAGGGAAAGATCTATTATTTGTCAACAACTCTCACGTTGTTAAAGTAAAGCAGATGCGAGCTCATCAGGTCCGTACGATCGAATCAGAGGAGCTCACCAATCAGCAGAAACTAGGGTTAAAGGCACTCCAAGAGGAGTACGAATCGCTTTTCGCAGACCCAAAAAAGAAGTTGACTTATGCTACTAATGTCCAAGGAGAAATCCGAACGACAACAGACACTCCAGTCTACACCAAACATTATCCGTACCCAGCTTCTCTCAAAGAAGTAGTAGAAGACCAGCTACAAGAATTACTACGAGATGGTATAATACGACCCTCACGGTCGCCCTATAATTCCCCTGTATGGATAGTCCCTAAAAAGAGCGATAGCCTTGGGAATAAGAAATATAGGATGGTCATTTATTACAGAAAGCTCAATGCAGTTACAGTTTCGTATAAGTATCCTATCCCTGAAATCGGAGAAATGGTTGCGCAGTTGGGCAACAATAAGTATTTCTCTGTTCTTGATCTAAAGAGCGGATTTCATCAGATTTCCCTTAAGGAATCTGATATTGAAAAAACAGCATTTTCTGTAAATGGAGGGAAATACGAGTTCACAAGACTCCCCTTCGGTCTAAAAAATTCCCCATCAATATTTCAAAGAGCTCTCGATGACATCTTGAAAGACCTGATTGGAAAAGTTTGCTATGTCTACATTGATGATATTATAATATTCAGTAAATCTGAGGAAGAGCATTTTCGACATCTAGCTCTAGTATTTTCTACCTTGTCCAAAGCAAATATGAAGGTCCAAGTAGATAAATGCAAATTCCTAAGACACAGCGTTGATTTCCTAGGCGTAGTTATCTCAAGGGAAGGAGTTAAAACCAATCCAGAGAAAATTCAAGCCATTAAAAAGTTCCCCATACCAAAGAACCTAAAACAACTAAGGTCCTTCCTGGGATTAGCTAGTTATTACAGAAGATTTATCAAAGATTTTGCTAAGTTAGCTAGACCCTTGACAGCGTTATTGAGAGGAGAACATGGCAGAGCTAAAAAGAATATCTCAAGCAAGATTGAAATTCGATTCGGTGAAGCCGAACTCGATGCCTTTGAGAATGTAAAAAATGCATTAGTATCACAAGATGTGATGTTAGCATACCCTGATTTTAAACAAGAGTTCCATCTAACCACTGATGCTTCAAACTTTGCATTAGGAGCTTCTCTAGAACAGAACGGTAGAACCATTACATTCCTTTCCCGTGCGTTATCCAAGGCCGAAGAAAATTATGCTACAAACGAAAGAGAAATGCTAGCAATAGTATGGGCATTGGATAAGTTAAGGATGTATGTATACGTCAAATCCAAAGTGTTCATTTACACTGACCACCAGACTCTCACTTATGCTCTCAGCCCGAAAAATAACAACACAAAGCTGAAGAAATGGAAAAGTTACCTGGAGGAATATAACTACGAGTTGAAATATAAACCGGGTAGCTCAAATGTGATGGCAGACGCACTCTCTAGAAACCCTACCAGCATAAATGCTAGCAGTACGTCAGCTACAGCCCAAAGTGATGAAAGCTCAGGTCATGAACTCATTCCAGCAATGGAAATCCCCATCAATGTCTTTATAAACCAATTGTTTATCCTCACTGGTGATAACGAATCCACTACCTTTGAAATACCGTTCCCTACATATCATAGACATACAATAGTGAGAAGCAATTATTCCGAAGAAGATCTTGTAACTATCTTGAAAGAAAAAATGGATCCTAGAATAGTTAATGGTATTTTTACTTCCGAAAGTATCATGGGAAAAATTCAACAAATATTTCCAGAGCATTTTAGGAATTACAAGGCAAGATTCACACATATTCAAACTATAGATGTCCATGATCAGATTCAACAACAAGATATCATAATAAAAGAACACCTCAGAGCACATAGAAATTCCGTTGAAAATAAAAAACAAATTTTATCTGAATATTCTTTCCCCGGTATGAAGAAAAAGATAGAAGCAATAGTAAACTCTTGCCAAACGTGCAAACTCTCTAAATACCAAAGACACCCTCCGAACCAAGAAATACAACCAACCCCTATTCCGAAATATCCAGGTGAAATTATTCATATAGATTTATATTCCACCCAAAATAAGATTATTTTAACCGCAATAGACAAATTTTCTAAATACGCGCAAGTTAAACTCGTAAACTCAAAAGCAGCAGAACATCTTAAAGTACCCTTACGTGAGTTGTTAATAGCCTTCGGTATGACAAAAACCGTGGTGATGGATAACGAAAAGGCTTTAAATTCTGCATCAATAAAATTTCTTTTGAATAATCAGTTAGGTATACAAGTCCACACTACTCCACCATATACTTCGTCTAGCAACGGCCAAGTAGAAAGATATCATTCAACATATACAGAAATAATGAGATGCTTGAAGCTAGAGCACCCCGAAATGGAATTCGAGGATTTAATATTCAAAGCCGTTGACGAATACAATAAAACCATCCATAGTACCACCAACAAAAAGCCAATAGAAGCATTTTTTGTAACAAATTTAATCCATAATCCAGAAAAATTAGCACTTGAAAGGGAAAAGATTGCAGAAACCATTTTAAAGAAGCAAAATAAGGACCTAGAGTACCATAATAAAACAAAAAAACCCGTCAAAATCTACGATCCAGGTGAAATCATCTACGTTAGGATTAATAAACGGCTAGGCTCGAAACTAACGTCTAGATATAAAAAAGAAATAGTAGCCGAAGATCTTAATACCAAGATTAAAACCAGGTCAGGAAGGATAGTTCATAAAAACCACTTGAAGTATTGATAAACATCCTCTTCCGACAGATTGCTCATGTTACCACTTTGCTGGGGTCACACAACCATATTAGACTATACTAAGTCAAGGGTGGTCATGTTGGAAACCGGGTTAGCCGCGCGCCAGAACGGAACGTTTAAAATCATTCACGTCATCGAATTAGAAAAATATCAAATGGCCATATCCGTTCTAAAAGAAGTCGTTAAGAATTCATCAAACCTTAGTCCGTATCAACCTTTTTTGGCCTATGAGATAACTCGGATACAGAACGAATTGAGGAGGCTTCAGCCGATGAAATTCAGAAACAAAAGATCGCTTGATATACTTGGCACGGCTTGGAAATGGTTAGCGGGCACACCTGATCACGAGGATCATAAGATTGTGGTAGATAAGATCAATGAACAATTGGAAAACAATAATCGGCAGGTCATTATTAATAATCTAACAGAAAATAAGATAAACGATTTAATTAAGATAACTAATACCATATTAATTAGAGGTAAGCCCGAATACAATAATAAGTCAGAAGAAATTGAAATAACCAAATTTAAATTGAGTCTTTTAAGAGAAGAAATAACAAATATTATTTACGCAATTGATTGGGCTAAGGCCAATACCGTAAACTCATTAATACTGTCCTCTGCTGAAATAGATTTTATTGACACAATTAAAGAAGAGAGCCTAAAATTTGTAAACATTGAAGAACTAATAGAGTTTGCCGAGGTTAGCATAGCCTCAGACGGTAAATCACTCCTTTATATTGTTAGCCTACCCAGAGTAATTAATGAAATTTGTAAACAAATCCTTGCAATACCAATTAAATATCAAAAATTTATAGAAGAAGTAGACTATGAGAATATCATGAAATGTAACAAGAAATACTTCGGGTTAATCAATAAGAGTAAATGTAAAATTCATAATGGTAAGACAATCTGTAAACTGGAAGATCTGACTAATTTAGAAAACAATAAATGTTTAGGAGCCTACTTGCAAAGAAGAAAATCCCATTCAGAAATAATGCCCGGTACCTTGCTGCTGAACCAATTTCAAGGGGACATCAACATCAATGGAGAAAACATTACCCTAGAAGGCACCTTCATAATTCAAGCGGAAAACGCGACAGTCATCATAGAAGACTCCTGGTATATTGTGAAGACACGCTTTGAAGTCGAGGTTCAACCACCGCTGTTGCAATTACTATCAGATAAGCAGCAAAGAGGTGAAAGGTTATCACTGGAAATGATCAAGGAACTACACATCAATAATACTAATAATCTGGAGAGAATCCAAAGAAACAACTTGATTATGTCTTCGTCAAGCTGGATTATTCTAACCCTTCTGGCAACTGCAATGATAACATATTACATCATCAAAAAATTCTGCAGCCACGAAACAGGCAACCATGGTCCACCAATGGAAGTCTCAATCGCGCCAGTTCAATATGTTGTTGCGACCGAGGACGTCCGCACTTAAAGGGGGAGGAGTTAAGCACTTCTATCATAACAAGGAGTCAAGTACTTATACCATAAAACCCAAGTCCGTCAACACATGCCCATTGGCCGATCCTATTTCATCATCACAAGCAATTCCCATCGGTCAACCCCACTCAGTCGTCACATGCCCATTTGTCGCATGATCGCCTGTCTCAAATAACAGTCCGATCGCTAGGATAAACAACAAGTCACCCCAGTCAATCGTCAGATGCCAATTTGTCGCATGATCGCCTATCCCCAGCAACAGTCCGATCGTTAGGATAAACAACAAACCTGATACCCAGAATCACCCCACAAATTTCGGCAATAAACAAAGAATGGTCCTGAACACTTGTGTAAACAAAGAATGGTCCCACGCTCTTAGTGGACTATTGGACTCAGCCAACGCCGCCGCCTGCGACGACGTCAATTATCCAAGCCTTCATCCAACATAATCAAATCATAGAAAGTCAGTCTTAAGCCTAAGTCCAAACTAGAGAGCTGCTCGGCTTCACTCAATACATATAAAGAAATGAATGGACTCGAATTGAATTGAATTGAGTGAGTGCTTGCTAACACTAGAGTGAATGTGTGTGAGTGTGAATGTATATTGCTTCTCATAACTCACAGCATCCAACTAAAAAAGTTCGAATGAATGAAGTATAAAACCGAATGAAAAATTTGGCTAACACAATTCGAATTCGAATTCATTCGAGTTATAGCTTACAAATTTTGTACAGTCATTCCGTTTGTGTCGCTGAAAAGAAATGGAGGTGGAAACAGAAACCCCAGGCAACTCTCTATGTAATTTTCAGTGTTTTTTGTCTTTTGTTTTGTGTTGATTATTGTATTGTATTAATATGGTTAATAAATTATTTTCTTTGTGCTTAGATAAACATCTCTGTAACTGTGACCTGTCCATAAATGTTACCTATATAATTTTTTTCAGATTTAATTTAGTTTTATTGAAATATATAGGTTGTGAAAAGCGCAGACAAAAATGCAGATGAAATAAAGAAGAAGCTTGATAGTGGCATGTATAATCTAATTGAGAAGAAGGGGCGCAGCGAAGTTTGGAAATTTTTTTTCCAAAATAATCAATGCTGATGGAGAGGAGCTGCCTGAGTTACTAGCCTGTAATATGTGTTTTTCGGTGTTTAAGTTTACAGGGAGCACGTCTAACTTGGTAAAACACAGGTGTTATTTGGTTAACTCCAGCAAATCGATGAAAATTATGCCTCTGGAAGTTAATGCAGCAACGAAAAAGGAAGGCATACTTATTATGACTGAATGGGTTGTAAAGAACTGTCGTCCTTTAAAAATTGTTGCTTTAAAAAGGTGGCGCAGTTTTTAATAAACGTTGTGTCGTCCTTTGGATCCAACGTGGACTTGGAAAAATTGTTACCGCATCCAACCACTGTTTCCCGAAACATAGCAGCTATCTACGAGGCACATTTTGGCCCAATAAAAGGTGAAATCGAAAAATATAAGGCCTCCGGATACGCTCTCACAAGTGACATATGGACCGACAATTACTTAAAAGCATCGTATTTGTCATGCACTATCCATTACATAAAAGATGGAATCCTTGTTGATCGACTCATGGCTATGAAGTCAATGAAGATGTCCTGTACAGGTATGTATATATCTCATAACCATAAGTCATATAGTTGAATTCAAATGAATTTTTTTAATTATTAGGTTTAAATATTCGGTCTAAAATTCAAGAGATACTGCATAGCTTCGGATGTGATCTAGAAATCGACAATCCAGTTATAGTAACCGATCGTGGGTCAAACATGATAAGAGCCTTTGAAGACTTTGAGAAAATACATTGTGTAAACCATCTTCTCAACAACGCTGTGGAAAAGGCTATTGCTGCTGTTCCTGAGATGGGTCACATCGTGTCTACTTGTACCAAAATTGTGAAATATTTCAAAAAGTCTGGAATGAACTCCTCGTTAGGATTTTCCTTAAAAAGTTTTTGCCCAACTCGTTGGAATACAGTGTATTACCTTTTAAAGTCAGTTGAGACTAATTGGATTGAGGTAACAACGATTTTAAAAGACAGAAATCAGACAGGTAGAGTTGAAGGCATCAACATCAACCATTTATGTTCCATAGTCCAAGTGCTGGAAGCTTTTGAACAAACTTCAAAAAAACTGGAAGCAAGCAATAGTCCAACCATTCACCTCATTGTCCCAAATATTAACAAATTGAAGAAAACTTGTCAGTCCGATTGTTCCGATATTCACCTCGTTCAGTCACTGAAATCTGCTTTAAACATTCAAATACTTTCCACAATAGTTCCGAATTTATCTAAGTACCATTACCTAGCCTTGTTTCTTTTTCCACCCGCAAACAAACTAATTAAATTTTCATCCACTGAAAAAGAGACTGTTATTAAAGACTGCAAAACAATTATGCAAAATTTTATTCAAGGCAGTAATTCCAGCACAACTGAAACACCTATGGACGAATTTGCTGATTTCGTGGAAGTCCAACAAGTTGAAATCGCAGACCAAGTTGAACAGGAAATAACGTCATATGCAAATATAAATGTTTCATATACGCTAGATTTTGATCCATTAGCTTGGTGGAATTTGCATGCAAATTTTTTTCCTCTGCTTTATAAGACAATTTGCAAAATATTCTGTATTCAAGCGAGCAGCGCAGCTTCGGAACGAACATTTTCCAACGCTAGAAATTTGATTTCAGAAAAGCGTTGTCTTATTTCTAGTAACTCAGAAAATATAAATAAAATTATGTTCTTGCATTCCAATATAAAATAGCAATAAATGTAAAAAAAATATATGAAAAAAAAAAATAAGAGTTTACATTTCATTGGTTTTTGTCTCTTTCTCTCATTCTTTTCTATTATACAAATAAATGAAATGAAAAACTACTTGGCAACTCGAATCCATTCGAAACCAACTCACTTTTCTTTACCTGTCACAATTCATTCAATTCCCTTTTGTGTTTTAGCTTTGTGTGTATGAGTCCTGTGCTAGAGCACTCACTCACTCATACTTTTTCGGCCTCGCACTCGAACTCACTCAACTCATTTTGAGCATTGTCAATTCGAATAAGGTTTTTTGACGACTCATGCAGCTCTCTAGTCCAAACCATCCGGTAAAACTTCGCTTTAGCTCCGCGGAATTCACTCAGTCAGAATCTTTCAGTTATCATTAAGTTGTAATTGTAAAGTGACTTTAAATAAAAATTGTATTTTTTTATACCGTGAGTGAAGGAAGTGTTTAATTTATATACTGCAGGCGTTGTATATCTCGGATTCAGCCGGATCGGACCACTATATCATATAGCTCCCATACAAACCCCAAAGTCACGAACAGTGACTTTTCTCAATAACATCGTTATTTTTTGTGCTTTTACGGTGAAACTTAATATTAGAGAGTTTATTACACTTGTAAACTACTGTGCCAAATTTGATCAAGATCGGATGACTATATCATATAGCTCCCATAGGAACGATCGGTCGAAAACAGTGACTTTTGTAAATAACTTCGTTACTTCTAACGCGATTGCTTTCAAATTAAAAATTTATTAGTTTAATATATCTGTTAATGACAGTGTCGAATTTGATAAAGATCGGGTGACTATCTCATATTGCTCCCATAGGAACGATCGGTGGAAAACAGTGACTATGATCGATATTTTAGTTATTTCCTATGATTGTAGGCCATTCTTTTGCAAACATTAGCCATTGATGGCTAATAGGCAAGGAAAGAGTTACCAAAAAAGTAGCAAGGGTATACAAACTTTGACGCGTTAGAAGTTAGTCCCGGCCCTCTGGTTTTTTTTTTTTTTTTGTATTTAGTAAGTATTTACTTTTACTAATAGATACTCGAGCCTAAAACAGCCTAAAGGTACATAAATTTTGGTAACGACAGGGAAATACTCAACGATCACCACCTCGCCTTTGCGAATTATTGCCTAGTTCTTGTGTAATTAACATATGAAAAGTTTTATTTTTATCGGGACTATATCTAAAACAGCGGTTTCCGGCTTAAAAAAACTGTAAAATTTTTAGATAGTGTTGCCACATTTCGGAAATATGTGTGCGCACAATTCTCTACAAGCGAAGTTACTTTTTAGCTTAAAATGTTTTCTGAATTCATAGAACAAATATAGTTCAGAATACAATATTCGGCTGCTCTGGCTCCTTGATTTCATGAAACCATGATATTGTCACTCATCGAAGTCGGTCATGTTGTTTTGTGCTCTCTTTTTGTAATAATAATATTAAATTAATTCAAAGTTAAAGTTAAAATTACATTCCTATTAATATCAAAACATTAACAAACGCATTTACAGTTTGCTAGCGGCCGTTAACCTCGCGCTTGTGACAAGTTTTTGTTGGGTGTTTTAATAAAAAAAAATATTCCCTTTTTGTTAATTGCAAAAATCCCGGCAATATCAGTGAAGACGTTCTTTACTATTATTTGACAAGATGCGGGATAGTTGTTGTGGAGGCGGTACGTTGATGCCAATGCCCTGAATTTAGGTAGTCCTGATCGTTTTCCCTTTAGATTTAGTATGTATCGACCTGAATGCAGCCCTGACTTATCGAGGCAGAGACCACCTTTAAGAAGTGAGACGAGGCGTCAGTATAGGAGAAAATTGCACAGGAACGATACGTTAAAATAAACATCCAATAATTGGCACGAAAAGAAGCTCGAGGCTAGGGGCCTTAGGGCTTAGTATATATTGATAAACTTTATAATTTGTTATATCTAAGACACACCATCATATTCTATACTCAGTTTGTAATAAATAAGTTTCACATCAATTCGTGCTAAATGTTCTATTTTTGTATCGGTAAAACTTTCGGGCGTTAAAGTAACGCGTGGTCGAGACATTCTTGACCTTAACAATAGTATTGCACAGGGTGGTGGCTTAAATGGGGCTGTGATTGTGGCGTAGCTTGGAACTCGAGATGTGATGTTTTATGAGACGGATTGGGGATGCATTTAAAACCCTGTCAGCTGGCTTTCGTTAGGTCCAAAAGAAGGCTTTGGCGATGGAGGTTCAATTCAGAAGTTTTACATTCCTTCCGGTTGCATTAGGGAGACAAAAGATAAAACTTTCTGGACTCTATGAAGATAGTTTAGCTTTTGACTTTCAAATTGCAGAAGGCAGAAACTTCCTTCTTGAATTAAATTCTGTCTTCTTCCTTTTATTAATTCCCAACATAAATATTGGGTACGCACAAAAAATATGATTTCACGTCTGGATTTCATTCACTTCAATGTGGCACTAAACTAGCTCAAGTCTAAGAGCGAAAAGAAATCCCCGCTTGGACAGTAGTGTGGGGAGTTCTTTCTGTGGGGAGAGCGGTAGGCATGTTCGTGTGAGCGATACGAGGTGAAAGCTCGCCTCCCTCAGCCCTTAAGCTTTGTGTTGCCTGTTGGGCATAAACATGCCCTTGCAGGAGTGCAAGACCAGGATTGCTAAAGGCTTTCTTCGAACAGGGTCCAGGCGAAGACGGTACGCATAGCGATTGGTCGGCAGCCAATTCCTGGTAAACTCCTCTCGAGCATAACCTCCATCACCACATCCGCTCCTAAGACCAAGGACACAGACGACGGTTAGTAGAAAGATTTGTCTGCCAGGATGATGCCCTCAAGCTTGCCGGCAGTCTGCGGGTCCAACGGAGAGTTTAGAGTTCGGCAGCACAGGCCATCGACCACCTTCAGAATCACTTTCAACCGACATCCTTCGCTGATCGGGGACTACATCACTACATCACATCAATATTCACGGCTGTCAATTTGAAGGACTTGGCAAGATAGGTCGCCATCAATGATACCGCCCAGCATGAGTGGGTTGCGGTGTTGCAGCAGTGTAGCCAGTGTCAGCTTAGGATCGGATACTGGCTTTGGAGCGGTTCTTCGTCTGGAGGACTCAGGAGTGATGCGACATACGACGGATCCCAAAGTGCGTCGTAAGATGCTCCTTCGGAGTGATGAAGTCAGGTAATTGGCGCAGTAATACTTTTACTTCTACTTCTTCACGTTCAGCCGCAGGAAGCGCCGGCATCGCTCTAGAGGATGGATTCCGCGACAGACTCGACAACGGAAGGACTCAGTTCATCGTGAACACTTGCGCTCCACCTTCGAAGCCTTGGTCTTGTAGCCAGAAGTCGAGATGTGGACGACGGATAGCAGAAGAAAGCGGATTAATGTAGGATTGTACAACACACATAATAATCACTGGCAGCTCGGCCGTTCTTATTTGGAAGGAAAGACCAGCTGCTGGACACTAGTGCAGTTTCAAATAGAGAGTTTGAATTCTTTCTTCTTGAGGAAGAAAGATCAGCTTCGCGACTGATCGTTTCTTAACACTGCGAGCGCTGACCAGATCAACGACACGGACGTTGCCGTCAGGTTCTGTGGCGGATTGCAACGGACCGCCGACTAGGAGATGGGACGCGGTCAAATTCAAAGAATTGGTGGGGTGTTCAGACATAGGAGAAATCGGCCGCGAAATTAGACAAGCCTCTTGGTAAGAAGCAAGCAGAGTTGAAAATTCCTCGAAAGTGTACTTTTAGTTGAAAGTGGCCTTATAAAACAGAGTTTTAAAACTTTCAACTCAAGCCTTCTACAATTCATCCATGTGTGGTGCCCCGGGAGGGATGAAATGCCAGGACACATTCTGATGGCTATAGTGGGATAATATTTTCTGCTGGGTGGACTTTAAGAAATCTTTTTTGAGAACAAACTAAGCGAATGTATATCTGTATTCTGTATATCATTGTATTAAAAGCGAGAGGCGAATTGTATGCCGTAAAGTAGGTAAAAAAAAACCTGGTTCTTCATAAATTCGTGGACAAGGTAACATTGCAATCTTTGCTTATGCAGTGGGGCGTGAGAAAGTTGTGATTGCAGCCGAGTTTTAAAGATCATGCACACCTTGCAAGAGTTAACCACCAATATGACTAGATTTCGCAGTCTTGGAATCCAGTATCTTTATCGGATGAGACGGACTACAAGTTGATTTCCTCCATGCAGAGAAATCTGATGCGTGAAAAACACCAACAGACGGGACAATGGACTTGCGACTGCCAGCTGAAAGGGGATACGTTCGTCGTAACTGAGGGACGCTACTTGTTGTACGCGCCCACATGCTCGGATCACACCTGATGCGTCAGTGAACGGATTCAAATTGAGCATGTCACTAGACATGGGCAGAGACAACTTCTACTGTAGACACTGATATTCACTACGGAGATATTCACGCTGAATGACTTGGATCAACACATGAAGTGCTTGACTGATATTCAAAGTAGGACTAGCGGTCACTTCTACGGACTAGTCATTTGAAAGTTTTCCACACTTTTCGGGATATTTTCGCTGCTCCAAGGTAGTGTCTAGTAGGAGTGCTGTCGCTCGTTGCCAAGACTCTTGCGCTTCCCATTGTCCATGTGTACGACGGTTGTGGGGGCATTTTCGATATCGAGGAAATCAGTATTCAACCACTTAACCAAAGGAAACCCAGACGAAACAAGAGCATCTTGAAGTTAATTGACCATTGCGATAGCAGCCAGGACATCACCGATATACATATAGGATATGATAACGTCGCTAGCCAAGGAAAATTTGGATTATAGATCATTTTGCAAGTTGTTGTTACATAGAAAATATGTAGTAGTCCTTCGTAGTTGTAGTAGTAGTAATCCCTCGGAGTCGTAGTAATAGTAGTCCCTCGTAGTAGTAGTATTAGTAGTATTAGTCCCTCGTAGTTGTAGCAGGGAAGTGAGACGATGTTGTCTTGAAGCGATTAGTAGAACGACTGGGCTGTACCACTGTTAACAACCCTTTTTAACAGTGCAACGATAACAGCTTCTTAGAGAGGAGTCACATACATAACACACCTATCCTTGATTCAAATTTTCTATTTTGCACAATCCGGTATTTGATTTCTTTATACTTTGGATTGGTTTCACCACTGATAACGAGGAAGTTTAGGAATGGAAGGTATTTGTTTAAATATTTGAATTCCACTCGACATTTTTAAGCTATATTTAGGCCACCTGCTCTACTCTGATATCGTTATCTTATTATGCATTGCATATAATGCAAATCCAGATTTATGGCTACCAATATTAAAGTAGCTAACAATAATATCCCTGTTTCTTCTAAATTTTCACTATGAATTATTATTTTTACGCTGTTAACGACATTAGCCGTTGGATGATCTATTTCACTTTGCAACGAATTAGGGGTTATTGAAATTAAACCGCACCGAACCTTTTTTTCTGAAAGTTAATGTATTGAATAGGAAAACCCTATTTGGGTTTTTCAAAGTTAGCTCGTTTTTAGTTTTTTTAAAGCGAGTTGAAATTTTTCATTTTGGGGGTAATTTTTTGTATGTCATATGAGCTAAATATGACTTATATATCGATTACTTCTTTATGCATACGACTTAAATCATCCTCATTTATTGTAGAAATATTGTTAATGGTTTCATTTTTTTTTTTTTTTTATAACGTTTAATATATATTTGTTGAATCTACTCTTAAATTAGAACCTAACAACAAGTTTGAAATATTTTTCTTAATCTAGTACTTAAGATAAATCCTGGGGATATTGCAGGCGGCCCGAATTACTTGTTATTGGGTTGGTCTGTCATTTCTTTTAAGACGAGTTCTATTATTAGTTCGCGTAAGGGAATTGGCTAGAACATTTGGGTGTGCATCCAGTTTCGCAGAATACTTTAGTTGTTGACTACCTATTTCAGATTTTACGCTAGGTATATTTAGATCATTTTGAATGTTGTCGTTCCGTATAAACCACGGGGCCCCCGTGATTGATCTTAAAATTTTCGACTGCGCTCTTTGTATAATATCGACATTGCTGGTACTTGCCTTCCCCCATAGTACGGCTCCGTAAGTCCAGATGGGTTTCAGTACGGAGTTGTATAGGAGGACTTTATATTCCAGACGTAGAGGGGACCGAGCATTGATGATCCAATGTCGGCTACTTGCTTTCAGTTTAAGCTGTGACTTTTTTGCTTCGATGTGCTTGCGCCAAGTTAGTCTTCTGTCTAGGTGGATGCCAAGGTAAGTGACATCCTCGGCTTGAGGAACTGGTACGTTGTTTAGCATTAGAGCTGAACAGTTTCTTTTGTTAAGCGTAAATGTAACATGTTTGCATTTCTGCTCGTTGACCCGGATACGCCAGGTTGCTAGCCATTCCTCTACCACCTTGAGGTGTTCCTCTAATTTTGCAGAGGCTTGTATTGGGCATTTGGATCTGCTGAGGATTGCCGTGTCATCGGCAAAAGTAGACGTTGTAAGTCCTAAACTCGTTGGTAAGTCTGCAGTGTACAGTAGGTAGAGCAATGGGCCGAGTACACTGCCTTGCGGTACACCAGCTTTGATTTCAAAATCAGCCGAGACGGAGCCATTACATCTTACAGCGAATTGCCTATTGTAAAGGTAAGATTCCATGAGTTTGTGGGTGTACTGTGGCAGTTTTTGCCGGATTTTGAACATCAGACCCTCCAGCCAAACTCTATCGAAAGCCTAGGCAACGTCGAGAAAGACAGCCGCACAGTATTCTTTTAGTTCGAATGCTGTTCGTATTTCGGATGTAATGCGATTGACTTGTTCAATCGTACCATGTTTTTCGCGGAAGCCGAATTGGTGTGAAGGGATTGTGTTCTCCGATGCCAGAAATGAGTTTAGTCGGATCTGCAGGACCTTTTCAAAAAGCTTCGAAAGACATGGCAGCAAACTAATTGGCCTATAGGATGATGGCTGGGTTTTGTCCTTTCCCACTTTAGGAATCATGATGATAGTGGACCTTTTCCATGTTCTTGGGAAGTAGCCAATTCTTATTATAGCGTTGAACAGTTTGCAGATGTATTGTATGGCAATGATAGGGAGTTCCAGGATCATTTTCGGTGTGATTAGGTCATGGGCAGGGGCTTTTTTTGGCTTTATGTGGTTTTTAATAACTGCAGTGATCTCGTCCGATTGGAGTTCCGAGTACTCACTATCCGTTAGTGTGCTCGAAGGGGGAAGTACATATGAGTTTGATGTTGGATTTGGCTGGAAAACCATTTTAAGATGTGTGGTGAATACGGATGCCCTCTCTTCGTCACTGCGGGCCCATCCACCGGTTGGACTCCTTATCGGTGAAATTGTCTCTGCAGGAGCGCTTAAAGTTGGGTGAGCTTTCCACAGAGGATGTTTAGTGCTGGTTGGGCTGAGCTTTTCTATGTATTTTCTTTGAGCCCAGCTTTCCTCTTGTCTTAACGCCTTGGAGAGGTTGCGATTAGCATGCCTTAGGCGAAGTTTTGCTGCTGGTGAGCGAGTAATCTGCCATTCTCTTTTTAGACGTCGTTTTTCCGTTATTAATTGTTCTATCCGCCGGTTCGTAGACCTGTCAACAGGTTTAGTGTAAGAAGAGGCAGGTGGAGTAGATACTCTTGCTGCAGCTCCCATCATAGACTCAAGTGCAGAGACGCACATATCAATGTCCTCTGCAGCATCCAGTTTTGGCGAACAGTCAATGTAGGCACTCATGTACATTTTAAATTTAAGCCAATTTGTTTTGTTGTTTGTAAGCCTATATGGGCGATCAAGTACTTGAGGTCTTGTTAATAGTGTGAATAGTACTGGAGAGTGATCGGAAGTTAGATCTAGCAGTGTGTCCGCAGTGATCCGATTACGTGGAATCCTCTTGGTTACTGCGAAATCAATCAAGTCAGGCACTTTCTGTGGATCTGTGGGCCAATAAGTAGGCCTACCCGGTGAGACGCAATCCATCTTATTGAGAGGGTTGACTATTGTGTTGTACAACTGCTTGCCTTTAGGATTTACCAGGCGAGATCCCCAGTGCGTATGTTTGGCGTTATAGTCCCCTGCTGCAATGAAGCGATCTCCGAGTGTGTTAAAGAAATCGGTAAATTCCTTTTCAGAGATTGAGAAGCGTGGTGGGCAGTACAGGGCAACCAATGTAGTGTTGCCGCAGCTGGTTTGGACGGTTATAGCAGTTGCTTGTAGGTGCTGTGTTTCAAATCTGTTGAGGAACGAGTGTTTTATACGGTTTTTGATTAGGATACCAGTCCCGCCATGAGCTTTTCCGTCTGGATGGTTTGTTGCATAGAAGGTATATTTTGGTATTTGAAAATTATTTTTTGATGTTAAATGTGTTTCCGAAATCAGCAAAACGTCGATTTCACTTGAGTCTAGGAATAGTTGCAGTTCATTTTTGTGCTTGCAGATGCCGTTAGCATTCCAAAGACATAGACGTAGGGAAGCCATTATTTATTCTCGATAAGCTTCTGGATAAGCAGGTTTTAATTCCGCATCAGTTCTTGCATACAGTTTTGCATGGACGTCATAAAAGTGGTCATGTTTTGATTGAGTGAGATCAATAGGGCTTCTAAGCCACTTGGAGTTTGCTGGCCAAGCTCTGGTCATAAATTCATTTTATGAATGTTATATAACCCAAAATGACTTTTTCAGCTACAGTTCTAGAAAAACTTACAATTAAGCCCTTTTTTAGTTTTGGAAGTATTTTTAATTTATAACTATTTTTTGATAGAATTATATCAAGATTAATTTAAAACAACAAATATATTTTTTAATATGGAAAATTAGAAACGAGCTCTTTTTGGTTGTGGTTCATTTCCTTCATCAAGATCAAGGTAATCCGATTCGTTAGTGGAGAACTCCATTCAGTAGCGTTCATCTTTCTCCACTTCTTCATTTTGATTTTCATCTTCTTCGAATTGAAATATTTGCTTAGTCCTCCAACATATTTCGGCCAGTATAGCATCTAGAGCTTTTTCAAGTGTTCGTGGCGATTTCGATACGCTGAGACCTTTGTACCTTTTGCTAACAAGTTATGGGATTTAAAAAAAGATGCTAACATTTCAGATTTTCTCCGCGTTAGCTCTAATTTTAAAAACATTTGATCCAACATGCTTTGTTATATAAGAACTGGGTGATTTTATACTGATAGTTCGGGGATATACTCGGAGTAATCATCTAATACAGTCGCATCGGGTTAAAGACAAACATTGTCTGCGTCTGGATATTTTGGTACTGGAATATTTTCGGAATGGTCCAGGAGCAGTTGCACACTCGCAACGGAGACGTAGACTTTGTTTTTCGCCTTTTTTTTGTCCAGTCACATTGTTGGCACAAGCATGAACATTTTTTGGGTCATGTTCTCCTGAATTGTACCATATCATTGGTACACCAAATGGCATTTTTATACCCTTGCTAAAAGGGTATATTAATTTTGGTCAGAAGTGTGCAACGCATAGAACGAAGCATCTCGGACCATACAAAGTATATATATTCTTGATCAGCACGACGAGACGAGTTCAAATAGCCATGTCCGTCCGTCCGCCCGTCCGTCCGTCCGTCCGTCTGTCCGTCTGGATCAACGCAAACTCCTCCTAGACCGTAAGAGCTACATAGCTGAAATTTTGCTTAGTCCTCCAACATATTTCGGCCAGTATAGCATCTAGAGCTTTTTCAAGTGTTCGTGGCGATTTCGATACGCTGAGACCTTTGTACCTTTTGCTAACAAGTTATGGGATTTAAAAAAAAGATGCTAACATTTCAGATTTTCTCCGCGTTAGCTCTAATTTTAAAAACATTTGATCCAACATGCTTTGTTATATAAGAACTGGGTGATTTTATACTGATAGTTCGGGGATATACTCGGAGTAATCATCTAATACAGTCGCATCGGGTTAAAGACAAACATTGTCTGCGTCTGGATATTTTGGTACTGGAATATTTTCGGAATGGTCCAGGAGCAGTTGCACACTCGCAACGGAGACGTAGACTTTGTTTTTCGCCTTTCTTTTGTCCAGTCACATTGTTGGCACAAGCATGAACATTTTTTGGGTCATGTTCTCCTGAATTGTACCATATCATTGGTACACCAAATGGCATTTTTATACCCTTGCTAAAAGGGTATATTAATTTTGGTCAGAAGTGTGCAACGCATAGAACGAAGCATCTCGGACCATACAAAGTATATATATTCTTGATCAGCACGACGAGACGAGTTCAAATAGCCATGTCCGTCCGTCCGCCCGTCCGTCCGTCCGTCCGTCTGTCCGTCTGGATCAACGCAAACTCCTCCTAGACCGTAAGAGCTACATAGCTGAAATTTTGCATCTAGGCTTGTATATACTGCAGGGGTTGTATATCTCGGATTCAGACGGATCGGACCACTATATCATATAGCTCCCATACAAACCCCAAAGTCACGAACAGTGACTTTTCTCAATAACTTCGTTAATTTCTCTGCTATTATCGTGAAACTTAATATTAGAAAGTTTGTTACGCCTATAAACTACTGTGCCAAGTTTGATCAAGATCGGATGACTATATCATATAGCTGCCATAGGAACGATCTGTCGAAAACAGTGACTTTTATAAATAACTTCGTTACTTTTAACGTGATTGCTTTAAAATTTGTTAGTTTAATTTATCTGTTAATGACTGTGCCAAATTTGATAAAGATCGGGTGACTATATCATAAAGCTCCCATAGGAACGATCGGTGAAAAACAGTGACTATGATCAATATCTTCGTTATTTCCTATGACTGTAGGCTTTTCTTTCGCAAGCATATGCCTTTTTAGATCAAACGTTCTTCCACATTGATGGCTAATAGGTAAGGAAACAGTTACCAAAAAAGTTGCAAGGGTATACAAACTTTGACGCGGTGGAAGTTAGCCCCGGCCCACTGGTTTTTTTTTTTTTGTTTTTTATACATCCAGTTAACTAACCCGACCTGACCTAACCTGACTCATTAAATATAACATCACAATTAAAGTTATGTCGAAATGCCGTAAGAAAATTTTCACAAACTGATCCGTGCTTATCACTCGCCGGGGTAAAACGTCCACAAATTTTCACACGCCCACATCCACCCCCGACAATAAAATAAAACAGATTTTCTCGAAAACTAGCAAAGCTAAAGTCACCAAATATAGCACTAAATTAAATACGCTCTGTGTAGTGCTGTCGGTCCTTGTCCTTCAGTCCTGTATGAAGGAGCTTTCTTTTACGCCTTAGCCTGGCGTATTTTCCTCCTATCGATTTCTTTTCGGCGAGCCCTGTACTCAGCTATCGCGAGTGGGCGTGGTCCCTTGCTTGGACACACCTCTAATACCTCTTCTACCTTTGTACGGTATGTAGAGCCGTCAGGAAATCCGCTGATGAGACGGGTCGGTGCTTGTCATCAGCACGGTTTTTTTCGTTTTTGTATATATTACCTTTTCTTATTTATTTCTTTTGCGTGTGCGCAAATTATTCTTGATTAGTTTGTATACAGAAGTTTTTTTTTTTTTTATCCATTAAATAAAAATGGATTGTACCTGTTGCGTTTGTATAGCAGCATACATTTGGTACAGTTATCAAGAAGCACATTTGTACTGGCGGCATTAAAGACAGCTTAATGTGGCAGATAAAAATTACCCGGAATATTTTATAATAGCCGACCTTCGTTTATTATACCCTTGCAGAGGGTATTATAAAATTGATCAGATGTTTGTAACGCACAGAAGGAGACGTTTCCGACCCCATAAAGTATATATATTCTTGATCAGCGTGAGAAGCTGAGTTGATATAGCCATGTCCGTCTGTCCGTCCGTCTGTGCGTTTGCGTTTTACTCAGCCGAAGAAACATTTTCATAAAAATCGAGTATGCTATGAAATTTACATATGTGATAATATGACAGTAAAATTGTTTTGTTTGTATATTGATGAATTGAGTTGCAGAAAACCAATTTTGAACATGTAAAATTATTATTACCAAGGACTGCAAGGGTATACAAACTTCGGCATAGCCGATGTTAGCTTCTTTGATTTTTTATGTTGTTTGGGTCTCGAAACGGAAGTTAGAATCATATCTCCTTGTGGTCTTATGGAAATTGACCTCGCACACTTCGGTATGGATGCCGGAAAGCGTTTACGCTGGTATGACGTCTATAATGAGAAACAGATCAATCTCTGCCTTTAAAAGCTAGCTGAAAATTGGTCATTCCTTCCAGTGCGGCTTGGGCTATCGTACATGAAGGTATATCATCGAGTCGACACAGTCAGTATTTGGAAGGGTTTCTGTGAAACCGACAAGAGGAAGGACCCGTCAGGGACAAAATTTATAGTACTTCAAAAGTATTTGTTTCAGCCCAACATGGAATAGATGTCGACAGTGTGAAAGTTTACATCACAAAAGCATGGATAAGGATTCAAACGTCCAGAGAAATCATCAACCAGATGGAACTTGTATGCATCATAAATTGAAACAAATCATTGATAACACACATGACGAAAGTAAAATATTTGCAACATCGACTCAACATGCAACATGTTGCAACATGTTGACTCGCCAAACTCGGCCGGGATTGCTTCTAACAGCAATAGTTCTAATTCAAGATAAACTTGTTTGGAGTCAGCTCGCAAGAGCATTACTTGATTCCTGCTCTGAACTTACCTTTATAACTAAAGAATTAGTTTATGTTTAGTTTATGGAGTTTATATTTTTTGATAAAAACAATAATAAAAATAAAAAATAATGATTAAAAATGATTTATATTTTGTTCGCTCAAAATAAAACTCACTTTTGAGAAAAGTGAGTATAAATATTTCCAAAATATTTTTGCACGTCTTTAAAAAGGAGTTTAAGGACTACACCTCCATATTTTGCCAATAACTTAGCAAAACCTACGCCGCTAAGGTAAGCAGCTGTTTTATTTATTGCCCAGCTTTACAGCGATATCCCTTTAGTAGCGTATAATAAAATTGAGTGACTTCAATCTGTCCATCTGTATTGCTCTGTTGTACTGTTTCCAATAAGATATTAATAATATCCTGGAACCGGCATACAGACCTAATAGCTACAAAGCACCGAGCTATTTATGGGTGACTTTTACAATCTGTGGTTGGAGCGCAAGCTTACTGTTGCAAAAGTAAGCACAGCTAA
Source organism: Drosophila tropicalis (assembly GCF_018151085.1). Taxonomy (NCBI): domain Eukaryota; kingdom Metazoa; phylum Arthropoda; class Insecta; order Diptera; family Drosophilidae; genus Drosophila; species Drosophila tropicalis. Next base: position 1,223,771 of record NW_027173405.1, read on the forward strand.
AAGCAAAGCTTTGAGCGAGTGCATCGCTAAAAGGAATGTTGGCCTCTTAGGTAGTGTTGGCAAAATGAATCATATGATACACAATAATCGATTATTTTCAATTTGCGATTAAATATAATCGATTAATGACATTTGATTAATCTATTCAATAATCGATTATTCGATCAAATAATCGCTTAGGTGAGTGAATTTCAGCGCGAATTTTACGACGCAAAGTAAAGTGTGGAAGTACTACAACAAAGTCAATAACAAAGAAGTGAAATGCAATTTGTGTGGGAAGCAGTTAAAATACTGCCAAAATACAACAAATATGTTGCAGCATTTAAAACTGAAACACGCCAACGAGTTTGCGCACCTCAAGGTTAGTATTTCAGCTTGTATTTATAATAAACATAAATATTTTAATTTGATTATTTCTAGACACCGATCACACTTATTGAAGATACTGAAGATGAAGAGGAGGTGGTTGCGTCTACGTCGACAGCGCAAGATCCAAAGCCTGTGCAAACGCAACCAAAAATCCAAACAACATTTGCAAATGTAAATAGCTTTGCATTAGGGGGCTCTAAGCACGACGAAATAACTAAGATTATAATGGAATTTATTGTCAAGGGTAATTATCCATTTTCTATGGTTGAAGGTAATAATGAATTGAATTTTATAACTAATATTGTAAATTCAGTAATACTAAATTTAATTTTACGATCAGGATTTTTAAAAATGATGAAAAAGATTTTTCTCTTCTATAAAGTTCCTGTATGCAACACCATTAAATCGGAAATAATTAAAATGTATGACGTAGAGGTTGCCAAGTTTAAAAAAAATGTTCGGTGAATTGTCAGGATTGTCATTAACCACAGTCATATGGACTGATACAAATTTGACCAGTGTAATTGGAATTACTCTACATGGCTTATTTAAAAATAATCAAATCAGTGCCACAGTTGGAGTTTTTAAATTACCAGAAGCCCACACCGCAGATCACATCTCTAACGTGTTCATGGATTCGTTGGAAAGCTTTTCCATTGGAAAAGACCAAATTACGGCAATGGTAACAGATAATGGTGCAAATATTGTTAAATCAATGCATGACAGCTTTGGAAGATCGCGCCACATCTCTTGCTTCGCGCACACTTTAAACTTAGTGTGTGTGAACGCACTGGAGTTTCCACAAGCAGCGGAGGTGATTGCCAAGTGCCGGAGTATTGTAGTTTGGTTCAAACGCAGTACTACTTCGATTTTGTATTTGCTAAAGCTACAACAATCTGCTGGCGTCCCAGAAGGAAAAGCATTAAAAGTAATTTTAGATGTCAAGACTAAATGGAACTCAACATTTTATATGCTGGAGCGTTTTTTAAAATTAATACACTACATTGGCCAAGTAGTATTAAACTTTGCGGAATTTCCAGAAATGATTTCAACCAAGGAAAAAAACGAAATAGTTGAAATGATTTCATTGCTTAAGCCAGTAGAGGCTATGATTACTCAAATAAGTAGTGAAAAATACCGATTGTACATTGTGGACGCCAACAAATAATGAAGGTGATCTGCAATACAACCACTGGCAATAAATTGAAAACAAATTTACTGGTTCAACTTGATCGTCGTTTTGGAGCAATGGAACAGTCGTTTTTGTTGGCTGCATCAACTTTGCTGGACCCCCGCTTCAAGAGAATCCATTTTCAAGATGCTCTTGCCTTGGCTTCAGTAATGAAAAATATACGGAGAGAAATGGCGACTATAGCCCATGCAAATGAAAGCCAAGACAGTGTTAGTGATGGCTCAGTTAGTAGTGAAGTGGAGTTCGACTTATGGGCCCACCATAAATCGTTGAGCTGAAGCGCAACGTCATTGACGCCTGGGAGGAAATGAGATCGGTATACCCAAAATTGCATACAGTTGCACAGCTCTACTGTTTTCTGCTTGGTACATCTGTACCAGCTGAGCGCCTGTTTTCAACATTTAACATTTTCTGTTTTCTTTACTATTTTAGCCATAAAATATATAAGAAAATGTAAAAATCATAAAAAAGTAAAACTATGAAAATAATCGTTAAAATAATCGATTATTTTCATTTTTTGCGATTAATCGCGATTAATAATCGCAGGGAGAAAAATTATCATATGATACAATAATCGATTAATTTATTTTTTTGCCATCCCTACTCTTAGGGACTGACTCGGTAGAAAGGGAAGTTGGCCTCTTAGGGACTGACTAGCAGCATATAATTGGACCCGCGGATAAGACGAGTATTGCTGCAAAACCTTATAAGTCCATGAACTCCTTTTCAAAGATTTGCAAAAATATTTTAAAAATATTTAACACAGAAACCGTTTTTCCAAAGTGAGTATAAATCATTTTAAGTCATTATTTTTGATTTATATATATTTTTTTTTTGATCAAAAAAGATTTTTATGGGTAATTGTTATTAAATTACTCAAAATGAATGATACTTTTTGAAGAAAACTAAAAAAATCGAAATATAATTATTATCAAATAAGTTTTATATAGCGGACGTTGACGATACTACGCGCAGTACGTTCAAGTGGCCCCTACGACACCAGGACGAAGCCTGTTACGCGCGAGCCCAAGCAGATAACTGCCCACCCGACCGACCGAGAGTGCAGCCGTACGCACGGCACGAATCGCGTGGAAAAATACACAATAGAAAAAACAGACAAACAAATAATACTATAGCTATCTATTAACTAAATGTAATAGGATAGATGTTTTAAGTATATTAATAGAAAACTCTGAGCCGATTACCGGGAATAGAAGTTTGTAGTCAGAGCAGAGGACCCTAAAAGGTTCATTCATGGCATAATTAGAAGAACAACGACTAAGGGATAGAGGTATCAAAAGATGTCTACTCCGTCTACATGGTACCGACAGATTTACCTGAGCTAATAGCTCAGGCGAGTCGATATCATCAATTAGGAGCTTGTGCATAAAAATAACAGTAAGCATAATTCTACGGTCATGTAATTTAACTGCCGCCGTATACAGACGTGTTTTTAATGCACTCCGCAAAAATTTAGTGTAAAAAAAAAAAGACCGCGTTTGCAAAAATTTGTGTAGGGCTCTCAGTCGTCTCAGAGACGCCTATTTACAATCATATTGCTATAAACACTAAGTTGCAACAACAAAGTGGGTAATTCTTACAAAAGCCATGTACACCAATTCGGGCCCAAGCTCTCTCGATCCCCAACAGCAACAGCTACAAGAACTAATTGTACAACAACAACGTGAGCGTCGACTCTCGGTCCAACGCAACAACGCGTACTTTTCGGTGGTGTCGCCGACCCCACTGAATGCTAACGTAAGCAATAACACCGAAAGTGCCAGCCACTCAGCAATCAAAAGCAACTTACCGTGGAGAGAGCAGTGTGCTTCTTCTTTATCAATAACGATAACTGGGTCACCGATTGCACCGACCAGCACCGTCAGCTCGTTGACAGCAACTACTGCAACGTCTGCCGAAGTATTGACCTGCCTCAAGCCGTCAACGACAAGTCGCCCTGAGTCAGCCACAATGGTAAACCCAACGTCTTCTGTCCAAACTGGAATGGATAGATATATTAAAATAACTAAGCGGAAGCTAAGCCCGCAAAATAAAAAAAGTGGCAATACGCCGAAAATAAACAAACCAAATGTACAAGTAGCACCCCTTAGCGGGAATCGTTTTAAAATTCTTGCCGATCAGCAAGATGATCAAGCCGGCGCTGTAGATAAAGTCAAATCGGCTAGACCACCCCCTTTATACATCCGAGGAGCCAACTGCAGCGCCCTGATTTCGAAGCTAGTAGAAACAGTAAACCCAAACTGAGGACAATTTCCGCATCATCGAAAAGTACCTCCGTAATGCTAACATCAACTTCTATACCTACCAACTAAAAAGCAGTAAAGGGCTCCAGGTTGTGTTGAAGGGGATTGAGCCATCGGTCCCTACTCAAGAAATAGCAGACGCGTTGGTCGAAAAAGGGTTTGCGGTCAAATCCGTTGTCAACATCATCAACAGGAACAAAGTCGCACAGCCGCTCTTTAAAATCGAGCTACAACCAGATGCAAAGCGGTCGAAGCCAAATGAAGTGCACCCAATCTACAACCTACAGCTCCTATTGCACAGAAGAATCACCGTAGAGGAGCCCCATAAGAGACACCAACCACCGCAGTGTAAAAACTGCCAGGAATACAACCACACCTCTAACAACTGCAATCTCAGGTCAGTGTGTGTTGGCTGCGGCGAACATCATAAAGATAGCATTTGCACCAAGGACAGAAACAATGTCGCACTAAGACTATGCAGTAACTGTGGAGGGAACCACACGGCCAACTACAGAGGATGTCCTGTCATCAAGAATCTTAAATCTCACCTAAACGGGCGCAAACCCCCAGCTGGACCAAAAATCACCGTCAACGCCTCTAAAACTACACCGGAGGTATTCTTCGCCAAGGCTGTTAGATCATCTAACATGCCAGCTACATACAGTCCTAGTGTATCCTTGGCTAGTGTGCTCCGAACTGGACAGACGGAGCCCGCAAAAGAGACCCCGTCACTCCACCATCTACAGAATCCGCAACCTAGCGTACCAGAGCCAGCAAACTCCAAGTAGTTTAGAGGCCCTATTGATCTCACTCAATCAAGACTTGACCACTTTTATGACGTTCATGCAAAACTGTATGCACGAACTGATGCGGAATCAAAACCTGCTTATCCAGAAGCTTATCGAGAATAAATAATGGCTCCCCTTCGTCTATGTCTTTGGAATGCTAACGGTATCTCCAAGCACAAAAATGAACTGCAACTATTCCTAGACTCAAGTGAAATCGACGTTTTGCTGATTTCGGAAACACATTTAACATCAAAAAAAGGATTGGATTGGATTCTGTTATAGCTGCTTTTCAACTACAACATCCAGCTGAATAAAAAATAATAATTTGTTATGAGAAAATAGCTTATTAACATTTATTATATTTATATTTGGTTTACATATAATTTGCATAAAACTGAAAAAAAAAGAGAATGGCAGATTACTCGCTCACCAGCAGCGAAACTTCGCCTAAGGCATGCTAATCGAAACCTCTCCAAGGCGTTAAGACAAGAGGAAAGCTGGGCTCAAAGGAAATACATAGAAAAGCTCAGCCCAACCAGCACTAAACATCCTCTGTGGAAAGCCCACCCAACTTTAAGCGCTCCTGCAGAGACAATTTCACCGATAAGGAGTCCAAACGGTGGATGGGCCCGCAGTGACGAAGAGAGGGTATCCGTATTTGCCACACATCTTAAAATGGTTTTCCAGCCAAATTCAACATCAAACTCATCTGTACTTCCCCCTTCGAGCACATTAACGGATAGTGAGTACTCGGAACTGCAATCGGACGAGATCACTGCAGTTATTAAAAACCACATAAAGCCGAACAAAGCCCCTGGACATGACCTAATCACACCGAAAATTATCCTAGAACTCCCTATCATTGCCATACAATACATCTGCAAAATGTTCAACGCTATAATAAGAATTGGCTACTTCCCAAGAACATGGAAAAGGTCCAGTATCATCATGATTCCTAAAGTGGGAAAGGACAAAACCCAGCCATCATCCTATAGGCCAATAAGTTTGCTGCCATGTCTTTCGAAGCTTTTTGAAAAGGTCCTGCAGATCCGACTAAACTCATTCCTGGCATCGGAGAACACAATCCCTTCACACCATTTCGGCTTCCGCGAAAAACATGGTACAATTGAACAAGTCAATCGCATAACATCCGAAATACGAACAGCATTCGAACTAAAAGAAATGCAATTTACGCTTAACAGAAGAAACTGTCCAGCTCTAATGCTAAACAAACATACCAGTTCCTCAAGCCGTGGATGTCACTTACCTTGGCATCCACCTAGACAGAAGACTAACTTGGCGCAAGCACATCGAAGCAAAAAAAGTCACAGCTTAAACTGAAAGCGAGTAGCCTACATTGTATCATCAATGCTCGGTCCCCTCTACGTCTGAAGTATAAAGTCCTCCGTACTGAAACCCATCTGGACTTACGGAGCCGTACTATGGGGAAATGCAAGAGCCAGCAATGTCGATATTATACAAAGAGCGCAGTCGAAGATTTTAAGATCAATCATGGGGGGCCCCCACGTACATACGGAACGACAACATTCAAAACGATCTAAATATACCTAGCGTAAAATCTGAAATAGGTAGTCAACAAATAAAGTATTCTGCGAAACTGGATGCACACCCAAATGTTCTTGCCAATTCCCTTACGCGAACTAATAATAGAACTCGTCTTAAAAGAAATGACAGACCAACCCAATAACAAGTAATTCGGGCCGCCTGCAATATCCCCAGGATTTATCTTAAGTACTAGACTCAGAAAAATATCTCAAACTTGTTGTTAGGCTCTAATTTAAGAGTAGATTCAGGTGCGACTCATATTGAGGTGACCAAATGCAAGATCCATACTCTAAAATAGGACGGAAAAGCGAAGTTAAAAGAACTTTAGTTGTATAGGGGTCGTCAAATTCTTTTGACCATCTTTTAATGAAACCCAGAACACACATGGCCTTTGCGACCGTAGTGGAAATATGGGTGTTAACATTTAACTTTTGGTCCATAAGTACGCCCAAATCATTCATATAATTTAGGCGTTATAAAGGACTATTGTGTAGAAAATAAGTGACCAGTTGAGGAGAGTTACGAAAAAAAGTCATTACCTTACATTTGGTAGTGTTAAGATTTAATAGATTAAACTGGCACCAGGATTGAAAGTTTTTAAGATCAGCTAGGGTATAAAATTGATCAGATGTTTGTAACGCACAGAAGGAGACGTTTCCGACCCCACAAAGAATATATATTCTTGATCAGCGTGAGAATCTGAGTTGATATAGCCATGTCCGTCTGTCCGTCCGTCTGTGCGTACGCGTTTTACTCAGCCGTTTTAATAGCTATCGGGATGAAATTTTCGGGGGTTTTTATTACCCGGCAAAAATAAAGTATGAAAACCATAAGGATCGGACCACTATATCATATAGCTCTAGAAGAACTAGAAGAAACATTTTCATAAAAATCGAGTATGCTATGAAATTTACATATGTGATAATATGAGAGTAAAATGGTTTTGTTTGTATATTGATGAATTGAGTTGCAGAAAACAAATTTTGAACATGTAAAATTATTATTACCAAGGACTGCAAGGGTATACAAACTTTGGCATAGCTGATGTTAGCTTCTTTGATTTTTTATTTTGAAAAGACAAAAAAGAGCGGTGCACAAAGACCTCTGTTTTGAATTAACAATATTATAAAATTGTTTAGGGTCAGAAGAAAACTGAAGCTTACACCGCTGAAGATAATTCTTGTAGCATTGTGTATTAAACATCATGAATTTAGAACGAGCGACTGTATACAAAGCGTAATCTGATGAACGACGTGTTTTTTGAAACTTATTATAATATCGAATCTTCACGTTTTTCAAATTGGATAACTCTCGAGAGAACCAGGGAGGTTTGTTAAGTCGCTCCAGCCTACCAAGAGGCACACAAATATCAAAGAGTGAATTCAGAGTATCATAAAAAAAACGAACAGCTGAGTTCATATCTCTACAATTGTAACAATTGATAAGACCAATCGGTAGTAGTAATGTTTTCATTAAGGCTGGCAGAGTCAGTCTTACGAAAGCACCTAGTTAGAGGTAACTCATTTGAACCAAGTAATGGTAAAAGCAAGGGCAGATCAATTTTGAAATTTAATGTAGGATGAAATTGGTCTTCGGGAAGAACAAATGGTTTAATCCTAGAAACATCACAATAAGAAGAATCCAATACAAAAATAAGATCTAACGATTTTCCATTAGAATTCAAGACAGGATTGACTTGGGATAAAGATAAGCCTAAAAGGCCATCAATAAAGTCATGTGACATAGAGGGCAGCAACATGATAGATTCATCTGTTGGTGACCATTGTAAAGCTGGTAAATTAAAATCACCTACAACTATGAGCATGTCTTGACTGGAAACTAAAGAGGAGACAAACTGAATTGCCTCTAAATGATTGAAGTATACCACCATGTCTGACAATGGTGGAATATAGGAGCAAGTAATAAAAGCATTAAAAGATTTAAAATTTACACCGACAAATTCAATCTCCTGGCTACTAAAAAATTGAATCATTTCAGATGATAAAGCAGCATCAACAGCTATCAGAACGCCACCACCTATACGAGAAATCCGGTCACGTCTGAATATAGAAAAGTTTGTGGAAAAAACCGATGCGTCAGCAATATCAGGTTTTAGCCACGTCTCTGTAAAAGCTAGAATGTTATGTTCAAAAGAAAGACTATCTACATAGAGATTAGGAAGTTTAGATTTCAGTCCTCTAACGTTCTGGTAACCCATATAACTTTTAATGATTAGAGTCCCTGGTTTTTTGATATACTTAAGAAGGGTAAAATTAGTTTAGGAGTTGGTCTTCCCAATCTAGTGGAAACTGCATTAGAATTTAATGATACACTCATGGTTGGACTTACTATTCAACAAGATCTGACAAGGGGATCTTCAGGTATGCGAATCACCGATTTGGATGAATTTTGGATATGTTGTAGAAAACCCCGTCATTTAAAGCTGTGTGAAATATTTTGGCGCGCTATTCTATATCTTCACAATAAATCGCGTTTAAAGTCATAGCATCGGTGACTTAGAGATAAAACGCCGAGTGAACTTTAAGCAGCACCGCGGTGTGAGGGGTAGAGGTCCTGCCTAAAATTGATGAAGACCTGACCTAGTAAGTTTTGGATTTTCATTCTTTTTTTTTTTTTGCATTTTTATACCCTTGCAGAGGGTATTATAAAATTCGTCAGGTGTCTGTAACGCACAGAAGGAGACGTTTTCGACCGCATAAAGTATATATATTCTTGATCAGCATGAGAAGCTGAGTCGATATAGCTATGTCCGTCTGACCGTCCGTGCGTAGGCGTTTTACTCAGCTATCTTAGAAGCTATCGGGCTGATACTTTTTATTATCTGGAGCAGATCAAGTATGATAATTGTCAGGATCGGACCACTATATTAAAAAGCTCTAGAAGAAACATTTTCAAAAAAATTTCACAAAAATTGGAGTATCCCCATAAAATTTGCTAATCTGATAATATTGGATATAAAACATGAGATCCCAAAATTTCAATCCGATCGAATATATAGAACACAAGTTACACAAGTTGTGTATTGATGAATTGAGTTATAGAAAACAAATTTTCAATATGTAAAATTACTATTGTCAAGGACTGCAAGGGTATATAAACTTCGGCATAGCCAAATTTAACTTCTTTGATATTTAATAATTATTTAATTTTTTTTCCCCTACCGAACATATTTGGCCATATTTGTTTGCTTTTCCTCAGATTTTCAGTCGCTCCAGCCTACCAAGAGGCACACAAATATCAAAGAATGAATTCAGAGTATCATAAAAAAAACGAACAGCTGAGTTCATATCTCTACAATTGTAACAATTGATAAGACCAATCGGTAGTAGTAATGTTTTCATTAAGGCTGGCAGAGTCAGTCTTACGAAAGCACCTAGTTAGAGGTAACTCATTTGAACCAAGTAATGGTGAAAGCAAGGGCAGATCAATTTTGAAATTTAATGTAGGATGAAATTGGTCTTCGGGAAGAACAAATGGTTTAATCCTAGAAACATCACAATAAGAAGAATCCAATACAAAAATAAGATCTAACGATTTTCCATTAGAATTCAAGACAGGATTGACTTGGGATAAAGATAAGCCTAAAAGGCCATCAATAAAGTCATGTGACATAGAGGGCAGCAACATGATAGATTCATCTGTTGGTGACCATTGTAAAGCTGGTAATTTAAAATCACCTACAACTATGAGCATGTCTTGACTGGAAACTAAAGAGGAGACAAACTGAATTGCCTCTAAATGATTGAAGTATACCACCATGTCTGACAATGGTGGAATATAGGAGCAAGTAATAAAAGCATTAAAAGATTTAAAATTTACTTTAACACCGACAAATTCAATCTCCTGGGTACTAGAAAATTGAATCATTTCACGCCACCACCTATGCGAGAAATCCGGTCACATCTGAATATAGAAAAGTTTGTGGAAAAAACCGATGCATCAGCAATGTCAGGTTTTAGCCACGTCTCTGTGAAAGCTAGAATGTTATGTTCAAAAGAAAGACTATCTACATAGAGATTAGGAAGTTTAGGTTTCAGTCCTCTAACGTTCTGGTAACCCATATAACTTTTAATGATTAGGGTCCCTGGTTTTTTGATCTACTTAAGAAGGGTAAAATTAGTTTAGGAGTTGGTCTTCCCAATATAGTGGAAACTGAATTAGAATTTAATGATATACTCATGGTTGGACTTACTATTCAAAAAGACCTGACAAGGGGATCTTCAGGTATGCGAATCACCGATTTGGATGAATATTGGATATGTTGTAGAAAACCCCGTCATTTAAAGCTGTGTGAAATATTTCGGCGCGCTATTCTATATCTTCCCAATAAATCGCGTTTAAAGTCATAGCTTCGGTGACTTAGAGATTACACGCCGAGTGGACTTTAAGCAGCACCGCGGTGTGAGGGGTAGAGGTCCTGCCTAAAATTGATGAAGACCTGGTTCAACCCCCGCCCGAAACTAGTGAGTTTTGGATTTTAATTCTTCGTCAGGTGTCTGTAACTCACAGAAGGAGACGTTTTCGACCGCATAAAGTATATATATTCTTGATCAGCATGAGAAGCTGAGTCGATATAGCTATGTCCGTAGTACTCAGCCATCTTAAGAGCTATCGGGCTGATACTTTTTATTATTTGGAGCAGATCAAGTATGAAAATTGTCAGGATCGGACCACTGTATTATAAAGCTCTAGAAGAAACATTTTCAAAAAAATTTAATAAAAATTGGAGTATCCCCATGAAATTTGCTAATGTGATAGTATTGGATATAAAACATGAGATCCAAAAATTTCAATCCGATCGGATATATAGAACACAAGTTACAGTCAATATAAATCGGTGGAAAAAATAGTTTTGTTTGTGTATTGTGAATTGAGTTATAGAAAACAAATTTTCAATATGTAAAATTAGTATTGTCAAGGACTGCAAGGGTATATAAACTTCGGCATAGCCAAATTTAACTTCTTTGATATTTAATAATTATTTAATTTTTTTCCCCTACCGAACATATTTGGCCATATTTGTTTGCTTTTCCTCAAAAGCTATTCATACTCCTCCATACAGTACCTCAATTACCGAAAGAGATTCATGGATTTGGTGATGTCTCAATGAGAGCATATGGTGGTTGAATCAATGTTCAAATAAAAACTGCAAAGTTTTTCAGCAGTTCATTGCTAACGTTGAAATCTAAAGTAGCGCCCCTCAAGACCTTCTCGCAGATCTCGGACAAAGAGCCCTGCTTGGAGGTGAAAAAATCAGCTGTCGTAGACGAGAACGCTCTAGTTGAGATCTTCAAGTCCTGGTTCGTGTTGCTCATTTTCGTTGTTGAGAGTTGGGGGGCGTCTTGTAAACGCTCCTATTGCATATGATGCGAAATTGCCGCCCATTTTATCAAAACGCTCGCACTTTATCGAATTGTCATGTTGGCCCAAGAGTTCTAGTAAAAAAACAGCTATGGGTAGTGAACGCTTTAGAAGTCTACCGTCAGACAGTGAGGTCTTGTGTACGTCTTATAAAGCAAATAGTGGGAAATTTTCAGGCAGACAGAGTTAGAGAGCTCCGCCCGTTCAGCAATTGCGGCGTAGATTTTTGTGGTCCAGTACACATAACATTGAGAAGCTTAGCGGTTCATTTGGAATTAGTGTCTGATTTAAGTACTAATACATTTCTTATGGCTTTCCAAAGATTCATCGGCCGGAGAGGAGAACTTTGTCAGAGCAACCAGGGAGCTGCTGGATCTTCGCACCGCACCGCACTTGGGGAGATGGAGACGGTGCTATTATCATAGATTGCCAGTCTCAAACTGTAGAGTCGTTTTTTAAACAGGCATTACAAATTCTAATCAATATTGAGAATCTAGATCTAGCAGTCGCAAATCAGGCAGAGATACAAAATCTTTTTATCCAAAACAATAACCAAAAGAACTAAGTTTCCTAAATTCATCTGCTTGTCATGGTGGACATCATCAAATTACCTAAACTCGACGGGAAATATGGAGAATTTAAACAATTTATTACTTCACTAGCTGTACTCTGCCACGCTTCGCTGTGCCCCCGTCTGCAGCAGATGGCGATGCGGTCGATACATGCTTCGTTATGGCATATTGTCGGTGCACGCATAAAAAAATAGGAACACAACAAAGCATAACTTTTAAATACGTTTAATTCTGTAATACTTATGGGTATACAATATTTTTTGTTTTTCCATTCTCCGCGTAAAAATAAAGGCTATCTGGTCCGTGTGAAAAGCAATCCCCATGTAAATCTAAACCACACAATTCCAGAGATTGACCTTGAGCTATATTGATTGTCATGGCGAATGCCAACCGAATGGGAAACTGCAATCTTCTTAATTAAAACGGTGTATCAGTCGGGATCATGGGAGTCTTGCGAATGAAGACATCTTCACCTTTGAATGGTCTAGTAAAAATCGTTGCACAACGTTGTTTACCAATTTTTTGACCGCGAGTCGCGTGCTATTGCAGAGTTTTGGCTGATTAATATTCCGGAGCATGATTATTGGCACACCTATCTTCAATTTCAATACGTGTGTTGGCACTCCAGGCAGATCAAGTGAGTTCAAAAATTCCGTTAAATAATTAACCGCTATCAACTTATAAGTAAATTCCTCTGTTTCTATGCCGGATTGGATGACATGATTAAATTTATAGATATTTTCATTCTTGGCAGCAAGGATCGCTCGTTTAATGAGCCAATCGTGATTAATGTCGCAGCTATTCCAGATGAAGCAAGAGCTAAAACCATATCATTTTTTGCTCAAACCATAGCCAGAATTAATCTGATGAGGAATGTTTCCCAGTTACCCCTGAAGCATTCAAGAAGAAGATGCCCCCAACTCCACTATTGGGTTGATTTGGTAATGTTTGTTTGGACATAAGACTAAAGATCATCGCTGTTGTAAATCTGCTTACGGCGCAAATACACAGCAACCGAAGCAGTCGCAATGCAGGTGGGTGCTGGCATTCACAATTGACTTTGCACTTTATTTGTCATAGCTTAGCACTTGTCTTCAATGTCTATTAACTTTTCATTGTAAATGTCTTCTGTCAATTTCATGGTCAAAATTTTCTTGGCGTACTTTGTGCAAAATATCCTCCGCCAAATGCGAACTACATGTTTCCCAGTTGGAGATGAAGGGCAGCAAGCAGTCAGTATAATTGCAAACAATGTATGGAGTCTACCAATTGTATTTTCTTTAAATATGCCAGCATGTCTTTCGACGGGCTCCCCTCATTTACGCCGTACTATAATTTACATTCCACGTGTAGTAAGAAGATACTTCTGAATACATCAGTGTTGTGGCGAAGGCGTCTTCCTGGCATAAAGTGAAGAAAGCAGTTAGAGTTGTGGCAGGTGGATTTAGGATTCTCTCTTGCTCAATTGCGCCGGTAAAATAGATACGTTCAATGGACAGAAGTAACACCTTCACAGATTCATAAGACCTTTAAAGTTGGTAAACTTAACAAAAGGCACATTTGAAGAAATAGCTGTTAAAGTCATAAAGTAAAAAATTATTGACTAAACGCTATATATATATATATGCAAGAAACTATAGTCGGTGAAACATCCGATGTAGTTAAAGCAAAACTGTCAAAGGTAACCCAAAAAGGAACAAACGCGGATAGATTTACCTCGGAAATTAACTATTTACGGAAGCTCTTGGAAGCTTCGTTTATTGACGAGGGCCTATCAGCTGATCATGCATATATATTCAACACTAAAGAAGCCATCAACACAATGGGTAAAAACTGTCCGCATGGCAGACTAAAAACAAAATGGTCGCGGTTATTATAACAATTATAAAAGCAATCGCAATAATGGCCAGAATAATACCTATAACTACAACAACAGCAATAGAGGTAGTATCAGAGGCAACAACAAAAACCACAAAAGAGGAAATAATCGCCAAAAAGGATGTTACAACTCCAATAGAAGTTGCTAAAATAGCACAAAATACTACTTTGGAAATTTCCCAGACACCACCAGATACACATGGTTAGATAACAAAATATGTACATATATACGGTTAACTTGAGTCTCAATAATTTCATATCATTCAAAAACGTTGCAACAAATAAAAATTTAACATTTTTAATTGATACAGGTGCAGATATTTCAATTATAAAAGAAAATTCTGATGTCTTTCATGACATCCATATCAATAGAATTATTGATATTCGAATAAAATCCAAAGGATTAGCCTCAATTGAACTCCAAACAGACAAATACGTTATTCAATATAAATTACATATACTTTAAACAGATTTCGCAATCCGCAATGGAATAATAGGACTAGATTTCATGAAAAGATTTAGTTGTCAATTAGATTACAATACATCCGAGAATTGGTTAACAATTTGACCACAAAATCTAACGTTCCAATAACATTTAGTTTTTGTACTAATTCAACACTTCTACCAGCAAGATCCAAATTGATACGCAAAATAGAGTTGTCTTTAGTAGAAGAAAACATTTTAATTTCCTATCAGGAATAATAGGACTAGATTTCATGAAAAGATTTAGTTGCCAATTAGATTACAATACATCCGAGAATTGGTTAACAATTTGACCACAAAATCTAACGTATCCTATATACGTTCCAATAACATTTAGTTTTTGTACTAATTCAACACTTTTACCAGCAAGATCCAAATTGATACGCAAAATAGAGTTGTCTTTAGTAGAAGAAAAAAATTTTAATTTTTAATCAGGAAATTAAACCTGGTGTTTATGTCGCAAATACGATTGCAACAGCCTAGAATGCTTTTGACCGATACACATATGTATGTACATGACAAATGGTAGGCATCAAAAAGCTAAAACTTAAATCACTTTCAAGCTACGAGGTAGTTCAAAACCCAAAAGAAAATAGAAAGGAGTCTGTAAGTAATAAATTAAAGAAATTTTTTCCACCATTGCACAGTGGCAGATTTAAAGAAAATAGCGGCATAAACTAAAAAAATTTTTTAGCATTTCTATTAAATTAATATTATTTTCACTAAATAAGTGTTTTATCTATTTGAAAATAAAAAAATTTTAAATCTTCATGCAGCCCCGGCCTTCTGGCAGCCCTGCAAAAGCAGCTGTTTGTGGCACGTGGCTTTTGTGTTGATTTTGCTCAAAAGCTTGTTTAACTTTTAATGCTCCATAATTCGCTTAATAAAATAGCTAGAGGTATTGCTAAATATGGAAAACATAGTTCAAGGTATGTTGATCATTAGGTTAATGTCAAATAATTTGTACTTGTGTGTTTTGTCTTTAGTTTCGTTTGTTATTATTGGTATTGTTTGTAGAAGAAACCTAACCTCAACGTTCTGCGATTTGTGGACTAAATGTTACCTGCTTCTCGTTGCTACTTGCAAGTAAGAATGCAATTATTTTCCATTAAATGTTCCTAAGATGACGCCAATAATTTTGCTTGCGCTTTTTTGCGCTTTTTTAAAATATTTGCTGATATTGCAGACAAGGTAGAGTTCAGTCACAAGGAGTTGGTTCAAATTTGGATTGATAATGGGCGCACAAGTAAAGCGCTTTCTGAGTGGGTGTTTGAAAAGATTAATGAAAATCTTAAGGCAGCTAATAAACTTGAAATAAACAAAAAAAAAAAAATTCGAACTTTGTCGTACAAGTACATGCCAAAATGCCAAAGAAAAATTCAAAGAGAAACACCAACAGTTCTTTTCAACAGAAGGGCTTTTTCAAATGTTCACTTATTCTCATCTATTTTGAACTTTTATGAGGATATTCTTGAATGCTTTGGGACACTTTTGATTGCAATCTCTTCCAGAATTTCTGTACGAAAGCTTCAGACTTATACATGGCAAAATATCCTTGGTATCCAATGTCGCCGACGGTTCACAAAATATTGGTTCATGGATCCCAAATTATTGCTGCTTCTTCAGTTCCAGTTGGATGCTTAGGAGAAAATGCTTCGGAGAGCCGAAACAGGTTTTACAAACGGGATAGACTGTCGCATTCTCGAAAAAACAGTCGCATTAATAATTTAGTAGATGTATTTCACCGAGCAATTGATTCATCACATCCCCTACTTTTAAGTTAATATTTTTTGGATAAATACAACAACCACAATTATAAAAATTGCCGTCAAAAGTACTCGAACTTCTCGCTAAACCCAATGTGAAAACTGACGACGAAAATCTCGCCTTAGTAGATATCGAATATGAATCAGATTCAGATTCGGATTATAAACACTTAGATGCATATTCATATGTGCTCGAAGCAGAAGAATATTAAATAAAAGCGATATTTTAAGTATAAAATTTTATTTTTTTATATGAGTTATATAGGCGGTATGAGTGGCCTGATACGTTTGAAACTTTTTCCGTGTACCAAATTTCAAGTCCTTACGGACAGTATTTTAATTTATGCCGCTATTTTCTTTAAATCTGCCACTGTGTATTGTTTAAAAAACAACTTGAAGAAATATACCGAGTATAGTGATGTGTTCGGACTTAGAACCGAACCAATCACAACAAATAATTTTTATAAGCAACAATTGAGACTTAAGGATGATGAACCAGTATATGTCAAAAATTATAGATGTCCGCATAACCATCGAAGAAATCAAGCATCAAGTTGGAAAGTTAATTGAAAAAAATATGGTTTAACAGTCTGTTTCACTATAAAATAGCCCACTCTTATTAGTCCCAAAAAATCACTTCCGGGCTCTAAAGGGGAAAAAAATGGCGATTAGTAATTGACTATCGCCTAAGAAATAAAATATTGCTCTCCACAAAATTGAACTTGAGGAAAATTCAAGAAATTTTACGTCTTTTTCAACAAGCAATGGTTCATATCGCAATGGTTCATATCGCTTCATGAGATTACCATTTGGTTTAGAAATAGCGCCTATTTCATTTCAGAGAATGATGACAATAGCATTCTCACGCCTTGAGCCTTCGCAAGCCTTCTTTTATATGGATAATTTAATCGTTATTGGTTGTTCTGAACAACATATGATTAAAAATTTAACAGATGTTTTCAAACTCTGTAAAACACACAATCCCAAAATACATGCAGAAAAATTTTAATTGCAAGCAAACACGCATGTAGATCAAAACTATAATGGACTCCAAAGTTGCATATGTATCACGAGCATTCACTAAAGGCGAAAGCAATAAGAGTACTACAGAACAAGAATTAGCAGTACTACATTGGGCAATAACACATTTTCGACCATATATATATGGCAAACATTTTACAGTTAAAACTGATCACAGACCTTTGACTTATTTATTTTCTATGGTAAACCCAAGTTCAAAACCAACACGCATGCCCTCTAATTGGAAAAATATGATTTTACTGTAGAGTATCTGAGAGGGAAAGATAATTTTGTGTTTGGTAGGCAAAAAACCTACCTAAACAATATAATATAGAAGATTCTTCTTGCTCTTGCTGGATTAACTATGGCGATTTACAGGAGAACTCCTCGTCACTCGCTTCAGTGTAACCGCATTCCGTTTTGGGGAAAAATCCTACCCCTTACTCTCTGCTGTTCACCCGGTGGCGTGAACATACTACCCCCGTTGCAACAAGTTGCAATCGCCTCGCTGGACATATCGAAGAATTCGGGATGGAGTGTTAATAGACAGAGTGTTAATAGACACAATTGGTCCTCTACCACGTTCGGAAAATGAGAATGAATACGCAATCACTTTAATATGTGACCTGACAAAGTATTTAGTAGCTCTTCCTGTTGCAAACAAAAGTGCAACAACTGTAGCAAAAGCTTTTATTCTGAAGTACGGCCCAATGAAAACGTTCACTGCGGACATCGGAACAGAATATAATAATTCCACTATAACTGACCTGTGCAAATATTTAAAAATAGACGACATAACCTCTACAGCACACCACCACCAGACATTAGGTACCGTTGAAAGAAGTCATAGGACATTCAATGAGTACTTTCGTTTATATATTTCATTTGATAACACTGATTTGGACATATGATTACAGTATTTCGTGTATTGTTTTAACACAACACCGTCAGGAACACATAATTATTGTCCATATGAACTTGTGTTTGGTAGGCAAAAAACCTACCTAAACAATATAATATAGAAGATTCTTCTTGCTCTTGCTGGATTAACTATGGCGATTTACAGGAGAACTCCTCGTCACTCGCTTCAGTGTAACCGCATTCCGTTTTGGGGAAAAATCCTACCCCTTACTCTCTGCTGTTCACCCGGTGGCGTGAACATACTACCCCCCTTGCAACAAGTTGCAATCGCCTCGCTGGACATATCGAAGAATTCGGGATGGCAGCGCTCTGCACCGCCAAGACAATGGTGGAGATGGAGGGGGAATTTCGGATGCAGATGGAGTACGCGGCACGATGTCTGATAACCTCGGGATAAAAGTCTGAATAAACAACGGGTGCCTTTTTGGTTATTTGCTCTTTGGATTGGATGTACGCGACAGAGCTGTCTTTGTGCAGGAGAATATGGTGTTGCTTGCCACATTGATGGTTCTTGAAATTGTCGGCACTGGCGGAGCGCGTGTGCCCCTTGACAAACGCGGCACCAGAGACATCTTCGGACTGCTGGAGAAGGTGGACCGACACCTTCTGAATTTTTCAGTAACGGATCCACAGAGAACCCATCCGAACATAGTCTCGATACCCACGAAAGAGTCACCAACATTCTTGATGATTCGTTCCCCAAAGATAGTAGGAAGGAGCACGACTCCAAGCATCAAATACACAGGAGCAGAAGGTCAAGCGAATCCTGCTTAACCTTATTCGGGACGGCGCGGGACGGAAGTGATTCAGCAACACCAGGCAGCACAACAGCGACTGCTTGGAACTATCGCAGCGGTTCGTCAGGAGAAGAAATCTGTAAGCGTCACACTTAGTCCCCGCTACCAGCATCGCATTGCCCAATGCCGCGAATGCTTGTTGATACTATGCAGCTTGGAGAATTAATTAATTCAAACATTCTTTGGGAAATAAAGGACGCTTCGGATTCCATATCAATCATAGCGCGGACTTGAAACTGCTTGCCACGATGATAAATAGTTACCCTCGCAATACCCAGGATGCCGGTATTGCGAGTGGAGGCGAAGTAGCTTCCCACATTTACATGAGGGTTGCTGGAAGAATCGGAGGACGCAGGATTCCGAATTATACAAGCATCAGGTGCTTAACTCTCTTGCACTTAAGAGGGAAAAGCCTGAGCTCTTGCCGAAGGTTTTCGGCTTACGGATGGAAAGGTCTGACCGCTAGAGCATAGCTAAAGGACATCTGTGGCCTCAAGTACACGCTTGCGATCAGTTAGGAATCGATTCAGGTCGTCTCACGATGAGAAGGATTTGGGCATATTGCTCGTACAGATTGCTATGAGGTGGATATCCCAATTGTCTATACGAGCCCTGTAACGCTCAAGACTGGTTAAGCAACCTTCAATTGACGTCTGCAGTTCTCGCAACGCTTTGTCAGACTCTTGGGATACAAATATGATCTGTAGAAGCTGCTTGGCTTGGCTCATAATCAATAATCGATTATTTGAGGTTATCCCTAGAAACAATGGCTCTGGCTTCACCGCGAGTTTTGCAACTGCAAAGTGGTAAAGTTTCTCCACTTGTGTTAGGCTTGGATTATTGATAAAAATCGAGGTAAATAAATCACGGAACGTAG
Organism: Drosophila tropicalis; assembly: GCF_018151085.1. NCBI lineage: Eukaryota > Metazoa > Arthropoda > Insecta > Diptera > Drosophilidae > Drosophila > Drosophila tropicalis. The sequence continues at coordinate 1,243,646 of NW_027173405.1, forward strand.
GCCAAGCCAGGCTGTCTCCGTTGAAGATTTCGACTTCATTGGCTTTGATGGGTGGAATTGAAGGAGAGCGTGACAGGTGGGGGAGCCATTTTCGCGGACAACTGCTCGATTCGATCTCCAAACAAAGCCCCGCTTCGCACATATACCATATAACAATATTTATGTTTAGCTTTGATTGTAGCTATGTGCTTCGGACTATCTTCTCTGCCTCGACTTTTGCCCAAAGTGACTTAAGCTGGTCTAAGTGTATTTTAATGGAGACAAGTGGCACATCGTCAGCTAAAGCCTGGGCTTCGCGAACCTTTGAGCTCTTACGAATCGAATGGGAGCAATTAACTACGTGGAATTAGAGCTCTCATGAAAGGAGATCGAAACGAAGCTGTAAATGGACTGTATAATTTAAGAGGAGTGAGAAGGAAAAGTGACTCCTCTTTTTTATATAACAATAAAAAAGCATAGATAGTGTAAGATGTCAGTTATTTAGGAATTCTGTTAAATGTTCACAAATATATCGAAGTTAGTATTTTAAGTATCGCTTGTTAGTAGTAAGTTAGTATTTTAAGTATCGATCGTTAGTAGTAAGTTCATTTTTACTTATGAGTGTGCTTGCCGCGGCAAAAATTATTACATATGTAGATATGTGTGGATGTACAAATTATTTGGCATAAATAATTTATGCCGATGAACTAATGATGAGCCCGTAGAGTGTGCTTTTAAGTAAAGGTAAGTGGTACTTTATAAATTCGTGATTATTAAACACTTTTACTTGCAGATTGGAAAATAGCTGTAAGTATGTATACAGAATTTCGAAGAATGAAAATGCAGAATTTCGAAGAAAATATGCACTTCATAAATACAAAAAGGATCGGGAAATACCATGTAACCTTTGGGACAGGTCAGGTATGTACATACAAGTATACAAAAGTGTGTAGGTCGCTATGGAAGAGCGGGAAACCTCACACTTTTATTAGTATGTAATGTGATATAATGTGAATGAGATTTTTAATAAGAAATGTTGTACCTATAAGGAATTTCACACACGAAACTTCTAGGTAAAGACACACTAAGAGAATTAAACGCCATCATTGATTTGGGGAAAGATCTATATATCAACAACTCTTATGTTGTTAAAGGTAAGCAGATTCGAGCTCATCAGGTACATACCATCAAATCAGATAAGCTCACCAATCAGCAGAAACTAGGGTTAAAGGCATTCCAAGAGAAGTACGAATCGCTACTCGTAGACACAAATAAAAAGTTAACTTATGCTACTAATGTCTGAAGAGAAATCCGAACGACAACAGACAATTCAGTCTTACCCAACTTCTTCAAGAGAAGTAGTAGAAGAAGAAATTCAGGAATTATTACAAGATGGTATAAGACGAACCTCACGGTCGCCTTACAATTCCCCTGTATGGATAGTCTCTAAAAAGAGCGATAGCCTTGGGAATTAGGAATATAGGATGGTTACAGAAATCTCAATCCAGATACAGTTTCGGATAAGTATCATATCCCCGAATTTGGAGATATGGTTGCGCAGTTGGGCAACAATAAGTATTTCTCTGTTCTCGATCTAAAGAGCGGATTCCATCAGATTTCCCTCAAGGAATCTGATATTGAAAAAACGGCATTTGCTGTAAACGGAGGGAAATATGAATTCACAAGACTTCTCTTTGGCCTAAAGAATTCCCCATCAATATTCCAAAGAGCTCTTGATGATATTTTAAGAGATCTCATTGCAAAAATTTGTTACGTTTACATTGATGATACAATAATATTTAGTTAATCGGAGGAAGAATTTTCTACTTTGTCCAAAGCAAATATGAAGGTCCAAGTAGATAAATGCAAATTCCTAAGAATAGCGTTGATTTCCGAGGCGTAGTAATTTCAAGGGAGGGAGCTAATACCAAGCCAAAGAAAATTCAAGCCATTAAAAAGTTCCCCATACCGAAAAACCTAAAACAACTAAGGAAGATCCTGAGATTAGACTGTTACTATAGAAGATTTATCAAAGATTTTGCTAGATCCCTGCGCTTTTGCGAGGAGAACATTTCAAAACTAAAAAGAAAACATTTTAAAGAAGCAAAATAAAGACCTAGGGTACCACAAAAATACAAAACCCCTCAAAATTTACGTTCCAGGTGAAATAATTTACGTTAGGATTAATAAACGGCTAGGTTCAAAACTAACGTCTAGATATAAAAAAAGAAAAAAAGCTGAAGATCTTAATATCAAAGGATAGTTCATAAAAACCACTTTAAGTATTGATCAACATTCTCTTTCGACAGATTGCTTATGTTACGACTTTGCTGGAGTCACACAACCATATTAAACCACAAAACAAGGGGAACTTTAGGTATGCGAATCACCGATTTGGATGAATTTTGGATATGTTGTAGAATACCCCGTCATTTAAAGCTGTGTGAAATATTTCGGCGCACTATTCTATATTTTTCTGAAAAATCGCGTTTAAACTTATAGCTTCGGTGACTTATAGGTAAAACGCCGAGTGGTCTTCAAGCAGTATGGCGGTGTAACGGGTAGAGTTCCTGCCTGAAAGTGAAGAAATCCTTGTTCAACCCTTCGACCGAAAACAGTTAGTTTTGTTTTTGGTACGGTAAATTTCTACCTGACCCAGTTTCTTAGCGGCCATGAGTGCTTCCGAAAGTACTTGTATCGTTCTGGGCACGATAGCTCCCAATTCTACCCGGTCTGCCCCGGTGAGATAGTGGAAGATGCGTAGCAGGGTAGACCTGGAGTGGCATAGGAGGTAGCAGCTATCCTGTGAAGCAATTCCCTCGAGGAAGTACCGCAGGATCCCGCCCGCCCAAATTGCCATAGCAGTGTTTCCCCCATTTCTTTCCTTCTTCTGTTACCCACCTTTTCGTTCATATCCCAACATGTTTGTCATTCTTTATTCTGTACCCTGTACTTTTTTGTTAGCCCAATAAATAAACAACTAAATATACATATAAAAAACCAGAGGGCCGGGGCTAACTGCGACCGCGTCAAATTTTGTATATCCTTGCAACTTTTTTGGAAACTCTTTCCTTACCTATAAGCCATCAATGTGGAAGAACGTTTTATATAAAAAGGCTTATGTTTGCGAAAGAATGGCCTACAATCATAGGAAATAACGAAGATGTTGATCATAGTCACTGTTTTCCACCGATCGTTCCTATGGGAGCTACATGATATAGTCACACGATCTTGATCAAACTTGGCACAGTCATTAACAGATATACTTAACTAACAAATATTTAAATTGAAAGCAATCGCGTTGAAAGTAACGAAGTTATTTACAAAAGTCACTGTTTTCGAACAATCGTTCCTATGGGAGCTATATGATATAGTCATCCGATCTTGATCAAATTTGGCACAGTCGTTTATAAGCGTAATAAACTCTCTAATATTATGTTTCACGATAATAACATAGAAAATAACGAAGTTATTGAGAAAAGTCACTGTTCGTGACTTTGGGGTTGGTATGGGACCTATATGATATAGTGGTCCGATCTGGCTGAATCCGAGATATACAACGCCTGCAGTATATACAAGCCTAGGTGCATAATTTCAGCTATGTAGCTCTTACGGTCTAGGAGGAGTTTGCGTTGATCCAGACGGACGGACGGACGGACGGACATGGCTAGTTGAACTCGTCTCGTCGTGCTGATCAAGAATATATATACTTTGTATGGCCGGAGATGCTTCGTTCTATGCGTTGCACACTTCTGACCAAAATTAATATACCCTTTTTGCAAGGGTATAAAAAAAGAGGGCGTCTAACGGTTAGATACGATAGAAGTGAAACCTTCCGTAAAACAAACTGAGAGAGAATGAGACGAAAGCAGCATTAGGAGCGGGATAATTATAGGTTCATTATAATATTGCTATAAAGGTCATATTTTATTTTCTTTATTTTATTATTATTCATCCTCAATGTTTTCAATTTCAACAAATGATACGAGTGGCTTATGATAGCTAAAATATGATACAAATGCTTTGGTTTCGATGTTGTCAACATATCTTTGAAATACCGCGTCAATTGTTGTTTTTGATCGTGTTGTTGATTCAGTGCGATTGTTACACATTTTTAAACTGAATGTTGTATTGAGAAAGTCAATTAAAGGAACCGCAGTGTCCAATGCAAAATTTACGTTAAAATCGTTAAAATTCACTTAAAATCATTGGAACTTTATCGTAATCTTTTCTAAGTATCCGCGATACTTCTAGTGTATACTTTTTTTGATTGATTCGGTGAAATATAAATTGCAACAATTAAAACTGTTTTTCCATTGCTCAATCTGGTTTCGCATGCACATATTTCTCCCACTTTAGAGAGCTGAACAGACAGTGATTCTAGTTGCTGTGCATTCATTCATTATATATTTTGTGATACATTTTTATTTACTTTTTATAACCTTGCAGAGGGTATTGTAAAATTGGTCAGATGTTCGTAACGCACAGAAGGAGGCGTTTACGACCTGAGAAGCTGAGTTGATATAGCCATGTCCATCTGTCCGTCCGTCTGTGCGTATGCATTTAACTCAGCCGTCTTAAGAGCTATCGGGATGAAATCTTTTTTTGGAGTTTTTTATTACCCGGGTAAGATAAAGTATGAAAATCCTTAGGATCGGACCACTATATCATATAGCTCTAGAAGAAAAAATTTTGCGGACATGGCTATATCAACTCAGCTTCTCATGCTGATCAAGAATTTTTATACTTTATGGGGTCGTAAACGCCTCCTTCTGTGCGTTACGAACATCTGACCAATTTTACAATACCCTCTGCAAGGGTATAAAAAGTAAATAAAAAAATGTATCACAAAATATATAAAAAGCATTATGAAAAACTTCGACCAAGCTGGGAGTCGAACCCCGGCCGCCCGATCGCCAAGCGAGCACACTAACAACAGAGCCACGTCGACACTTTGTAAATTGCCGTCGAAGTTTTTCATAATGCTTTTTATTCATAATGCTTTTTATATATTTGCATCTCATTCTCTCGCAGGCTAAATACTATAAGATCTATATGTGTCTCTTTTTAGTGTCGCTTTTTCGTTTCATCGAGTCTCAAATCACTCCCAACGATTCTAAAGAAGTTTTCACTTCAAAAAACACTCACAACACATTCACACACACCTACCTGTTCTATGTTCTCCCCAACTTACTCCATTCACTAATTGGGTTATTATCGACGACCTTCACGGAAGCGACCACTTTCCAATCCTTATCTCCCTATTCTCTCAACCAATATCTAACAACTTCTTTCGTCCCTTTTTTAAAATAAAAGAAGCCAACTGGCTAACATTCACCCAAACAACACACACTATAAGTGAGAAAATACCAATTAGCCCAAACATAAACAAAGAAATTGCAAACATTTTCAAAATTATTATTCAATCTGCACACCACAATAAAAATACACCGTGGTGGAATAAAATTCTCACCGAACTTAGAAAAAAAAAAAATACACATGGAAAGTCTTTAAACGTAACAATAATACCGACAACCTTATCAGCTACAAAAAGCCAACGCTCTCTAAAACTAAAGCTACAACTGAATTCACTTCCACAATAGAACAGAACACCCCTTCCCACAAAATCTGGGCCAATATCTGACGCTTTTTCGGACTCAACCCAATCAATCACATCCACTGCATAAAAAACCCAATCAACAACTTACCCATAACAGACACACTCTCCATAGCCCATTTATTTGCCGAACATTGGTCAGACCAATCTAAACAAAAACAAACTTCAATCAAACCTTCATTGCAAACAAACACTCAAGTAAACCATTAGACTATATACCCCACTCCGCAGCCCAAACAATAGAATCCGACATAACACAAATTGAACTCCTATCCGCACTACACTCCCATAAAGGAATCACACCTGGCCTGAATAGAATATCATATCCATTGATATAGCACACCTCCAACACAGTCAAAATATGAAGTACCCACCACTTTAACGATATATTAAAAAATTTCATTCCACAGTCATTTAAAACCAATCCAGTTAACCCCATTCTCAAGTCTACCTCCAACAAAACTTCAATAACCATCTCTAATCTCCAATCTCCTTAAACTGCTGCCTATCAAAAACCCTCGAAAAAATCATAGCCAAACACCCTAATCAATCCGCTCACAGCAGACTTCCAAATTTTGATTTCTTAAAAGCTTTTGACAAGTCGAAGTGTACTCCATAATAGACCAACTAATAGATGGGAAATTGGGCCCCAAAATTATTAACTTAATAAAAAACTTTGTGTCCAACAGGAAAATAAAAACAAAAATTAATACAACAACCAGCTCTCCCTTCCCACTTCTTAATGGCATCCCCCAGGGTACACCAATATCAGTTATCCTGTTCCTAATCGCCTACAACAAACTTGCAACTATAATCAGCCTACAAAAAGAAGTTCATTTTAGTGCCTATGCAGATGATTATTTCCTTGTAGTGCCACTCAATAGAGAAAAAACCAATCCTTCAATTTAGACTCCTTTTTTGCAAAAAGAATGGTGCTCATACTCTGGAGCACCACTATCTCTTAATAAATGCCAACACCTGCACATTTGCAGGAAACAAAACTGCAATATTGCAATCCCCCAAGTCACCCAACTCAAAATACTAGGACTAACAATAAATACAGATGGGATTCCCACTTAAAGCACATCTAACCATCCCTTGACAACAAACTGAACATAATAAAATGTTTAGCTAGCCCTAATTTCTACTGAAACACCCTCACACTTTTTAACATAACAAAGGCAACACACATAGAGGAAACAGATTACGCCGTATTCATTTATGGGCATGCGCATAGGTCTACGCTGAACAAATTAAAAACAACATATAAAAGAATAGGCACAGCTCTTGTCCCTCTTCCCTCAACTCCCATCCCCAACCTACTTTTCGAGCCAACCTACCTACAATAGAGCAAAAAGTAGATCAAAGCATCCAAAACAATCCTTCACAATGCTAAATCTTCAATCCACAAATTCACCAATCCAATAAAACACCAAAACAATAAGAAATTAGAATCCACTTTAGAGAAAATCATTCCATCTTGCAAAGAATTCAACATCCCCTACCTGTTTCCTTGACCTATGCGACACGGCGGAAAATGACCCATGGAGCAGGGCATACAAAATCGTGGTTAGTCGCATTTATGCCTCGAAGCAGCGACCACCTACGGATCCGGAAATGCTTAAAGGCCAATGCCTTTGCAGCACTGTTCCCGCAAACTGGAGGAGAAATAGTGAGTCGACGGATCAAGAGCACTCTCCCCTTCGCCGTAGAGCCTATTGAGCTGGAGGAGATACGTACGGCAGCAAAGAAGCTTAAAAACGCAAAGCACCCGGCCCAGACGGAATCCCAAACTGCGCCATAAAAACTGCGATGACAGAGATACCAGAATTATTTGCTGAAGTCTACACGCAGTGCCTGCGAGAGGGCTCTTCCCCTTTAAGGTGGAAGCTCCAGAAACTGGTGCTCCTCCCGAAGCCTGGCTAGCCTCCAAGCGATGTGTCTGCCTACAGACCGATATGCCTTACTGACACCATGGGCAAGGTGTTAGAGTCAATTGTATGCTCTAGGCTGCAGCAGGCGATTCAGGATGGTGGCGGACTCTCACCGAACCAAATCGGTTTCCGGAAGGCCATGTCCACAACAGACGCAATAGCCAGGGTGGTAGACACGGCCTCGCAGGCGATTAAGGGCTCGAGGTGGAAAGGTGGCTCGAAGAAATATTGCCTCGTTGTTACGCCAGACGTAAAAAATGCTTTCAACCAGGCACCGCAATCATAATAAGTTATATTAAAAAACTTATTTGATAATAATTACATTTAGGTTTTTTTCAATTTTCTTCAAAAAAGATCATTAATTTTGAGTAATTTAACAAGAATTATCCATAAAAATCTTTTTTGATCAAAAAAAAATGTAAATCAAAAATAATGATTAAAAATGATTTTTATTTTAATTGGTCAAAATAAAACTCACTTTTAAAAAACGGCTTCTGTGTTAAATAATTTCAAAATATTTTTGCACATCCTTAAAAAGCAGTTCAATGACTACCCCTCCATACATTTTGTTTTTTTTTTTTTTTTGTATTAGTATTAATACCAATATTATAATAGTTTTCATTTTTCATACATTTTTGAATATCTAAAGCTGATTGTTAGTTAGAGAGCTGCTCGGCTTCACTCAATACATATAAAGAAATGAATGGAATCAAATTGAATTGAATTGAGTGAGTGCTTGCTAACACTGGAGTGAATGTGTGTGAATGTATATTGCTTCTCATAACTCACAGCATCCAACGAAAAAAGTTCGAATGAATGAAGTATAAAGCCGAATGAAATATTTGGCTAACACAATTCGAATTCGAATTCATTCGAGTTATAGCTTACAAATTTTGTACAGTCATTCCGTTTGTGTCGCTGAAAAGATTTTGACCCCTTGGCTTGGTGGAATTTGCATGGAAATTTTTTTCCTCTGCTTTATAAGACAAGTTGCAAAATATTCTGTATTCCAGCGAGCAGGGCAGCTTCGGAACGAACATTTTCCAACGCTAGAAATTCGATTTCAGAAAAGCGTTGTCTTATTTCTAGTAACTCAGAAAATATAAATAAAATTATATTCTTGCATTCCAATATAAAATAGAAATAAATATAAGAAAATATATGCAAAAAAAAAAATAACAGTTTACATTTCATTGGTTTTTGTCTCTTTCTCTCTTTCTTTTCTATTATACAAATAAATAAAATGAAAAACTACTTGGCAACTCAAATCCATTCGAAACCAACTCACTTTTCTTTAGCTGTCACAATTCATTCAATTCTCTTTTGTGTTTTAGCTTTGTGTGTATGAGTCCTGTGCTAGAGCACTCACTCACTCATACTTTTTCGGCCTCGCACTCGAACTCACTCAACTCATTTTCAGAATTGTCAATTCGAATAAGGTTTTTTGACTAATCATGCAGCTCTCTATTGTTAATTATATTTTGAGACGCTTATTAACTTTATTTGGATTTTTTCTTAATAGTATGTTTTACAATGTTCTTATTGTCGGCGTGGTCTTTTTTCGAGTGTGGCCGTATCTTGTTAAACTGAGAATACATTGAAATAATCGAAACTTAAAATACTAGATGTATCGATATTGTTCGAGGCCTCTTACTACGATACAAATAAGCTACGCCATAGCGGCCCCTAGTTCGGAATCCCTTTTTTGAGCACGATCCTTCTCATCGTAGCGCTTGACTCCTATTTTGCATAGACGGTTGAACGGGCGACGATGCGTGTTTTTAGCCGTCTTCAATTCGACTACGCGTACAACTCCATCTTCACCTGGAAAAACTTTTATAACTCGACCGAGCGGCCATTCGCCGCGCGGGGTGTTGTCTTTCATAACAACTATTTCGTCGACCTCCAAGTTTGGCACATCTTTATGCCATTTCTATTGATGTATAAGTGTGGGAAGATATTCTTTAATGAAACGTTTCCAGAAAGAGTCTATCTGGTACTGCGAGATTCTCCAAGCTCGTTTTTCCATCGTATTGGAAGTAAAGTTGCCTGGGCCATGAAGTATGCAGCTTTGCGGGATACAAATATCGTTTGGACACAGACCAAGTTCGTCGTCGGGGTCATCAGATTCCTGTATATACGGTCTGCTGTTGACCAGATATTCTGCCTAAATAAAAATTGTTTGCAACGTTTCATCGCTTGGATTTGCGTTTACTGTTAAAACTGATTCAATTGCCCGTTTAAAACAGCCTACTAGTCGCTCCCAGCAGCCTCCGAAATTTGGTGCATTTGCTGGAATGAAATTCCAAATTATTTTAATACTTGCCATATACTCTTTCACGGCACACTCATCCAGGTCTTCCAGGGCCTCTTGTAACTCTCGTGCTGCTCCGCGAAAATTTGTGCCATTATCTGACCAGATGATTTGTATAGGTCCACGTCGAGCCATCATTCTACGAATTGCCATTATGCAGGAATCGGTTTCTAGGGAGTGGGCTATCTCCACGTTGATTGCTCTGGTAGTCAGGCATGTGAATATTACTCCGTCCCGCTTGCGGAGGTGTTTGTAGGCTCTAGTTCTTCTTTCTGCTTTGGTGTAAAATGGACCGAAGTAATCGACGCCTGTTGCTGTAAATGGTTTTTTTGTGGGTGAAAACCCTTCCTTCGGGTAGGAATTCCATTTTTGGTGTTTGTGGTTTTGCCTTTTTGCATTTACACCAAACACAAGCATTGATCGTCGTTCTGATGATCCTATCTAATTTTGGCATCCAGTATGCCTTCCTGAACTGATGTACTACTACCTGTGTTCCGACATGTTGTGCGTCGACATGTATTTTTTTGATCAGCATCCGAGCAAAGATATGCTTGCCATCGAGAACAACTCGGCTTTTTGTATATGTCGATACCTCTTTTGCACGTTCTATTCTGCTATCCACTCGCATTATGCCATTGTCATCCAGGCGTACACAATATTTTGACAACCGATTCGTCAAGCTATTTATTTCTCTCCCAAAGAAGGCAGTACTGCGAATCAATTTAATATATTTTTGAAGTACCATTACGACCCCTGTTTGGTAGAATTTGAAGAAATTCGGGTCCCGTCAACCACCAATGAAGTTTATGCTCTGATATGTTGTCATGCGTTAAGACGTCAGCGATGTTTTCATTTGTTGATAGCCAGCGCCACTCTGATCTTACCGATTTTTCACAAATCTCACCTATTCGATTTGTAACGTTGATCTATATTGATTTGTAGTTCGTGGCTTATCATTTCAGCCAAACGGCATCCCAGTACGGCGGCCATCGTTTCAAGTTTGGGAATAGTTATATGTTTGATTGGAGAAACCCTTGCCTTAGATGCAATTAGTGACACATCTAATTGGCATTTATCCTCCTTAACGTAGCTGCATTTGATATAGGCAACTGAAGAATATGCTTTTGCACTTGCGTCATTAAATATGTGCATTTCAACGCGATCGGCATTGTTCAGATTAGAGCTATAACATCTTGGAATTTTGGTGCCCTCAATTGATATTAATGCCTTTATCCAATTTCGCCATTTGTTTATTAAAACTCCCTTGATTTGGTCATCCCAGCCTATTGCAGACTCCCATACATCTCGCGTAAGGATTCTTCCTTTAATTGTGACTGGTGTCATGAGTCCCAATGGGTCATATAGCGAATTAACAATACATTCCTCTTGGTTGGTGTAACTTTTTTAGAAAGCAGATCATCTGTAACTTTATGCATTACCGTAGTGGAGTACGTGAAGAAGTCGCCTTTTGCGTCCCATAATACTCCTAGCACCTTTTGTTGTACGTCCATTTTTTCCCCTATCATTGCTGTAGACTTGTTCGCTCTGAGAGTTTTGGGAATGGATTGCCGCACTTCGTCGCTGTTTGATATAAATTGACACAATTCAAATCCAGCCTTTGAGTGTATTTTCGTGATTGCTTTAATGACGTTGATGACGTCATACGCACTAGGTTTGGAATCGAGATAATCATCTACGTAATGATTTTCCAATATAGCTTTTACTGCGTCGGGTTGTTCATCTTTAAATTTGCTAGCATTGTAATTTTTAACAAATTGAGCCAGAAATGGTGAGCAAGTAGTTCCAAACAACATTGGTTTCATTTGAAATATTGATGGCTCTCTATTTTGGTCAAGATCTCTCCATAAGAAACTTTGTGCTGCAGTATCACATTCTGTAATGCTCACCTGATTGAACATTTCGCGAATGTCTGCTACGACTGCTACCGCATGTAGCCGAAATCGTATCAAAATTCCTATTTTAGACGTTGACCAGTCTGGGCCAGTAAGCAGGTTGCCATTGAGGGACGCACCGTTGCAAGAAGCCGCAGCGTCGAACACAAGTCGAACAGCAAGCCGGGCTTATTTGGGTTAATAACAGCAAAATGTGGTAAAAACCACAGTTTTGGAGAGTTGAGAACGTTAATGTTTGTTAATTGGACGGCGTAACCTTTGTCAAAAAGTTTTGTTATTTCGTTTTTATATGCTTCTGCGGTATCCTTGTCTCTCAAAGGCTTTCGCTCAAGACATTTGAGTCGTTGAAAAGCCATTGATTTGCTTTCCAGTAGTTTTATGTCATCCGATTTCCATGGCAATCCAATCTCGTAGAAGTTACCCTTTTGGTTAATTGAGCTTTCGGCCTTTGCTATTGCTAACAGCTCATCCACAGACCGTGTTTTGTCGATCTTTATTGTACAGGCACCGAAGTTTTCAATACTGAATTGTTGCTTAATCATTTGTTGTAGACATATATCTTCTATTTGACAGCAAGTAAAATGTGATGCTTGTAGATTGGTTTGTGCTGGTCCATGAACTACCCAGCCTAATTTGGTTTTAGATAACATTGGCCGATGCTCATTGCCATCTATAACGGCTTGTGCGGTAATTAATTTAGCATGGCGTTGTCCTATCAATACCATGGGTTGCCTATCCTGGAACTTCATGTAGTCTACCATATTTTTTGGAACAAATTCTGTTAGCTTCTTATAGTCAAGTTGTTGTGTTGGTATTTTTAAATCGTTGACTAACCAAACTCCATTTAGCTGATGTTTCGGACCGTTTTTTCCACTGATATTAATTGTTGCCGATTCCGCATCTGCCTCATATCTGTAGACACCACCTGTCCAAGTAAAACAAAATGGTTTTTCGTCACCCTTTATGCCAACTTCTCTTGCCAAGCTCAGATAGCTGTAACACGCTTTGTTACGATTAGAAAAATCCCATCTCTTTTTAATATCTGCTTTTAAGAATACGTTGCACTTGCTTAGAGGGTGTTTTAACTCGCTGCAAATAAAGCAAATTGCTTTTGGTTTTGGCTTTGGTTGGTTTACCGCCTCTATTTCCTGTAGTTGCGATTGGGTTACTTTATATTGCTCTGCGTATGACGACTGCTGGTTAATTGATGTAACCTTTTTGAAAAATGAGACATCTTGGATTAGAACTGCTTGTCTTTGTGCCCACTCAGCTAGCTTGTCAAATGTACAGAATGAAGCGCGCACGTTTGCATCTCGTAGATATGCGCCCCATTCTCGTAGATAGTTTTCGGACAGTTTTCCGATCATCATAGCTAGTAATCGTTGTGTGTCGATTAACCGGTTATCAGTGTATTTCAAAGCAGAACTTATGTTTTGAACAGTGATATTGAATTCTTCGAAATTGTCGATATTATTGACTGGCGTTACTTGGCACACTCTTGACATCAACTCTAGTGCGATATTTTCGGCTCCACCGTACGCTTTATCTAAGATCGATATGATTTTATCTGGATCTTTTGCAGAGATTAGTAGCAAAGAAACCTTTTTCTTAGCCACTCCCTTTAGAGCTTTTGATAATCGTTGAACATCTTCCTCTTTGGAGAATCCGCAATGTTTGCTCGTAGCATTGAACTCTTGGATAAAGTGTGTCCAATTCAACGCTGATGAACCATTAAACTCCAGGTGTTTACTGTTTAAGCTCTGCCGCACCAGCATATGGTTCATGGCTCTTGTTGCCATCCTCGGATTATTGGTTTTATCCAAGTTATTCTGACACTCTTCAGATTGCGAACGAACCCACATTGAAGTTCGCTCATTTCGCACAGTTGTTTCAAATCGTTCGGACATGCGGGAAGAACAATCTGTTAGTGCGACCTTGGTTTTCGGAACATTTTTCTTACTTACCTGTGCTTCTTCTTCCGCTTGAAGAAGTTCTAGTTCCCTTTGAACTATAAGTATTTCATTGTGCATACTAGTTAAGTCTATCTCTGAGTTTGCAGTTTGGTTGTTAACTGCCTCTGACAGTATCCGTTTGTTGTTTATAAGCTTTGTCTCCTTTTCGCACATTTTACGCTTGACGTCTACGTATGCTGTATCCACATTTTCAATTTGTTCCAGTATAACTAGTCGCTGCTCCAGAACTGTTGTATTTGACCCATCAGAGTCTGACAAATGATATGGTGTCAACCATTTTTGCCGCCAAATCATTTTTTGTCTCTTTCTCACCGACGCCGATGTCAAGAAACTTACAGACGCGCAATAAAGCGTTTGCGCCAAGTTCCTTTGAGATTGCCTGCTCATGTTCTGCCTTTTCAGCATTGTTATAATTTAAACCTTTGAACGTTCGAAGCTGTCATTTTATGTACAGTTTCCGTAACAAATTTCAGGTAGATCGCAAAATGTAAGTCTCGTAGTGTTTGCGATGTTTGCGATTTCCTCGAATCAATGCGGCCAAGCTGCTGTTTGCTCCACTGCCACATTTTTGATTAGATGGTTTTGTTTTTGATTATGGACTGTATTGCTATCGCTGATTGCTATTTAAGCTATCCGGCTCGAAGGACCACTATGTTAATTATATTTTGAGACGCTTATTAACTTTATTTGGATTTTTTCTTAATAGTATGTTTTACAATGTTCTTATTGTCGGCATGGTCTTTTTTCGAGTGTGGCCGTATCTTGTTAAACTGTGAATACATTGAAATAATCGAAACTTAAAATACTAGATGTATCGATATTGTTCGAGGCCTCTTACTACGATACAAATAAGCTAAGACACTGATGATTTTTATTTTTTTCGCTTAAAATAAAACTCACTTTTGTGTTAAATATTTTCAAAAGATTTTTACATTTTGGTTGGTTGAAATTTTACATATTTTTGCCAATAACTTAGCAAACCCGTCCACTGTGCGACGGAGCATAGCTTTAACACTCATCGAGATTGCATTGGGCCTACGCCGCTAAGGTAAGCAACTGTACTATTTATTGCCCAGTGATACCCCCTTAGGAGCATATAATAAAATTGGGTATTTTCAATCTGTCCATCTGCTCTGTTGTACTTTCTGTTTCCAAAAAGATATTTATAATTTATTAAAAACACACAATATTATTTAAAAAATATCCGGCTTTCCATCGAATTTCATAAAAATCATACAGAAAATAGCAGGGTATAGCGCATTCGATGCCACTACTTGTTTAGAAATGGCTTAAGCTGCGAGTGTTACTGAATGAAACGTAGTTTTCTTATTTCTAACTATGATTATTCTTTATCGTGCTCCGAGATGGGTCGCAAGCGTAACTTTATTTTGCGAAATTTGTTTACATTTGACGTGAAAAAAATGTTTCGGAGTGTAAACATTGTAAAATGTGTTTCAGTGGCAACTATGTTTGCAATTTAAAAAGACACCTAGAAATACAGCACAAAAAGGAGTATGACGAATTGACTGAAACTCAACCTACTGAAGCGCCTGAAAAAAAGAAGAAATTCTGTTGTTTTGGGACAAGAGGAAGTAAAGAATGCCTGTATCGACCTTCTCACCACCGCAAAAGTACCGCTGGCTGTAGTGGAATTACTCAACAATGATTTCGAAAATGAAGAAGAAGTTGCTGAGGACTTGAATGATGATGGACTGCTAAAAGATCTGAAAATCTATTCAATACGTTCGATCGAATGTGCAGCACATACGCTTCAACTGGCGGTGAAGGATTTTTTTCAACGCCACGAATTTGCTAGCTTCATTAACAAAGCACGGAAGATTGTGAAGCTTTTAAGGACCCCAGCATATAGGTAAGATTGATTTCAATTATAATTATAACAAAATATTTATGACGTTTTTTTTTATTTTGAATGTAGGTATTTAATAACGGAGGAGTCATTGCCACAACCAATTTTAGATGTCACGACTCGGTGGAATTCCACATAAAGTATGTTGAATCGGCTTAAAAACTTTGAGGACTTTTGTGAAAGGCGCCTTAAATGTTTAATGAAGCTGAGTGGCATGACTTAAAAAGACTAGTTGCTACCCTGGAACCGGCATACACAGCTACTATCAAGCTACAAAGCACCCAACTATTTATGATTGACTTTTACAAACTGTGGTTGGAGCTCAAGCTTACTGTTGCAGCAGTAAACACGGCTGAAAGCAAAGCTTTGAGCTAGTGTATTGCTAAAAGGGAAGTTGGCCTTTTGGGGACTGACGCTGTGATTTGCAGGATATACTTGGATCCGCGGATAAGACGAGTATTGCTGCAAAACCCCATAAATGTTATGCTAGCTAAAAGCAAACTTAAGCAGCTTTTTCTTCAAATATTTAATTTAAAAGAAGTAAGTTCTTCCGTCATTGAAATATATAAAAAGAATACTAATAATTTTATTTATATTTCAGACCATTGAAACAGAAGTGCCCTGCTTAAGTACCTCCGTAGCATCTACATCCTTTGAGGCAGACATCGCAGTAACACAAAGTTCAAACACCTGCTCATTGTTGAACGATTTTTTGCAAACCATTGAGGTAGCTTCGGAAGGCAAAACTGGCGATGGTGAGCGATCCGATCTGCTAAAGAAGGGGTATGCAGAAATTCAAGCCTATAGCCCGAAGCCAATTTCCTCGTCCTCCAATATAATTGAGTATTGGGAGGAAAAGCGCTACATATACCCGACTCTTTATCAGCTGGCCAAAGTGGTGCCCTCGGTTCCAGCAACACAAGTGAGTGTCGAAAGAGCGTTTTCAGCCCTTAAAATTATGTTGACAGATCAACGATGTAACCTTGCCGAAAAGTCACTGGAACAACTGCTTTGTAAAACTAAACATGAAATAATAAAACAAATTTTGTTACTAAAAATTTTATTGAAAAAAAAATTTTATGGAGGGGTAGTCCTTGAACTCCTTTTAAAGGATGTGCAAAAAAATTTTGAAAAAATTTAACACAGAAACCGTTTTTCAAAAGTGAGTTTTATTTTAAGCGAAAAAAATAAAAATCATCAGCTTTAGCTATTGAAAAATGAAAACTTTGATAATATTGGTATTAATACTAATACAAAAAAAAAAAAAGAAAATGTATGGAGGGGTAGTCCTTGAACTCCTTTTTAGGGATGTGCAAAAATATTTAACGCAGAAGCCGTTTTTTAAAAGTGAGTTTTATTTTGAGCAAAAAAAAAAAATAAAAATCAATATTAATCATTATTTTTGATTTTCATTTTTTTTTATCAAAAAAGATTTTTATGGATAATTCTTATTAAATTACGCAAAATTAATGATCTTTTTTGAAGAAAATTAAAAAAAATTGAATTTTTAAAAATCTTTCCAAAAATGCATAGATGGTTTCGAATTAAATATATTGATGTAATCTACTCTTTTCTAAGTCCTCTATAAGTAAATGATTTTGATTTTATTTAAAAAAAATAATAATCATTATTTACGGTCTCTGTTTTCAACACGGCGGACTGGGGGCGTATTCTGGATGCCCTTCAGTCTTTCAGCGTTCCTGCATACCTGCGTGCCATCGTGCGGAACTA
This sequence comes from Drosophila tropicalis, assembly GCF_018151085.1. Classification (NCBI taxonomy): domain Eukaryota; kingdom Metazoa; phylum Arthropoda; class Insecta; order Diptera; family Drosophilidae; genus Drosophila; species Drosophila tropicalis. The sequence continues at coordinate 1,260,974 of NW_027173405.1, forward strand.
CTTCTACGGCAGGCGGCTGGTGTATAGGTCAGACGTAGATTGCGAATCGTACCTACAAGGCTCTGTCCTAGGCCCAACATTATGGAATGCCATGTACGACGGCGTCCTGAGGCTGGCTGTGCCTGCATGTTGCCAACTAATAGGATACGCAGACGACGTGGCCCTCATAGTGGTGAGTACGACCATCAGACAGGCCGATGATGCGCTGGATGAGCTCCGTTGGCCTGAGCCTGGCAGCCCAGAAAACTGAAGCGGTACTGATCAGTAGACGAAAGATTGTAAAGACGGCTACAATCCTAATCGACGGAAACACGGCGCAATCAAGGCGTGCGATTCGTTACCTCGGAGTATGGATCGACACCCGCCTCTGTTTTAGGGAGCACTTCACGTACGTAAACGAAAAGGCAGCCGCGAGCGTCCGTGCCCTCACAAGAATTATGCCGAACACGTGGGGTCCCAAGCAGGAGTCCAGGAGGCTGCTAATGACAGTTTGCAGGTCGATCATCCTATACGTGGCCCTAATCTGGGTAGGCGCCCTGAGTGTCGATAGCTATAGCAGAGGGATCAGATCGTCGCACAGGCAAAGCGCGCTGCGAATCTCCTCGGGGTTTCACACGGTATCAGACGGAGCGGCACTTGTGATCGCTGGAGCGGTGCCTATCGATCTCCAGGCGAAGGAGGGGGAAATAATCTCAGATACAGAGCGTGGATCTCTGGCCAGGCGTCGCGCGCAATCGGAAGCTAGAGACACAAGCAACGACATGTGGCAGGCTAGATGGGATGCGTCGGATAAAGGCAGGTGGACCCACAGATTAATCCCAAGAATAAAGAAGTGGACAGAGAGGACACATAGTACGGTAAATTTCAACCTGACCCAGTTTTTTAGCGGCCATGGGTGCTTCCGAAAGTACCTGCATCGTTTTGGGCACGATAGTTCTCAATTCAAACCTTTTCTGTGATAGCCAAACCTTTTCGGCTGACATATTAGCTTTCTCTGAAACTTGGCTTAACTCCTCTGTTTTAGATAATGAAATTCTTTCTAATAATTTTATTTCTTATAGGCTTGATCGTGTTGGTCGTCGTGGCGGTGGAGTACTCATTGCTGTAAACTCGAATCTGTCTTCAAGTGTGGTGCCGATTGATCTCCCCTTAGGTGTTGAGTTTATTTGCGTCGAAGTTACATGTTCTAACTTTAGCCTATATATCTCTTGTTCATATATTCCTCCAGCTTCTGATATCATGATCTACGTGCACCATGCTGATGCTTTACAAACTATTTTTGGTCGTCTTAAAGATCGTGATGTTCTTATAGTTTTAGGTGATTTTAACTTGCCTAATATTTCTTGGCTTGTTGATGATAATCTATCTTTCTTAATTCCTTCATCTCAACATGTTTTTCTTGATAGCCTACTTGAATGTCCACTATATCAGTTGAATTCTTTCCTTAACTGTTCTAAAAGAATCCTTGATCTTGTTTTTGTCTCTGATCCCACTGTTAGTGCTGTATCGCAAACACAGCCACTAGTGAAACCTGAAGATCCTTATCATCCTACCATTGAAGTTACTATTTCTTACAATTCCGTTACTAATTTATTTAAAAACATCTCAAATTCTCGTCGTAGATGTTTTCTTCTTAACAGCCTTATTTTCTCTTTTGATTGGTCGTTTCTATTTGAGTGCTGCGATATAGATTGTGCAGTGAAGTTTTTCTATTCTGCTCTTAATTCTCTAATTGATAAATGCGTTCCTTATGTGAATGTCTCTACCGTCTCCAGCTCGCCAGTCTGGTTCACACGTAGGCTCTATAAAAAAAAAAAAAAAAAAAAAAATTCTGTCCGGTCTGCCCCGGCAAAACAGTGGAAGACGCGTAACACATCCTGTTCGTGTGCAGACGCTTCGACGACGGCAGGAGGGCGCTTGAACTGGAGGCAAACGTAGAAATATGCGCCGAAAACCTGGTGAACTGATGGCGAGAAAGAGCATGTGGGAGGCGGTGAGCAGTTTCGCCGCGTCAGCAATCCGCGAGCTGCGTTTAGCCGAGCGTGGCAGGGCTAGACCTAGAGTGGTATAGGAAGTAGCAGCTATCCTGCGAAACAATTCCCTCGATAAAGTACCGCAGGATCCCAGCCGCCCAAGTTGCCAAAGCATGGCCTTTTTCTGTTACCCACCTTTTTCCTTCTTATTTATTCTCTACACTATCTTTTGTTGATGCCCAATAACTTCTTTCATTTCTGTTCTTTTGTTGTTACTAAATAAAGAAATAACTGAATATCAAAAAAAAAAAAAACAAATATTATTTCCACCTTCCACCATCAACACCTCCCTTCACAACTTTAGCAAGCCCATCACATCACCAGAAATATAACAAAAAATGTTCCTAGAACATTAAGACAAACACAAACAATACAAATATATATTCACCGACTGATCACTACAACATAAAACTGCCACATTCGCCATAACCACCGATACTACAGTCCTAAAAACAGGCATCCTACCACACTACTCTTCAATCCTCTCCGCAAAAACGGTAGCCATCCTTGAAGCAATAAAGCTAAGAAGAAACAAGAAAGGAAACTTTATAATATGCTCTGACTCCCTATCAGCTATCAAGTCCATAGGCAACATCAACAACAACAACCTCTACCCAACATTAATAAGATCAATCCTAACAAAAACCAACACCAAAATAAAACTCCTCTGGATTCCCAGCCACTGTGGCATAAAAGGCAACGAACTCCACTACACTCCCAACTTCAACTAGACAGCTTTTGTCGTATAATAAGCAACTTGGTAAGTGATGCCAGGATCGCCGGCAAATTGTTATCGGGGGCGACTTTAATGCCTAGGCCATAGATTGGGGCAGTAGTCGCACTGTCTCGGGCGGCCGTATGCTTCTGCAGTGGTTTGCATCGCTAGACATCGAGTTTCTCAACGTGGGAACAGAACATACATTCAGAAGGGCCGGAGTTGGGTCGATCGCCAGAACAGCTAACTGGTGAATTAGCAAAAAATATACCGCAAGCGACTATGAAGCTTTAGTGTATGAGGTGGGTGGCCCCGGTCAAGCCCCCCTAGTCAGCGTACTCCAAGAAAGGCCTATAAGACGGAACGTCTAGATGTACACAATTTCTGCAGATTTCAGCACAGTCAGGACAGGCAGAGCCAAAGAGACTGTCGACCTTATTATGTCAACTCTTGCACGGGAGTGCGAGGCAAGCATGACAACTAGGAAGCAGTACAAACACCACCATGACCCAGTGTGCTGGTGGAATAATCAAATCGCCGAATCACGTCGCGCATGTAACCTCGCAAGGAGGCTGTACCAGCGGGCTAGACTTCCTATGCCTGCAACTTGCTGAAAAATCGGATCAGATGCGATACTGCCGAACAGGACCCGTGGTGTAAAGCATACCAAATTATTGCGAAGCGCCTGCATACGAACAGAACACTGCCCCCAACTGACGCAATCCTGGTGCGGAAAATAGTCCTATTCCCCAGCATCATGGAGATGGCCAATCAGACGCAGCAATCTAACTAGCTTTTCCAGATGTTGAACGAGTGTTCTGCTTCAGAGTTAGCTCAAGCTATAGGCAGACTTATGATGAACAAAGGCCCAGGACCGAACTTCACCCAGACTACTCGAGGGCATTTTTCCTAAATGATGGAAGATTCAGGATCTTGTGCTACTTACGAAGCCAGGCAAACCACCCGGAGAGGCGTCTTCGCCTCATCTAGCCAATCTGTCTCCTGGACGCAGCTGGCAAAGTTCTCGAGTACATAATCAGCGTGCGTCTCAACAAAGCCATAGTTGCTGGCGGTGACCCATCAGATCAGCAATATGGATTTAGGAGAGTCAGATCTACGATAGATGCCATCTACAAAGTGCAAGATATCGCCGCTAAGGCAATAGCGGGTGGCAGATGGAGGGGCGGCTCCAAAAAATACTGTCTGGTGGTGACACTGGATATAAAAAATGCGTTTAATTCCGCTGGGTGGGGCCGGATGATAGATGGCTTACTAGGTTTTGTAGTCCCTCAATACCTGGTCAATTGTGTACGTAGCGACAGCTGGAGTTCCACAGGGATCCGTTCTTGGTCCCCTTTTATGGAATGTAATGTCGTACATTACATTGGCGTTCTACGACTCGAGTTTGACCCCGATACGCACATAATTGGATTCGCGGATGACGTAGCACTCGTGGTGGTGGCTAAGGAGATCCAAGAGGTACAAGACCAATGCAACAGAGCTGTTAGTAAAATTGGCAACTGGCTTTCGATAGCAGGCCTTGCGTTAGCAGCCCACAAGACGGAATCGGTGCTTGTCAGCATCTTCAAAAAGGTGGAACTTGCTAAAATAAGAGTGGGCGATTCAGAGATTACCTCAAAAAGGGCTATCAAGTATCTAGGAGTAATGATAGACACAAAGCTGAGCTTCAAGGAAAACCTAGCCTACGCAAACGAGAAGGCAGCTGAATCGGCTCATGTTCTGTATCCCATTTTACTCAACACGAGGGGACCAAAACAAGGGATGAGGATGCGGCTAACAAGCGTCGTCAAACTTGCGGCTCTGTATGCAGCACCTATCTGGGCCAATGGCAAGACCATTAAAAGCTACAGACGAGGCCTAAAGGCAACTCACTGGCTATGCGATAACAGTGTTTGTAGTGCCTTTCGCACCATCTCGGACGAAGCAGCCCTTGTCATTGCGGGACTGATGCAACAATGGCAGAAGGCATTGTTAGTCGCCGAGAGGAAAATTCAACCGCATCAGCACTTCAAGCAGAACGCAGTTCGCAATGGCGTGATTGCCTCGTTAAATGGCAGAGACGCTGGGATGCCTCCACCAAGGGCAGGTTGACCTGGAAGCTGATCCCGAACATTGAGGCGTGGATCTGGAGGCGTCTTGGTCAATTTAACTTCTACTTGACCCAAATTCGCGGATACAGGTGCTTCAGAAACTATATGTAACAGTTCGGACACGAAACCAAAGACGAGTGCAGCTGGTGTTGAAGTGGCATCCCCGAAACCGCTGAACATGTTGTCTTCAATTGCCCGAGATACGACGCTGAAAGAAGATCCCTAAGCTTCATACTAAATGGCGGGGCCACACCTTCCAAACTGGTAAGAAGGATGCTACAGGACACGGAAATGTGGACGGTAGTTAACGACTTTGCAGCAAAGGTCATGAGAGAGCAACGGAGTCAGGAACGGATTAGGTCAGAACAGTGGTAGGTGCACGGCTCTTCGACGCAATACACACTAGTAGTTCCGGAGAATTCAGCACTCTGCTTTCATCCACACCGAATTAAATTTGTTCTTTTATGCTATGTCATCTATAGTCGAGTCCTAACATTAAATGATTACCAGAGTAGATAGGTGGCTCCCAAAACCCCAGTAGCACCGCTTAAGTCTACCTCTATTCACAGTCTTGAACTCAACGCCGCTCGTTTACTTAGCCGAAACCATAAATTTGTAACAGAATCTCTAATAATACCAATTTCCAGCTCCCATTGCTGGAGTGGCTCGGATATGGTCTTACACTGGTTGCCTATGCAATCGTTCCATGGTGGAACGGACCCTCATGGATTAAAAAACCACAATCGAAGTGGCCGTTATTTAAGCCATAATGCCAAATGGGTGATTTGCCTATACCTAGAATTCAAGCAACTCTGTGTTTCCATGATAGTGGTCAGGAGTATGCTGGTCCCATCGCAATTAAGGAGAACAGGAATCGTATTCCAGAGGCATGGTTTGCCATATTCGTCTATTTATCGGATGAGACAATGCTTTTGGGAGTCGTAAGTGGCTTTAGAAAGATTTATTTCTTGCCGAACGAGACCCACTAATCTCAACTCGGACAATGGCATCACATTTCAGGGAAGTAGACCTGCGTTGGACGAAATGAGACGTCTGGCCATCGACCACATGAAGGAAAAAGAATTTGCTAGTTATGTTGTGGGTAATTCGTACCGCCATCTGCACCACACTTTGGCGACATATGGGAACTTAAAGTGCGATACAATAAAGTACATCTACGTCGAATCCCTAGTACTAAAGCATTGACTATTGAAGAGTTGTCTACTGTGTTAGAAGCTGTATTAAACTCAAGACGACTTTGCGCATAGTGTGACAGCTTACTGGACTCTCTCACACCTGCTCATTTTCTTGTTGGGTCACCTGTGAACTGTTATTTAGGCATGACGTTCAGCCGTATGGAAAGATGGAATCAACTTCATCCTATGGTTCAGGGGATCTGGAAACGCTGGCATATGGAATATCTCACATCATCGCAAGACCGAAGCAAATGGTTATCGAAAGAGAATAACCTGTGTATTAGATCTGACAAACAACCTATTACAAAGTTAGCTGCCCTCCCTATGTGCTGAACTAATAGTTTAGGGGGCGTCGGTATGTTTCTGAACAATACATTGTGATGAACAATAAACCATTGTGTTTAATTTCTCATAAGAACTTAACTTTATTTTTACCTTAACTTCACTGAAATGTCTCTGCCACTGCTAGAACACGTCTTGATTGTTCCTTTGCTTGCTTATTACTAAATTTAGATCATCTAGGTTTATAAAGAGTGACGGAGACAGAGAGTAACAGACTGACGCCAGTATATTCCAAAAAACTTAAGGGTATTCAAAAACAAAAGCATTGTAAGATGTGCAAGATCATTCTTGAGACTTTCCTTTGCTGCACATAGCAGTGTATAACATTTGGTTCTCAATAACACTCATGTGTGATACGTCGAATAAGATTTCGTGCGCCAATGATCCAATATTTCTGGCGAATTATTACAAACATTGCTGAAACTCCTGGATGAAGATTGACCTTATGCTCATGTCTCAGCAGCAATTCCACAAGGCGATGGTGTTTCGGCAAAACTACTGGATGCTTGGCATCTGCAGGCAAATGCAACCTTTCAAATCGTTCACCCACACCTATAATTCCACCTTCGTCAACGAAGGGAGATAGTTTGCAAAAAGAAGATCGTTGCTCCAAAGACTGTTTCCTCAAAAGCAGCTGTATATCGTCATTGAATTGATTTTGTGAATGTTGTACGCAAAACTTCCTTGCTCTGGTGATTTTATCGAACTTAAGAGGCCCTGAATATTCAGACTTGCTTGATTTGATTCGATGGACAAAGCGGAGTACATATGCGACCACTCGAACTAGTCTGATCCAAGATGATGTTCTTTCGAGTAGTACATCGAATGGGGAATCCTCAATATCATTGGAAATAGTTGTCAAGACTTTGGTTTTGAGCTCAAGTTCTGCTGCTGGCTTGAGAATTGAGCAGCAAGTTGATGGTCTATTCATTGTCTCTGAGTATAGTGTAGCCAAGATGGTCCTTTCCACTATAGATCAAAGTTAATTAACTCACTCGCTAGCATGTCTCGTGATGCACAATCCGCCGGATTCTCCTTAGTGCTGACATGTCTCCAAGCGCTACGTGGTATGATCTCCAGTATTTCTGCCGTTCGGCTGGCAACAAATGTTTTAAGTTTACACGTTTGATGCGAAAGCCATGACAGAACGATTGTAGAATCGGTCCATGCGTGTATCTTAACATCCTTCTGGCGCAGAGCAGACCTTACTGCTTGGAACAAACGAGCTAATAGTAGAGCTCCGACTTCCGCTTTAATGGTAAAACTCTTGTTTTTCCGATGCTTCCATCTAAGTGTGTCACACGGTTGTAAATAACAGCAGAGTAAGCCTTTAACGAAGCATAATTCCTGTAGCAGAATTTTAAATTTGATCACCACTAGCGCCAAAATGCCGAGTGGGTCAAAGATGCGCGTTGCTTAGTACAACACATATGATCCGATTTTAAAACCTTGGATGTTAGGACGTCTTCTCCAGGATGCCAATGCAGCCCAAGCACCTTTGCTGCCATCCTTGAGAAATCAATTTCATTTCCCTCGTTGCTGGCAATTCGTTTACTATTCGAGACCTATTTGCTTAACTCCAATTGAGCCCGTGACATAAGGAGTACCAGCTCTTCTTTAATGTCGAGCAGTTTCTGTTCATTCATGGCTCCTGTCAGTACGTCATCGACGTAGAAATCATCAAAAAGTATCCCAGCAGCTCTTGGAATCTCGTATTCGTGATCAGCTGCCAGTTGTTCCAGTTGTTCCTGTGATCTCGCTCCTTGAAATGTATCCGCGAATTGTGGGTTTTGTTCCTTGAACGGCAAATTGACTATGTATCTTCCATTTGCCTAGCGGTTGTGCGTACATCGGAAGTGCGTTTCGACCTTTTCATCCTTTTCGTTTACAGTTGTATGTGATGGAACTTTCTCTAGTTCCCAAAATCTTTGCAGTAGTCCATTTATATTGACCGTAGTGAGCAATGACGTTGATGGTAGTTGCAATCTTAATGGCAATAGGGTGCCCTTGACCATCGCATAACTTCTCCCCGTTGAGAACTAACAAAATGTAATCATTGCCCAGCAAAATGTCGATTGCAGCGTTAGTTCTGAAGTCAGCCATTTGGTATCCATTAAATACCGACGGTGATGAAGCATCAATATTTTCACGTGCCAATGCTGAAGTGATCTTTCCTAAAACGTGCGCATTAATATCGATGCAATGACTCGAGACGCGAGACATCATCTGAAGAGAGCAGATACCTTTGGTTATTCCCGCCTGTTCGTCAAGGCGTTGTAAGCCCCAACGTCTGTACGCACCGTTCCGAAATGAAAGACAAGTCTGAGGCGCAACATTCATCATTGCTATCGCTGATGCCGCTTACTCCATGTCCAGTCTTCAAACAATTGAAACACATATGTTTCTCCTTCGCAAAGGTGTAACGTTGCTTGACAATCAAGCTCTGGAATTGAGGGAAAGCCGACAGTATGTGCTAAGTACTATGACATTTCATACAATTACCTGTAATGGCATCCCTTGGTTTGCTCGCTACATGATCGACAACTTGACTGAGCTCAAGGCGATCGCATCTTGAGTCCAAAAACTTGAGCAACTCTTCAATAGTACGATTTTCAATATCCTGTCTTTTGTCGATCAATTCTCGTCGGGTAGTCTCATCAACCTTGTTTATGAGCAAGTATATGAGCCAACAGTCACGGCACGTTTGTCCAGAAGCGTCTAAAGCCCGAATTACATCACTAGCTCCGCAAGTCAGAGCGCGTAGCGATGAAATGTTGTGCCCAACAGCTTTTGCCAAGGCGGTGAATGTATCCATAAGCAAATTCACCAAATAACGGGGCTTTTCGTAGCGATCACTCAACGATTTCCATGCAAACTCGTTATTAGCATCTACTACAGGCAAATGCTGGATGAGTATCGCTGCTTCTCCTATGACACATGACTTCAGGTGATGAAACTTCTGTATATTCGTTAGTGTTGTCTTTTCATGAATGGTACTCTCAAACAGGTCCTTGAAAGCATGCCATCCTTATAATCTCCACCGAAGGGCTTGATGTGAATTTTGGGTAACTCACATTCTCTTGTTGTCGGCGTTGCAGCCGACTGCGAGCCTGACGAAGACGAAGATTGCTGTGGCGAGAGCAATCTCTCAACCAATAGTTGCTGCTGTACCATTTGACGTTGCATCTGCAGTTGCTGGTGCTCCATTCGACGCTGCATCTGCAGTTGTATTTGTTGCTGTTGATTGTGCATTTGTTGAAGAATTCCTTGGACAAGCGAGCATTCGCCCTTTCATATTTTTCCTTGTATATCTCGTAGTATTCAGTAGGGTCCACATAACCATCCAGTTTGTCGTATTTGGCCAAATCGTCACTAGACTTGACGAACTTTCCTTCCACGCATTGGACAAAGTTTCCAATTTGGTGTCAATTACAAAGACGTCGGCATCCTGTGCTGGATTCTCTGCATATCCATATATGCGGGTAATGGTTGTCTTTAATCTTGCTCCTCTGGCCTTGATGAACGTTTTCATTTCCTCCATGATGAAATACCAAGAATTTTCCACTGCTTGTGTGGACCAAAAATTTCAAGACGTTTGTTTTCCTAGAAATGTATTCTCTCGCGATCTCGTCGATTATATCGATAACAGATACCGATGGGCCAAATAGATTCTCCTCTGAGAACGTTCAAAAATAGAACGAATTTGTTCAGGTATGTCAGTTCTATAAGACCCATTTTTATGCCACACTAAGATTATCTGTTCACATGAAAAATTTCGATCCTGCTGATCGATATAGTTTTTATATCCTTGGAGAGGGTAAAATTGGTCAGATGTTTGTAACCCACAGAAAAAGACTTTTTCGAGATCAGCATGAGAAGCTGAGTCGATATAGCCATGACGCTGCCAGCTGCAGAGCTATCTATAAAATTACTAACTTGATAGTTTTGCTTATAAAACATCAGATCAAGAAAATGCATTCGGCTTTGCTCAAATGCCGACAGCGCTGCAGCCATCCTATCGCCAATCGTAGCATGGCAATATGGTAGCATGCATTGATGAATTGAGTTACAAAAAAGATTTTGTAAAATGTAAAAATATTATGGCCAAGGACTTCAAGGGTACTTAAACTTCGACACAGCCGAAGTTAGCTTCTTTGATATTTTAAATTATTACGAAGGTTTCATTTCAAATTTTTTGAAAAAGTTGTTCATCAAAGCTGCTCTTTTTTTTTAACAAGTTTTTTTTTCATTTCATTCTAACTTCTAAAATATTAATTTTCTTAAAAACTTAATTAGAGGTGCGAAAAACTCATCAGTACCATTGATGTTAAGGGATTGACTCTTTGCTTGCAGATTCATGCTGGAATTTAATAAATGAAGCTCATGCTATAAAATTTTGATATTATTGTTAATATATATAATATTTAAATATTATATAGACAGTTAAATTTGTTACTATATCTAAAAAAAAATTCAATATGATTAAATGGATATTTTTTAAATTAATAGTTTTTGTGACAATTTTGCTACATTAAGCAAAATAAATTCTTTTGTAATAATATTAATAAACTAGATTCGAATAGAAAATTTTCAATATAAGTAAAATTGCGAGAAAGAAAACATTAAATAAATTGGATCAAGAACGGACAGATATATGGGCTAAATGCCTTCACAACAAAAAAATTTAAAGAATATTTCATAATTAGAAGCAGATGAAAAAACCCTTTTGAAAAAAAGACAACTTTGATGAAAAACTTCCTTAAAATATTTTGGATGAAAAACCCTTTTGGAAAAAAGACAACTTTGATGAAAAACTTCCTTAAAATATTTTGGATGAAACCATAGTAAAAATGTAAAAAACTAATGATGCAGTTCAATTTGCAGACTCATCGAGTTTTGGCATGTTTTTTTTTATACCCTTGCAAAAGAGGAACATATATTATGTAATTTTCGGGTTCCAATGGTTTAAATAAAATGATCACAGACACGTCAGTGTCGCTTGCTTGTGGTTTTTATAAATTTTGGGGCGGTTGCATCAAAGTGCTTGGTCAGCGTTCACACGCTGTCTTAGCCCTAGCCCATGATATGATTGTGATATATTGCTTTTATGAACATTTGTGTATATATGAATGCACATATATACTTGAATATGCTTAGATGTATATTTATGTTCATATATGCATGTGCATACATCAATGTATGTATAACACTATGCAACAAATTGAAGGTTATTGAAATCAAACATCAATGTATGTAAAACACTATGCAACAAATTGAAGGTTATTGAAATCAAACCGCACCGGACCCTTCTTTTCTGAAAGTTCATGTATTGAATAGCAAAACCCTATTTGGGTTTTTAAAAGTTAGCTGGTTTTTTTTTTCTTATAGCGAGTTGAAATTTATCATTTTGGGTGTATTTTATAGTTTGTCATGTGAGCTAAATATGACTTATATATCGATTTCTTCTTTATGCATACGATCTGAATCATCTTCATTTATTGTAAAAATGTTAATGGTTAAATAAATTCATTTTATGAATGTTATATAACCCAAAATTATTTTTTCGGCTACAGTTCTAGAAAAACTTACAATTAAGCCCTTTTTTAGAGTAGTTTTGAAAGTATTCTTAATTTATATCTATTTTTTGATAGAAGATTAATTTAAAACAAGATTAATTTAAAACAACAAATATATTTTGAAATATGAAAAATTAGAAACGAGTTCTTTTTGGTTGTGGTTCATTTCCTTTATCAAGATCAAAGTAATCCGATTCGTCAGTGGAGAACTCCGTTCCGTCGCGTTCATCTTTCTGCACTTGCTTAGTCCACCAATATACATATTTCGGGCAGTATAGCATCTGGAGCTTTTTCAAGTATTCCTGGTGATTTCGAAACGCTGTGACTCTTGTACCTGTGGCTAACAAGTTATGGGATTTTAAAAAAAAAAAGCAAACATTTCTGATTTTCTCTGCGTTAGCTCTAATTTTGCAAACATTTGATCCAATTTGCTTTGTGTAATAAGAACTGGGTGGATATATATGAATTCTTTACTTAACTCTCCAGTGCCCTGGCCTGGTTCACACGTAGGCTGTCTAATCTCCGTAACAAATTGCACAAGAAATGTACCCTTGAGTTGCCTCGTAAGCAGTCGCCAGCTCTCTCTATTACTTCCTCTCCGATTTTACTTTCGCCTACACCATCTTCTTGTCCCTCTTTATGCTCTTCTTTTCAGATTGAAGTACCCATTACAAGCCCTGGTGTACCTCAATCTATCCCTCACGGGAACTCTGATCAATCACAGGATCATGCCGGCTCTCAATCACTTGCGGATCCCAATGCTCCTCCGCCTCCACTAACTGTAGTGCCTCATCGCAAACAATTATTTATTTCTAGGCTTGCTCCAGATACTTCTGAGTCGTCTGTGGCAGCTTACATTGGTAATATTTGCCCTGCTAAGGTTTTAATTCAAAAGTTTAAGTTTTCTAGGCCTCGCGAAATCTCCTCTTTTAAAATTACAGTACCAAATGAGTACTTCTCAGCTATGGTTGACCCTAATTTTTGGCCAGAGGGCCTAGTTGTACACGAGTTTGCGCCCAATAAGCGCTCTCGTCCGTTGCCTGTCCACCTTCCTACTTTATCTTCTGCTTCAAAAAACTAATAACGTCTAGTCTTTGCATTCATTATCAAAATGTAAGAGGACTTCTTACCAAGCTGTCGAACCTTTTCTGTGATAGCCAAACCTTTTCGGCTGACATATTAGCTTTCTCTGAAACTTGGCTTAACTCCTCTGTTTTAGATAATGAAATTCTTTCTAATAATTTTATTTCTTATAGGCTTGATTGTGTTGGTCGTCGTGGCGGTGGAGTACTCATTGCTGTAAACTCGAATCTGTCTTCAAGTGTGGTGCCGATTGATCTCCCCTTAGGTGTTGAGTTTATTTGCGTCGAAGTTACATGTTCTAACTTTAGCCTATATATCTCTTGTTCATATATTCCTCCAGCTTCTGATATCATGATCTACGTGCACCATGCTGATGCTTTACGAACTATTTTTGGTCGTCTTAAAGATCGTGATGTTCTTATAGTTTTAGGTGACTTTAACTTGCCTAATATTTCTTGGCTTGTTGATGATAATCTATCTTTCTTAATTCCTTCATCTCAACATGTTTTTCTTGATAGCCTACTTGAATGTCCACTATATCAGTTGAATTCTTTCCTTAACTGTTCTAAAAGAATCCTTGATCTTGTTTTTGTCTCTGATCCCACTGTTAGTGCTGTATCGCAAACACAGCCACTAGTGAAACCTGAAGATCCTTATCATCCTACCATTGAAGTTACTATTTCTTACAATTCCGTTACTAATTTATTTAAAAACATTTCAAATTCTCGTCGTAGATGTTTTCGTAAAACAAATTTCAATCTTCTTAACAGCCTTATTTTCTCTTTTGATTGGTCGTTTCTATTTGAGTGCTGCGATATAGATTGTGCAGTGAAGTTTTTCTATTCTGCTCTTAATTCTCTAATTGATAAATGCGTTCCTTATGTGAATGTCTCTACCGTCTCCAGCTCGCCAGTCTGGTTCACACGTAGGCTCTCTAATCTTCGCAACATTAAATCGAGATATTTTAAAAGATTTAAAAAAACTGGTTCGCGACTTGACTATGCAAATTATTGTATAGCTAAATCTCAATTTTGTCTTTTAAATACTCAATGCTACAACAATTATCTCGTTCGCTGTAAGGCTGAATTTTATAATAACCCCAAAAGATTTTACAACTTTGTCAATTCCAAAAGACGCTCTAATGTCCTACCTTCCACCTTCAGACTTAACGATCAGTCTGCTAATAATGATTTAGATATTGCAGATTTGTTTGCTAAATTTTTTCAGTCGACATATTCTACTACTGCTTCGGATCCCACACCCTATCCCTTTTCAATCCCACATTTAAATTGTATGTTTTTTCCCAGTATTACTGAAGACTGTATTCTCTCTAGCTTGTCATCTATGAAGTCTTCCTTCGTTCCCGGGCCTGATGATATACCTAGTTGCATCCTTAAAATGTGTTCTATTTCCCTATCTAAGCCTTTAGCTCGGTTATTCTTTATATCGAGTGAGACTTGTAGATTTCCTGATATTTGGAAGGAGTCATTTATTATTCCGCTTTTTAAAAAGGGTTGCAAATCGGATGTTTCCAACTACCGTGGCATTGCCAAACTTTCGGCAATACCTAAACTGTTTGAGAAAATTATTACGTCTTCCCTTCAACATCTATCCAGATCCACTATTTCTCCTTGCCAGCATGGTTTCATGAAAGGTCGTTCGTCGCTTACCAACCTTTTAGAATTGACTACCCTAGTTCACCATGGCTTCCGTAAAAAGTGTCAAACTGATGTTATTTATACTGACTTCAGTAAGGCTTTTGATACGGTTGATCATTCTTTGCTTCTCGCGAAACTTAACATCATGGGTTTTTCACCAAAATTATTGGCTTGGTTAAAGTCGTATCTTATTGGCAGAACCCAAAAGGTGTCTTTTCGTTCCTCGATATCTAAAACTGTTCGAGTTACGTCAGGTGTACCCCAAGGCAGTCATCTGGGCCCACTATTATTTACATT
This sequence comes from Drosophila tropicalis, assembly GCF_018151085.1. Taxonomy (NCBI): domain Eukaryota; kingdom Metazoa; phylum Arthropoda; class Insecta; order Diptera; family Drosophilidae; genus Drosophila; species Drosophila tropicalis. The sequence continues at coordinate 1,275,985 of NW_027173405.1, forward strand.
GTTTATAAATGATTTGCCTTTGGCCTTGGCTCATTCACGCGTGCTCATGTTTGCGGATGACGTCAAGATTTGTTATTCCTATAATGATCCTTCTTTCCAACAGTACTTGCAATCAGATCTCGATGCGTTCTGTGATTGGTGCCACGTTAATAAATTACACCTTAATGCCTCTAAATGTTCTTTTATGACTTTCAGTCGTTTGTCTCCGCTCCTAGCTCATTACTCTATTAAGTCTGTTCTGTTAGATTGTGTTCCATCATTCAAAGACTTAGGCGTTATGTTTGACCCTAAACTTTCATTTAATGTTCATATTTCTTCAATTGTCAACAGAGCTAGCAGCCTTCTCGGCTTCATTAAACGTTGGGCCAAAGAATTTGATGATCCCTATGTAACAAAGGTTTTATACACTTCGTTAGTTCGCCCTACTCTAGAATATTGCTCGCCAGTGTGGAACCCGCAATATGATGTTCACCAGCGTAGTATTGAATCGGTACAGAAGCAATTCCTTAAGTTTGCGCTACGCGGTCTAAATTGGGACCCGGGTCTTCGCCTACCTTCTTATTCTGACAGACTTCTTCTTATTAATCTTCCTTCACTTTATAACCGTAGGCTTGTTTTTGGCATTCTCTTTCTCCATAAACTAGTCAACGGCGAAGTCATTTCTACGAATTTACTAGATACGCTGTATTTTTGTGTTCCCTCACGTCGGACCAGAAACTTTTTTCCTATTCACCTTAGTAGATGTCTGACTAACTACTCTCTTCACGAACCTCTTCGTGTTCTTTGCCAATCTTTTAACAACCTTTCTCACCTTATCTCTCCTCATCTTTCTGTCACTTCTCTTCGCGCTATACTTTTTAATCATCTACAGCGAAACCAATGAAAATATTCTGGACTTGGATTGGCTGCAACTCATCCCTGGCCACATTGGCTGTGAATCGGGGCATAGCTGGCACCTTGTGCAAATAAAACACCTCCACCGGGCTGGGGATGTTTAGTTGTATATAAAGCTAAGCTACCTTCTTCATTTAATTACTATCTGTCTTTAGCTTAAGCTTTTTCGTCGACTGCTGTGTTAGTTGACGTAAATAAATAAATAAATAAATAAATAAATAAATTATATGGAGATATTTTAAAAGTTAAAAAAAAAACTGGTCTGCGACTTGATTATGCAAATTATTGTGTAGCAAAATCTCAATTTTGTGTCTTAAATACTCAATGCTACAATACTCAATTCTAATTATAAAGTGCGATGTAAATTTGAATTCTATAAGAACCCCAAAAGAATTATTAATTTACTACCTTCCACCTTTAAACTTCATTGCCAGACAGCTAACAATGATGCGGATATTGCAGATCTGTTTGCTAAATTCTTTCAGTCGACTTATTTTATATTCATGAAAGGTCGATCTTACCAACCTTTTAGAATTGACTACCCTTGTACACCACGGCTTCCGTAAAAAAAGTCAAACTGATGTAATTTATACCGACTTTAGTAAGGCTTTCGATACGGTTGGTCATTCTATGCTTCTTACGAATCTTAACATTATGGACTTTTCCCCGAAACTGTTGCCTTGGTTAAACTCGTATCTTATTGGCAGAACCAAAAAGGTGTCTTTTCGTTCCTCGATATCTAAAACTGTTCGAGTTACCTTAGGTGTCCCCCAATGCAGGGAATTGGGCCCATTGCTATTTACCCTGTTTATTAATGATTGTATTGATTTGGCATTCTCTTTCTCCATAAACTAGTCAACGGTGAAGGCATTTGTTTAATTTACTAGAAACATTATATTTCGGTTCACTTACATCGGACCAGAAACTTTTTTCCTATTCACCTTAGTAGATGTCTGACTAACTACTCGACTGCTAGTTAGTTGACGTAAATAAGTAAATAAATAAATAATCATTACTTGACTTTGCCGAAAATAAAAACATCGCAGACTGTGGTAATAATATCTTCGCAATTGAAAACTGCCCCGCTACTCTCACCTCCAAATTCTGCAAACTCTGAAATCAACAAATTCTGAAATCAACAACATGTGCGCAACAACTACGTTGTAGAGGTATAACGCATTGTAAGACTCGCTCCAGACACATACAGCCCCTGACCGTAATTGACGATGGTATCATTATTATCAACGAGGCTACAGTTATAGTACAGATTGAAAACACCACGAATAAAGTTATTTACGGCACAAACTTGCTGACGTTTGATGAGGAAATCTATGTGAATGGGTCTCTTTATAAAAACACAAAAAACATAGTCAGGCGTCATCTAGGCATAACTGGGCACCGAGAGCTTTTGAGCATGCCCTATCTTCAGAGGTTGAACTTTGAAAATATTCAATATATTTAAGATATATATATGTATGTGTCGGAGAATGAATCAAAGCTTACTATGTTGTTTTATCAGGTGTCAATGAATCAAAGCCTACTATGGTGCTTTGAGAATTGTCAGGTGTCAGCGCATTGTGTAGTTTACAAAACTGCCGTGCAGCGTTTGCAGACTGACACCTGACTAATAAGTCAAAGCCTACTAGTTAGTTCCAATGTATTGACAGGTGCGTCAGTTGTAGCCCTGGTTGAGCATCTAAGCAACCTTAGCAACTAATGTTGCGAGCTGTCTTCAGGTCAGGTCCTATATAAAGGGGGGGCCTCGGGCTAAAGAGCTCAGTGTACAACCTCCCGGGAACTAGCCGTACAGTTCAACATACAAGTAAAAAAGTGAAAGTAGTGCAAAGTACAAAAAACAATAAAAATACAATGAGTGATTTAAATAAAACAGGCTACGCCCCGACATCAGAAGTGGGATTGTCTCCACCGCAAATTAATCCTGACGACCGCTTGTGCATGATTTTGGAAGCGCAACACCGTAGTTTAATCGATGTGATCAGTGCAGTTAAAAGTGGACGACGAATCAGTTGTCTTGATACCGAAAAGAATTGAAGAAAGACGTGTAAATTTGTGCCAAGTTAAAGAACCAATTGGTACCCTAACCCAATCCGGTGAGTCGTACCCATTTTACTTTGATTCCGGAGCTGAATGTTCTCTTGTAAAGGAAGCAATATCACATAAGCTTTCGGGAAAACGAATTAACAATTTAGTCCTCTTGAAGGGCATTGGAAACCATACAGTAACTAGTACTTTGCAAATTTTGTCAAATGTTAAAATAACTAATTATTTCCTTGAAGTTCTGTTTCATGTTGTTCCAAGCGATAGCTTAAATTTCGACATTATAATAGGTCGTGAAATTCTTTATCATAATTTTAAGGTCATATTATCATGTGATAAGGTCGAATTTTTGAAAACAATATCTGTATGTGCTGTGGCTGTCTCTGATACCTCTTCAAATCCGGCAGAAAATTATTAGTGTGCTAACCAAAAAGCCAGTTTTGTCAATTTTTGACACTCAACATCATTTGAAGAAAATTGAATAACGTGTAGATTATCTAAATCTTCGTCAGGAAAAGTGCAGATTGAGCTACATCCTATCCCGAAAGTAAGCCAACCATGGCATACTCTTCATGTAGATATCACAGGTAAACTTAGTGGGAAAAGCGACCGTAAGGAATATGTAATTTTAGTCACAGACGCATTTACTAAGTACGTGTATTTACATCATTCATTTACATTAAGTGCCGAGAGTTGTGCCAATTCGTGTTGTGGCTGATCAAGGCAAAAGCTTCACCGGACTGAGATTCTGTTTATCACAAAAGATTCAGCTTCACTTAATAGCAATATTAGCAAGCCGTGCTAACGGACAAGTTGAGAGGGTGATGATTACTCTCAAGAATTTGCTAACAGCTGTAGAAACAAGCTCAAGGTGTTGACAAGAAGCACCGGGTGATATTCAATTGGCAATTAATTGTACAGTTAATAGAGTAACAAAGGCGAGTCCCTTAGAATTATTAATTGGAAAAGTTGCGTGACCCTTGGGCTTGATTCCGATCAGCAAGTCGGAACTGAAATTAACCTTGAAGAAACTAGGTCGAGAGCTTTAGCAAATATGAAAGTTGCGGGTGAATATGAAAAGGCAAGATTCGATAAGAACAAAGCTAAAATGCAGAAATTTAGTGTGGGAGATTTAGTATGAAAGACATCAAAGAAAATTGGATCCAAAGTTTCGAGGTCCTTTCCAGATAGTTGAAGTTTTGGAGAACGATAGGTATTTGTTAAAAAATCTAAAGAGACAAGAGACAATATAAATATTCACATGAGAGCATATAAAAATTGCCAGATGGACAGATACCAAGCGAGTTTGAAGTCGATGAGAGTCTGTCTAGAGAAACCGTTGAGAGAGACGGTATTGAAGCTGTTGAAATAGACAGTATGGAAACCGTTGAAAGAGACGGTATGGAAGCTGTTGAAATAGACAGTATGGAAACCGTTGAAAGAAGCTGTTGAAATAGACAGTATGGAAACCGTTGAAGAGAAGGTACTGAAACTGAAGGATTTGAAACTGACATTATGAATGAAGTGTGTCATAATGGTTATCCGTCTAGGAGAGACGATGGTTATCCGTCTAGGAGAGACGATGGTTATCCGTCTAGAAGAGACGATGGTTATCCATCTAGCAGAGACAATGGTTATCCGTCTAGGAGAGACGATGGTTATCCGTCTAGAAGAGACGATGGTTATCCGTCTAGGAGAGACGATGGTTATCCGTCTAGGAGAGACGATGGTTATCCGTCTAGGAGAGACGATGGAACTCCGTAAGATAGACGATAAATTAAGTTTGGAAAATTTGAAAAGGAAAAAAGGAAACTGTTGAATGAGACAGTAATGAAGTAGTTAAAAAGAAAACTGTTGAAATAAGTGAAACTATTAGAGACAGTATAGATGCCTGAAAGGCTGACTTGAGAACTTGAAAAATTTGTCATAATGCAAGCACAAGTACAAAACGAATGTTTTGATCATGGCGTGGGACGCATAACATTATGGAAACAGAAGATAATTTAAATATTCTATAGAAAAAGTTGAAGCTAAAATTTTGTAGTAAAGCATTATTGTGGATTACACGAGGACGTGTAAAGGTCAGGATGGCCGTGTCGGATAGAAGCTGAGAGTGAACCGTCCAAGTGAGACGATGGTGAGCCGTCCAAGTGAGACGAAGGTTATCCGTCCAAGTGAGACGATGATTGTTTCTTTTTGAATTAAATTTGGAATTTTAGTTAAAGAAAATGTAAAATCGACAATTTGGCAAAATATTATGTAATGAAAACAAGCATCATGTTTTATTTTTGTAACCTGCATAGGTGAAGTTATTGAATTGAATAAGAAGAATAAATGTTAAAAGAAATGTTGAACTGAATATTTTATCAGATGGTTATCCGTCTAAGAGAGACGATTGTTAATGGTTATCCATTTAAGAAAAACGATGATTATTGGTTGGATATCCGTCTAAAAGAGACGATGACTTAAGTCTGAAATCTATTACAAAGACATTTTTGAAGTTAATGTTTGGCATATTACACGAGGACGTGTAACTTGTCAGAATGGCCGTGTCGGAGAATGACGCAAAGCTTACTATGTTGTTTTATCAGGTGTCAATGAATCAAAGCCTACTATGGTGCTTTGAGAATTGTCAGGTGTCAGCGCATTGTGTAGTTTACAAAACTGCCGTGCAGCGTTTGCAGACTGACACCTGACTAATAAGTCAAAGCCTACTAGTTAGTTCCAATGTATTGACAGGTGCGTCAGTTGTAGCCCTGGTTGAGCATCTAAGCAACCTTAGCAACTAATGTTGCGAGCTGTCTTCAGGTCAGGTCCTATATAAAGGGGGGCCTCGGGCTAAAGAGCTCAGTGTACAACCTCCCCGGGAACTAGCCGTACAGTTCAACATACAAGTAAAAAAGTGAAAGTAGTGCAAAGTACAAAAAACAATAAAAAGACAATGAGTAATTTAAATAAAACAGGCTACGCCCCGACATATGTATATGTAGATCAATATATACAGACAAAGTCAACGACTGCAGTTCTACATGATCAGCAAAGCTGCAACAACGTTTAATACCAACAATGTAAACTTCACAACACGCCACAGCCAACATTCCATGCGCTGTTGTGACGTTGAACATAATCCGTTCAACATAATCGCTTACACAGCGACTATATGTCAGGGCTAATTTAATATAAAAATGTTTTGTCATTTAGATTTTTAGTAAGAATTTGACCAATAAACTGACAATATCAAGGTTATCTCGCTGCTACTGTTTCGTACTGCGGGAGTATATTATAACTGGCGCTTTGATTGAGTAAAAGGACTCTTAAAAAGAATTAATGCAAATCTAGATTTGAAAAATAACGTATTAAAAACAGAAAATGGATCCAAAATAATTCGATTAAAAAAAAGCGTAAATGTTAACTTTACCGAGGTAGAAAATATAAAAGTTCTCCCAGAAATTAAAAAAGAATTTAAGAAAATGCTGACGGAAAGAATAAATGTTTTTGTTGACACTAATGAATCTCGTCCTTACAACACAAATATTATCGCTATAATTTGAACAGAAGATGAAAAAGCAGTGTTCTCTAGACTTGACCCCTACCCATTGGAAGTATCGGAGATTGTCAATAACGTAACTAATGACATGCTGAGAAATAATATAATCAGACCATCGAATTCACCGGTGTAGGTGGTAGATAAAAAGAGTCTATACGAACAAGGAAATAGGAAGAAACGCCTTGTAATTGACGTTAGGAAACGTACATAGAAAATCATGTCTATCACATTTCCTGGGTACTAGATAAAGTGTATAACACGAACATAAGGGTATCACGACAAAAATCTCACTTTTTTAAGGAAAAAGTTGAGTATCTTGGATTTGTGTGTTCCCGTGGCGGCATTACAACTAACCCCAGCAAACTTGAAGCACTTAGCGAATTTCAATAGCCTACCAACCTGTTTCAAGTTAGATCATTTCTTAGCTTAGCAAGCTACTACAGATGCTTTATAAAAATTTTTTGCATATATAGCCAAACCATTGACGGACATACTAATAGGTGATAATGGTAAAACAAGGACAGGACAATTGAAAAAAAATTCAGGTTAACCTATATGAGAAACAGATAGCAAATTCGAAAAATTAAAGAATATCTTAATCTCTGAGTATGTAATATTTCTATACCCTGATAACCAAAAGCCGTTTAATTTGCCGACAGATGCTTCGTCATCTGGCTTAGACGCTGTTTTATCACAAAACAAAAAACCAATGTGTTAAATTTCGCTACTTGCGATAGTGTGAGCTCTAAAAACCCTAAGAAACTATCTATACGGTGCAAAAATTAAAGTATTTATACCAATCACCAGCCACTTACATTTGCAGTCTCGGAAAAAACACTAATGCGAAAATTAAGAGAGAGAGATATACTTGATGGACGAGCACAATGCTCAAATTATCTTCAAGCCCGGTAAAGAAAATTTTGTGAAAGACTTCAAGTACTCTTGCAGAAATTGCCAGATGCTTGGAATTAGAAAAACAAATAAATGACACAACTGATATTATAATTCATGCATCCCCACCAGAATTTGAAGAAGAAATAAGAGATAAAATATCTAAAGCACATGATCTGCTAGTGAAAAGACAATATACAAACAGAAGAGATAGAACTTTCCAAGTAGGCGAAAAAGCACTTATAAAGGTAAATAAAAGACTTAGTAACACGCTAATTCCTTTATCTGATGAAGTCATTGTGGAAGCCGATTTGGTGTCAACCGTTCTTATAAAGGGGAGGGAGGTGCATAAGGATAATATAAGATAAAAAAAAATTAATTATTATTCCAGTACTCATCCTGCCCTGTATCTTATTTTTACTAGGGTTTGGATTCTGCGCCTTCTACTTCTAGTAGCGGCAGCAGCTGGAAAGATTATTAATTACTCGAACTCGGACTATATCCCTATCATGGACGGAAACGCGGTTATTTGGGAAAATTCTACATTTTTAAGGCATTTTTCTAATCTTACAATGTACTCGGAAATTGCCGAAGAAACTAATTCGCTCATGGAACATTTTCCACAGTCCCATATGAGACAAATCTTTGAATCAGATTTGGGTCGTATTAGGTCATTGCTAGAGACAGTTAATGTCCACCATAGACAAGCTAGAAGTATAAATATTCTAGGAACAGCTTTAAAGATAGTAGCAGGAACTCCAGATTTTGACAACTTCGAACATCTGAAATTTCACCTGCTAAGCGGCAATCGACGCCTACAAAGCAAAGCCCTTTAACTCTCTAACTCTCTCTCTCTCTATGATCCATTATTACCTCTTTTGGTTCTAAATAGTATATATGTATTTAGTATATTTGGGACAATCAAAGCGGCCGCATCGAAGCGGAAAAATATACATGTGTTTATAAATTTGGAAGTAACGTGTTGTATTGCAAAGTACCGGGTTATTACATATACAAAAGTTCAGATTTAACTATAACAGGTTTAATCGAAATAGCTTATATAAAAGTCTTTTTATACCATACACCCATAGGGTGAAATGGTATATTAAAGTCGCCAAAATGTATGTAACAGGCAGAAGTATATATATTCTTGTCCAGGAATAACAGCCGAGTCGATCTAGCCATGTCCGTCTGTCAGTCACACGCAGATCTAGAGCCATACAAATTTGGTATGTATACTCGTGTAGTATGTAAATGAATAGAGTTTATTAAGTTTTAAATAAAACTGTTTTCCTAAAAAGTATAACAGCTAGAGACATCAATTTTGGCTTATATATGTACTTGTTTAGTTAGCGCGCATAAGCAAATAGTTGTAACTTTCTGCCACGCCACCGTGCGCCCCCGGAATTCACAAAAAACTTTTTTCTTAAAAACTATGACTGCTACCGACATTTAATTTGGTATGTAAACTAACTTAATAGACGCGCAGATATTGACTATTAAAAAATTTTTACACGCCCACTTCCGCCCCCGAAAATGAAATAAAACTGATTTTCTCGAAAACTAACAAAGCCAAAGTCACCAAATTTAGAATGTAGATTTTTTTTGAGTATGCGCGGAGGATTTGTATACTTTAATATTTTGCCACGCCCATTTCCGCATCCATAATTTAGACAAAATCAATTGCCTGCTGCAATTTTTTGACTATCGCAACCAAATTCGGCAGACCAATTAATCTTATATATTTCTACCAAACTACCAATTTGATTGAAGTTGGACTGGAAACATGCAAAATATGCGTATGAACGTATTTTACTACAGAATTGGCAGTTGGCTAGTGGCGGCGCAAGAGTGCTCGTGTGTTAAAACAATTTAATAGACATACATTTGGTTTTCAGAATTTGAAACATTAGTTTCACCTGGTTTATGTTATACCCAAGTCGGCGAGTCGACTTACTTCATGAGATCATAATTTTGTACACTTCCTTATTAAGTACGTGACGGTCGTGTTTTTTTCATAGCTCTTGAGTTTTTATCAATATTTATAATTTTTCTCAATTTTTAATTAAGCTTAGTTTGTTTACGCTTTCGCTGGTGTAGTTTGCTGGTCACCCTTGTGTTTTATTTGCCAAATTAATTAGTTTTGTTTCCCTGATTAGAGTTTGGTGCATTTTATATGAAATTTGACTGAAGCCTGATATTGCCGATGCTTCAATTTCAACCTCAAAATAGTTAACATACATGTAAAGAGGTGTTGTCCAGATCAGAATGGTTATGCCCGTCCCTGGTAATTGAGAGAGCGTCTACAAGAACATTGAGAGAGCGAATTGAAACGAGAGTCGTCAGTAGTGAGTTGCAGTTGAGAGTTGAAAGTCGTCAGTTGTCAGTCGAAAGTTGTCGCAAAATTCAATTAAAGTTGTTCTCAGTTGTATTTCAGAAAACCAATGTACTGTAACCTAACCACTCAGAATCGTCAATAATACTTTAGTTAATAAACATAATCAATATTATAAACTTTACATTTGGGGGTCGTCCCGTTCTGAGTTGGATTAGGAGTTACAATTGTGTACTCAGGCTCGTCCCGTTCTGAGTTGAATTAGGAGTTACAATTGTGTGCTCGGGCTCGTCCCGTTCTGAGTTGAATTAGGAGTTACAATTGTGTTCTCATGTTTCGTGCAGTTCTGGAAAAATCGTTGAATGGTGGAGGAGAGGTGTAAGGAGAACAAAAAATGGACAAAGTTGAACCCGTAGCAAGCAGACAAACTACCCAATGACAGTACGCACACCACCTTACAAGTCGAAGTCTCAGAAAACGCCGAGAAAACCGCGAAACGCAGTGGCTGTGGCGCCAGCGTCAGCAAAGAAAGCACCGTTTTTGCCGCCAAAAAATCAGCGTCAGAAACAGTGGAAACGGAACAAGCGATGGCTAACGCCGTGGAAAGTAAATTGCAACAGATGATGCAATTACTGACGCTTAAAATACAAGTCGACGAGCAGCGAGAAAGCCAAATTTATATGGCACCGAATTGCCTTGAAAACATTGTTGCAGAATTTAATGGAACTGGCCCAAGGAAATGGTTTGAAGTTTTCGAGTACAATGCGGATGCATTTGAGCTTAACGAAAAGCAAATGTACGCACAGGCGAGAGGCAAGGTGACAGGTGCTGCCAAACTGTTTTTGGAATCAGTAAGTGTTAACAATTATGCCAATTTGAAAAGCTGTTTAATCGAAGAATTTGAGTGCGAATTAAATAGCGCTGAAGTCCACCAACTGTTGAGAGAACGGAAAAAGCATAAACAGGAATCGATTCAGGAGTATATTCTTAGTATGAGAAAGATCGCCTCCGATGGCGATGTAGAAGAGTCAGCTGTTTTGCGATATATCGTCGACAATCTGTTTCTTAAGAACGAATTCAAAGTTGGTCTATATGCATGTAAGACCTTTAAGGAGCTAAAGGAAGCCTATGAAATCGTGGATAAACTGGCAAAAAACGATCCAAGGAGTATTTTTAAAACCACAACAGATGTAGCAAAGACGCAGCTTCCCAAAAGGCAGTTGTGTTTTAAGTGCGGATCAGCTGAACACAAAATAAAGGATTGCTTGGGCGAAACAAAATGTTTTAAGTCCAATGAGAATGGACATTTTGCTAGGAATTGCCCCCTTAATCTTGCAAACGAGAAAAAGGATTCTCGTGGAGATTTTAAAGTCCGCAATATAGTTAATCGTCTAGGAGTAAATGGGGTTTTGCTTGACTTGGTTGTAGACACAGGATCGGATGTGTCAATCTTCTCGGAAAGCACTGCGAAACAGTTGCCAAACATCGAAGTGCATAGGAACGAATCTACGTTGACTGGTCTAGGCAAAAAAGAAACAAAACCGGTTAACGATCTGCATACAACTCACAAATTTATCATTGTGTCTGATAAGGCAGTTAAGTGCGATGCCTTAATTGGATTTGACTTCGTTGAAAAGTTTACCGTCACATACGCCGATGGAGAATACACATTTTCGAAGGGCGACGCCGTTGGAGGCACAAATAAGGAATGCATATCAGGCTCATACAACGTTTTTGAGGTTGCCAGTGTATACGAAGCACCAACAATCTATCAAAAATCAGTTCGTGAATTAATACAAAGCATAGAAGAGCAGCCGAAACAAACCCAGATGGAATGCCCAGTTAAACTTCAAATTTTTCCGGATGCAACAACAATGAAGTCGTTTCACGATTGTCTGCCTGCGAGGCAGAAGCAGTCAATAATCAAGTAAACGAATGGCTGACCCAAGGGATAGTACGAAAATCAACATCGAGTGTGGCTAGTCGGGTAGTTGTTGTTCAAAAAAAAGATGGTACATCAAGTATTTGCATTGATTATCGAAAACTCAACAGTATGACCCTGTCTGATCGTTTTCCAGTCCCATTGATAGAAGAAGTTCTGGAAAAGCTTCAAGCGACCACATTCTTTTCAGTTCTGGATTTGGAAAATGATTTTTCCACGTGCCGGTGGAGGAATCCAGTAAGTACCTAACAGCATTCGTAACAAACGAGGGTCTTTTCGAATTCAATAAGACGCCGTTTGGATTTAAAAATTCACTTGCCGCATTTATAAGATTTGTCAATTATGTCTTTCAAAATTTAATCAACGATAATATAATGCAGTTGTACATGGACGATATAATCGTGTATGCCCATTCCGCTGATGACTGCTTAGAGAAGACACGGAAGGTTCTGCAATTGGCAGCACAGTATAAGTTGAAAATTAAATGGAAAAAATGAGGTTTCTTACAGTCACGAATTAACTTTCTTGGACACATCGTTTGCGGTGGGAAGATTTGGCCAGGCAAAAAAAAAAAAAAAAACGGATGCCGTTAATCGATTTGGAACGCCCAAAAATGTAAGAGCAGTTCAGTCTTTTCTTGGACTCACCGGATTTTTCCGAAAATTCATTAAAGACTTCGAAAGGATGTAAAATTTCATATAGGTACAGCTGAACTACAACTAAACTAACTAAAGTTTACCCGGTGTATTTTTGGAGTAAAAAAACGACCGAATCCGAAGCTTAACGTCACAGCTACATATTAGAAGCCAAAGCTATGTATCTGGCTCTACGAAAGTTCCGGCACTACCTCATTGGGATTCACTTTAAATTAGTGGCGGACTGTTCAGCGTTCAAGCAGACGACAAAGAAGGAAGACGTTCCAAGAGAGGTGACATCGTATGTGCTGTATTTGCAAGATTTCATCTGCGATATTATTCACAAACCAGGAAAAAGTATGCAGCACGTGGATCATTTGAGCCGCTATCCACAATCAATTAATAATATATCAACGGAGGTATCGGCACGCATCAAAAAGGCGCAAAGTATTGATAACCACATTAAGGCTGTGGCAACTATTCTCAATCAACAGTCGTACGAGAATTACAAGATCAAAGGCGGTGTACTGTACAAAGCAATAGATGGAAATGATTTAGTCGTGGTGCCAAAACACATGGAGAATGAAATAATTCGAGAAGCGCAAGAAATTGGCCATTTTGCTACCCGAAAGACAGTGCATGCGATTCGTCAGCAGTATTGGATCCCTCATTTAGAGCGTAGTTTCTAATTTTAAGGTCAGATGCACTTAATTGATAAAGGTTGCATGCACCCCGTTGCATACTCTGCATATCGACCATTTGAGGCCGATGGATGTAGACGCTCTCCCAATTACCAGGGACGGGCATAACCATTCTGATCTGAACAACACCTCTTCACCTCTGTTTTGCGTACATCATAGCGGCCGTTCATTTTTATCTTAGTTACCTCATAAGGGCCAAGAAAACAACTGGCCAACTTCCGTCCTGCGGCAAATTGGGTTCGCTTTATTGCGACGAGATCACCCAACAAGTACCCATGATCCTGCTTGCGTCCTTTGTCAAAGTTGCGTTTGTAAGTCATTTGTGCTTCTAAGATATTCTTCTTGGCTTCGTCACGCAAACTCTCTCGCTCAGCATTAAAGTTATTGATGAATTCTTCGTTAATTAGACATAATACTCGATCTCCTGCTTGTGCACTCATTTTCGTTCCAAACATCAGCTCGAAGGGTGAAACTTTTGTAGATGCGTGGACCTGTGAGTTAAGAGCCTTTTGAACCTGTGGGACATATTTGTACCATTTGCTTGACTCTTCTGCAGACAGCTTCGATATGGCGGCCAGTATAGATCGATTCACGCATTCTATTTGCCCGTTGCCTCGAGCAACTCCAGTGGTTGTAAGAATGTGTTCGACTTTATTCTCGGCGACAAATTCTGCAAATGCGTTCGACAAAAAGGCAGAACCTCGGTCACTTATAATAGGTTTCGGGAAACCAAATATGTGAGACCATTCTGTCAGCTTTTTTATGACTTTATCGTGGCCTGTTGACTTCGTGGTAAAGAGCCACACAAATTTCGCAAATCCATCTACCATGGCAAGGATATATTTGTACGACTTAGAGGTGGCATCCATCGGCCCCAAATGGTCGATATGCAGAGTATGCAACGGGGTGTAACCTATATCAATTAAGTGCATCTGACCTTCTTGCTTGCCTAGTATTTTGCTGTGAATTATACAACGTATAAGTAGTGAGTTGCAGTTGAGAGTTGAAAGTCGTCAGTTGTCAGTCGAAAGTTGTCGCAAAACTAAATTAAAGTTGTTCTCAGTTGTATTTCACAAAACCAATGTACTGTAACCTAACCACTCAGAATCGTCAATAATACTTTAGTTAATAAACATAATCAATATAATAAACTTTACATACATCCGTAATGGTGGGGGTGTTTTGATCGGTATTGATTTAGCGTTCTCGCTTAAAATTGTCCAGTCTTCCAATCAGGCGATTGAATTGGTTTGTGTTAAAATTTCTTTAAAGTAACTTAATAACCGAAAAAAAATTTCTTTAAATCCTTTTTCTGCCCATATTACTTGTTGGTATATTCCACCACAGTCCGACTTGGCACTATACATTCTCCATTTGGAAGCTATTCAACTTATTTCCTGGACCTTTTCATATGATTCTTTGTTACTGTTGCCCTCCTCGTCACATTGTTTCATAGATGGTCTGATTGAGTTGTCCTTAACTCAAATAAATCATGTCCGAAATAGTCGTGACAGATCACTAGACCTGGTATTTGTGTTGGATTCTTTCAACTGCGATGTTTCCAGGACTGCTCCCCTAGTTATCCCTAAAGACAACCATTGACCTTCCCTTTGAAGAAAACCTCTATGCCTCCAACCCGATGTTTTCGCGAGACAAACTTTAGTAAACTTAAAAAACTTTTGTTAGCCAATGATTGGTCATTTCTGTATACTTGCACGGATATGGACTTTGCCATTTCTGTCTTCTATAAAACTCTTGAGTCGTTCTTCGATGTTTGTGTCCCGCGTGTGACCCTACGATGGTGTGATAGACCTCCTTGGTTCTCACGTGAGTTATGTAATTTGAAGAACGTTAAATTAAGATGCTATAAAAGATTTTAAAAATCCAGTGAAGCATCGGATTTTTCCCTTTAATAACTTGAAGAACGTAAAATTAAGATGCTATAAAAGGTTTTAAAAATCCAGTGAAGCATCGGATTTTTCCCTTTATGTAGTTGCTGGATCAAATTTTATGGTGCTGAATTCACAATGCTATAAGGAATATCTTCAGCGTTGTAAACTTAAGTTTTATCACGATCCTAAGCAATTTTATAACTTTGTCAATGTAAAACGTAAGACGTTATTGCACCCGTCTTACTTGTCTTTCGATGGCAATAAAGCTGTCACTGATCAGGCAATTGCCGATATGTTTGCAGATCTTCAAAACAACTTATTTCTTTTCAATTTATCAAGCAAATCCCCCATATCCTCGTCATTTGAAATCGTCTAAGTGCATTTTAGACGCTGTGTTTGATGAAAGTTCGGTTCTTCGCGTCGTCAGTTCCGTTAAACCAGTATATGCACCTAGCCCTGACGGAATACCAATACTTAAGTTGTTCACATCCGTCACATCTCCCGCCCTCCCCTTCTATCTGGAAGGAATCATATTTTATTCCTCTTCATAAAAAAGGGAAAAAGTTCGAGGCCTCCAATTATTGGAGTATTTCTAAATTTTGCTGCCAAATCCGAAGATTTGCTCAATCGCAGCATTTGTATAGCTCAATTATTTCGTCATCGCAACATGGTCTTAAAAAACGTAAATCGACAACGACAAACCTATTAGAATTTACATCTCACTCGATTAAAGGATTCAAGACTGCCGTGCAAACGCACGTCATTTATACTGACTTCAGCAAAGCCTTTGACTCTGTTAATCATACTCTGCTTTTATACAAATTGAACGAATTTGGCATCCCCAGACATTTGCTGGATTGGATTCTTCAATATCTTTCTAAGCGTACACTAAAGGTCCTCTTTAAGTCTTCATTTTCTAAGACCATCCATACTTTCACTCGTTGCAGGGGACAGACGTGTTTTTTTTGCGCTTATCAAATTTAATTTTATTATTTATTTATTTACATGGATCACTTTATTTAAAGAATTATAGTTGCACAAGTGAGTGAGACTTACATAGATAAATTACGAGTATATTACACGCAGTAACCTTTTCTACTTAAATATGATGGAGAAATGGAGAAATTAACTTATATACGATATAATAATTAAAGGGAAGAAATTTATACAAAACCCTATAAACTTTTAATTTAAAAAACTAGGGACTTACAATTAACGTTAACTAATTAAATATTTTGAATATGGGGATAACTTGGGGATAAGTACATCTAGTTACAAAGTTAGTGTGCAGCTTAGTCAGTCTTTCTACGACTAGTTCTATTTTGGCAATACTGTGCAACTCCAAAGTGGAGAAATGCCAGGGAAGATTTAATATCATTTTTTATATTTTATTTTGCAGCACTTGAATTTTATGAATATGAGTCTTAGCAATTTTTGGTGCGCCATAAAAAAATTGTGGACTGAAAAATAGACGTAAATAAGTACATCTTATTAGCTAAGCTAAGCCGAGAATTTCTGTTAATAAACGGATATAGAACTTTAATCATTACATTAGTTTTTCTAATTGTATGTTGGACGTGATCTGAAAAAGTTAGTTTTTTGTCTAATATAACGCCCAGATATCTCACATTGTTTTCCCATTTGATGTCGATCCGATCGAGCTTAATACAGTCTGGGGGAATAAATATATTTTTCCTTTTTCTTGAGAAAAAGACTGCTTGCGTTTTTTCGGCATTGACCATGATTTTCCATTTTGTGAAGTAACGAACAAGAGAGTAGAAATCTTCTTGAAGTGATTCCGTGAGGTCTGTGGCAAGTGACCCAGAGCAAAGAATTGCAGTATCATCCGCGAAAATAGAAGCAGTACAGCCACTCATGGTGGGGAAATCTGAAGTATATATAGGTATTGTATAATATTGGGGAAAGACAGGAACCTTGTGGGCAGCCTGCTGTTGTGTCAATTACACTTGAATGAGAGTTGCCTATGTGCACTGCAAATGATCTGTTTTTCAGAAAACTTTGTATTAATTTAATAATCTCAATAGGAAAATGAAGGAGATTCATTTCGTATATGAGTCCATCATGCCACACAGAGTCAAAGGCTGCGTTAATGTCTGGTAAGACCATACCCGTAGAATTTGATCTGCTGAATTCTGACTTAACGATTTTCTTTATTCTACACAGAGGGTGCATGGTATCATGTTCACGGCGGAATCCAAACTGTAGAGATGGGAAGACATTGTTGCTGTCAGCAAAATCAACCAATTTCTTCTTTATTATTTTTTCCATAATCTTGCTTAGTGATGAGAGCAAACTAATGGGTCTGTACGAAGCCGGGTTCTCCGGGGGTTTGTTCACTTTTAATATGGGAATGATTTTGGCCATCTTCCATTGCTGTGGAAAATATCCAATGCGAAAACATTCATTTATGATAAGTGTTAGGAATTTTACTCCTTTTCTAGGGAGGGCCTTGAGACACACATTATCTACATATTTTATCTAAGCCAGGGGTCTTCCTTGGATTGAGATTTTTTAAGATCAAAGAAACCTCGAGAATTTCTGTCGCGCAAGATTCTGCATTGACAGAAAGGGAGTCCAATAGGGTCTTAAAGCTTGAGACCTCAGAAATTGTGGATGGGTCACTAAGACCACTTGAATGGGAATGATTTGAGGGAAACATTGAGGCTAATAGTTCTGATTTCTGTTGAGCATTTGCGTATTTTTGTTGATTGTGGTTCAATATAGGTATTCCTATGTTTTTCTTCTTAATAACTTTTGCAAGTTTCCAAAAGGGGGAAGAATTTGAGTTAAGTGAGGATAAGAGGTTGTTTCAATTCTCATTTCTGAGTTTGGATAACTCGTTATTCACCTGTTGGCTGAACCATCTTACCATAGCTAGGTCGCCTCTGCGTCTGCGCCTTAACCAATTCCGACGGTGCCTTTTTCTAAGTTTTATCAGTGAGATAATGCTAGGAGGTAAGGCTTTTGGAGTAGATCGGATCTCTTTTGGGGATACTTCTCTCTTTAGCTGTGAGGATTGCTGAGTTGAGATCATTAATTAACTTGTCAATGCCGTCCTTTGACCAGACTAGGACGGGGTCATGATTTGGGAGTAATCTATTGATTAGTCTATGATACACGCTCCAATTAGCATTTTTATAATCAAAAATAAATTTCCGGGTGGTCGTAAAATTGGTGTGGAGTGATGATTTAACTGGAAGATGATCGGAACCAAGGTCGTTTAACGCTATAGTATTAGTTAATAGATAGCAGCTATTTGTTAGAAAAATATCCAGCGTAGAGGACTGGCATCTGGCACTACTTGGCACATAAGTATGATCGTCTGGGAAATGAACTGTCAAATTTAATTTTTTTCTCGCGATTAAATACTTTTCTATTACTTTTAATCTCATTATCGGTTTAATAATAATTTCTGCATCCGAGTTTTATTTTCATTTCGCAAATTCTTTCAGTCGCATTGGTGTTTTTGTTATATTATACATACATAAATCAAAACTTACAACATATACAACATATACATCAACGCTCTCGTGGAAGACGGACGTGTTTTTTTTTAAGCTCCCGCATTTTAACTGATTTTATAATTTTTTTATTTTGTTTTATCGGCATCGCGATCGAAAATTATAATTGTAACATTAAATCTAACCATATCACTCGTTTGCGTTTTTGTGTGTTTGTGTTAAAAATTTTTAACAACCTTAATTCTGTTAAAAGCTTTGTTGGTTTCTTTCTTTTCTTTCTCTATTTCCCACCTTTTTTTCTTTCTTGTAAATCACAAGCAACGCTTATTTGTTTTTGTCTTGCAATTTCTGTGAGTTCTTGTTGCAGTGTTTTTGTTTTTGTGATTTCTAGCTCCCACGCTCGCGCTCTTTAACTATTTTCGTTTTCGTTTCACTCGTCGCCGTTATTTGCGCTCATATTGCAGTCTGTTGTGTGTCTGTAATTTAGACTCTATAGTGCTCTCTTTATCTTTTAACCCTTGTGCACCCTCAATATTTCTCTTTCTTATTATTTCTGGACCTCAGAGTGAGTTATATATTTTAATACCAATACATATCTCATTTTTATTTGTTTGGTTGCTAATTCATACAATTAACTCATAATGCCTGTCTGTTCGGTTAAAAATTGTTTGCAGCCCGCCTCACCCCTGAATAGCTTTATTTACTGTTGGTTGTGTAAAGCTACAGTACATGCTAAGTGCGCCGGCTTTACATGCAGGGTAAAGGATCTTTTAGATCTAAAAAAGGGTCTCAAATGGGGATGTGAGTCATGCCGTATCGTGGAAGATGAAATGGAACTTTTCATGCGGCAAACAAAGGATAACCTGATGAGTCTGTCCGCCGATTTTCTTAAACTCTCGCAAGAGTTTAAAGCGGTCGAGTCACAGTTTATTAGTTTAACGCTACTGACTGAGTCTCGAAAGCGTAAGAAGGCAGGAGAACAGACTTCTGATTTGTCCTTGTGTTTGCCGGTCTCCACATCGATATCGGTTCCGACCCCCTCTCAACCAATGCCAACTCTAATTCCGCAGACGATGTCTGTAGTGTCCGTTTTGTCTGGGCAAGAATCTACACCGATGGATTTTGCCGATATGGATTCTAGTTATAGTAGTGCCGGAGTGCCACTTGTTGCAACTGATGCTACAATAAATGCGGTAGCTGATGCAATACCTGCAATGCCGAAACCATTGGTGGGAGTGCCACCTAAAAAACACATTTTTGTTTCGAGACTTCTCCCTGATGCTACATCGGATGATGTCATGGCCCACATTCGGGCTAAACTGAATGTCTCCAATATATCAATAGAAAAGTTCAAATTTTCATATTCTAGAGAAATTTCATCTTTTAAAATCAGTGTTCCAATTGAGTTCTTTGACTGTATCTGCAGTTCTAGCTTCTGGCCGAAAAGCTTAATTGTGAAGGAGTTTACATCCAAAAAAAGGAAGACACGGGGCCAAACAAGGATTCCTTCACCATCTATTCCTCTTTCTTCCTCATCTATTCCCACTCCTTCCTTATCTATTCCTTCTTCTACTCTATCAAAAAACTAACAACTTCCTTCTCTGTCGGCTATCAGAACGTCAGAGGCCTTAATACTAAACTTACTAAACTCTTTGTAGATAGTCTGGCTTTTGATTTTGACCTAATTGCTTTTACTGAGACTTGGTTAAAACCTGACGTTTTTGACGCCACAGTTCTACCCTCTAAATTCAATATTTTTAGACGTGATCGTACTGATCGTAGGGGTGGTGGAGTTCTTATTGCTGTAGATTCCGCCCTATCATCGGGTCTGATAACAATACCTGTCTCAAGTACTATCGAATTTATATGCGTTAAGGTATCTTTTACTCGTTTTTCCATTTTTGTTACCTGTTCTTACATTCCGCCCCAATCGGAATGGCCAACATATTTACTACACTTAGATTCTATTAAATTTATACTTGAACTACTTTCTGACAGAGACTTATTAATTGTCCTTGGGGACTTTAACCTGCCCACTATGACTTGGTCAACAGTTAATGGTAGCAAAACGTTGCTGCCCTCTGGGTGTCATGATTTTATTGATGGTCTGCTTGAGCTTTCGTTGGCCCAGCTGAATTCGATTTCTAATACGTCTGGCAGATTTCTGGATCTGATTTTTACTTCTGATCCTAGCTTTTGTGAAGTATCTAGAACTAGTCCAATGGTGTTACCAGAGGATAGTTATCATCCAACTTTAGAGTTATCTATTGAGTTTCCCAGCCGCGAGCCCATCTCCGAGTGTGATCCTATGGTACGCACCCGATGTTTTCGGAAGACTGACTTTGTCGCACTAAACAATGCCTTTCTTAATACCGATTGGACTAATTTATACACTTGTACGGATATGAATTCCGCCATTTCTTTATTTTATACCACTGTTGACTCGATCTTTAACGACTGTGTACCCTTAGTGTCTCCTGTGGTGACGCAAAAATTACAATGGTTTACGCGGGGGCTGTCAAAACTGAAGAATTTTAAGTCTAGGTATTACAAAAAATATAAAGTCACGGGTCTATCATCGGATCTGTCTCGTTACTTGGTTGCTAAATCGAATTTTATTGTTTCTAATTCTAAATGCTATAATAATTACTTACAACGTTGCAAATTGCAATTCTCCGAAAATCCTAAAGAGTTCTACAGTTTCGTGAACTCAAAGCGAAATTCTATCTCCCTTCCATCGTTTACAGTTTTTAATAATGATTCGGCCTCTTCTGATCAATCTATTTCTAATTTATTTGCTAACTTCTTCTCGACTACGTACATATCTACTAAGTACAACTCTAGTCAGATATATCCATATCCTATAACAAAATCCAACTGTATTCTCAATCCTATTATAACGCAAAGTTCGGTAGCTAAGGAACTAATGACGATTAAGCCGGTATACTCACCGGGCCCAGACGGTATTCCCGCTTGTGTCCTGAGGTTCTGTGCGGAGTCATTGTGCTCGCCTTTACTTAAGCTTTTTGAGTTGTCCGTTACACTGTCCGAGTTTCCAACTATATGGAAGGATTCGTTTATTTTACCTCTTCACAAATGTGGCAGTAAATCCGACGTCATTAATTAAGAGGAATTTCTAAATTGTCAGCGATACCTAAACTGTTTGAGAAAATTATGACGTCTCAAATACAGCATTTATGTAAATCTATTTTTTCGCCATACCAGCATGGGTTTGTCAAGAATAGGTCTACCACAACTAACCTTTTACAGTTTACATCTTTTGTAATCCAAGGTTTTAAGAAACAAAAGCAAACTGATGTTATATATACGGATTTCAGTAAGGCTTTCGATTCGGTAAACCATGCCTTACTATTACATAAGATGAATTTAGTTGGCTTTCCGGATGCTCTGCTTGCTTGGATTTCACAATATCTAAGCAATAGGAGGCAGAGGGTTCTTTTTAGGTCCTCTCTTTCTAAGATCATTTGTGTTGAATCAGGAGTCCCACAGGGCAGTCACCTTGGCCCATTGTTATTTACCATTTTTATTAATGATCTCCTCACCTTTCTTTTAAATTCCAGAGTTCTTATGTATGCCGATGATGTAAAAATCGCTAATCGCATCGTAGACTCTCTCTCGTGTCATACCTTGCAAGCTGACCTGAATGCTTTTCAGGGGTAGTGTAGGACTAACTTGTTATCTCTAAACTGTTCTAAGTGCAAAGTTATGTCTTTTTATCGAGGTTCTCCCCAATTAACGAGTTACTTTTTAAATAATTTCCCGTTAGAAAAAATTAATAATACTTCCTTGGTTGTAAAAGATTTAGGGATCTTAATCGACCACAAACTTAGTTTTAATCAGCATATATCGACTACTGTTAGTAGGGCTAAAAGTGTTCTTGGCTTTATAAAGCGCTGGTCGAAGGAGTTCAAGGATCCATATACTACCAAAATACTTTTTACTTCTTTAGTCCGTCCCATATTAGAATATGGATCTATTGTTTGGTCTCCTCAATATGAGTTTTATCAAAACAAATTAGAATCTGTACAAAAACAGTTTTTACTCTTTGCCTTTCGTGATTTGCGCTGGGATCCAACTGTACAACTTCCATCTTATTCTAGTCGACTTCAGTTAATTAACCTTCCTTCTTTAACTAATCGTAGAACAATGCTTGGTGTAACTTTTCTTTACAAACTTTTGAATGGTGAGACTGACTCTTCTGAGCTGTTGAGCCAAATTAACATTTCTGTTCCATCCAGAAGGACCCGCAATTACACACCGCTTATACTTCCCACTTGTACAACTAACTTTTCTCTGCATGAACCTTTTCGTATACTATGTAGTGACTACAACAGACTTTTACACGTTATCGGTTCCGAAACATCGCTTCCGGGTATAAAAACTGCGATCTTGTCCTTCCTCGCTCGAAATTAGTTGTAATCATCTTTATTTTGACCTATCCTGTTTTCTTTTATATGTAACCTATTATCTCATTACATTTAATATTTTCTATTTCTTTAGTTTAATTTATGTTTATATATGTAATACGCCTATGCTCTTAGGTCGGAGTGGGTAGAGGTTGTAACATTAACTTTACTTAGGGTCATTCGTAACAGGCCCGGGCCTGGTGTCATATGGGCCACTTGTTCGTACTGAGCGTTGTACGACTACGTCTATTGAAATACTTGCATTAGCGGTGTTGTTGCTTTTCTTATCTCTTTTGCCTTTTTGTCTTTACCAATTTGACGCGCTCTGCCGCCCATAATTATATTCTTTGTTGGTTCTGTGACAATGCGGTTCACGTTAAGTGTCCAGGTTACACAGGCAGAATCAAGGAGTCTATTGCTAAAGATGGTGGCGTAAAATATGGATGTGAAGTTTGCCTGGAGGTCGAGAATGAGATGCGCTCACTTTCGACACTTTAAGGATAAGTTTTAACAAACTCCGAGCGGAGTTTACTGCGCTGGAGACTCTGTTCAGAAGCATATCGCTTATGAATGAGTCTCCGAAACGTAAAAGAACCTTGGGGTGTTTCTTTATCTGTTAATCCGCCAGCATCTCTTATAGTTCCCGACTGGCCTCATGCACCGTCCACTCCTAATGTCCAGCAATTGGTATCGTTTAAAAGCCCGGTTGTGAATGCGATTAGTAAGGAATTACCGGTACCACCTGGGAATGATCTCTTAAAGAAGTTGACTGCTGCAGTGGGTGACTTGTCCAACGTTGCTGCTGGGGCTGACGCTGACCGCGGCCTCTCGTTGGCATACCAAAATAGACTATATTCGGAAGAAAGTTAACGTCTCGAATATTGCGGTGGAAAAGTTTAAATTTTCCTATTCTCGGGACATTTCGTCCTTTAAAATTAGTGTTTCTGCCAATATCTTCGACATTATATGTCGAGAAGATTTTCTCGGGACATTTCGTCCGTTAAAATTTGTGTTTCTGCCAATATCTTCGACACTATATGTCGAGAAGACTTTTGGCCGAAACATATAATAGTTAAGGAATATACTGTAAAAAAGAAAAATCGGCAACCGA
Source organism: Drosophila tropicalis (assembly GCF_018151085.1). Lineage (NCBI taxonomy): Eukaryota > Metazoa > Arthropoda > Insecta > Diptera > Drosophilidae > Drosophila > Drosophila tropicalis. Next base: position 1,299,900 of record NW_027173405.1, read on the forward strand.
TTCGCTTGCCAACAACAACTAATACTATTCCTGCTACATCAGCATCTGCTGGTGTGTCAAAAAACTAGCTTTGTCCCTTAACTTGGGTTACCAGAACGTTAGAGGATTGAAATCTAAACTTCCTAATCTCTATGTAGATAGTCTTTCTTTTGAATATAAGATTCTAGCTTTTACAGAAACGTGGCTAAAACCTGATATTGCTGATGCATCGGTTTTTTCCACAAACTTTTCTATATTCAGACGTGACCGGATTTCTCGCATAGGCGGTCGCGTTCTGATAGCTGTTGAATGATTCAATTTTCTATTACCCAGGAGATTGAGTTTGTCGGTGTTAAAGTAAATTTTAAATCTTTTAATGCTTTTATTACCTGTTCCTATATTCCACCATTGTCAGACATGGTGGTATATTTAAATCATTTAGAGGCAATTCAGTTTGTCCAGTTAAGACATGCTCATTGTTGTAATGGATTTTAATTTACCCGCTTTAGCATGGTCACCAACAGATGAATCTACCATGTTGCTGCCCTCTATGTCAGATGACTTTATTGATGGAATTCTAGGCTTATCTTTATCCCAAGTCAATCCTGTCTTGAATTCTAATGGAAAATCGTTAGATCTTATTTTTGTATTAGATTCTTCTTATTGTGATGTTTCTAGGATCGAACCATTTGTTCTTCCCGAAGACCAATTTCATCCTACATTAAATTTAAAAATTGGTTTGCCCTTGCTTTCACCATTACTTGGTTCAAATGAGTTACCTCTAACTAGGTGCTTTATGAAAACATAACTACAACCGATTTGTCTAATCTGTATAATTGTAGAGATATGAACTCAGCTGTTTGTTTTTTTTTTTATGATACTAAAATGAGTTTTGCGTAAGTGGAACAAAATAACGCCACCCGTGGCCCAGCGGTTGTTTTACGGTTGGGCGTTCGATAGTCAGGCCTAAGATAATTCAGCAGAATCGCAAAGAAAACAGAGATGCTTAGTTTCTTTTGTTTATTCAATCAGCGAAAACTTTCAAGCCCTTCTTGTCTCTCTCTTTTTTTTTCTTTTTTTCCTCGTTAAGTTGGCCGCGCCAGCTCAAAAAAAAAACTAGCCCTCCCGGTGGCGCCGTTATTATTGTGCCCAGCCGTAGAAAATGGAACCGCTTCGGGACGGTTTGCCTACTACCCGAGTTGCCACCCAGGCCGTCTACGTTACATTACCCCCTCCTTAGACCCGAGGCTCCTGCCCGAGTACCAAGTCGTTGCGAGGATCGGGACGGTACACAGCCAAACGGTTCACATGCACGGTTCTGGTAACTCTTTTTCCAGGTGGTCGAATTTCGTAGACAAGATCCGAATTCCGACGTACTATTGTAGCGTGCCCAATCCAATCGCATTGTAGCTTTGGGCAACGGTCTACTCTTCGGCTAGGTGAATAGAGCCATACTTCGTCGCCGGGGCCGAATTCCTGAGGGTGCGATCGTAGGTCGTAGCGGATTTTGTTAGTCTGGGCAGCCGTTAGCAGTTGGCGGCGAGCGTTTGCATTTACCACCACAGTTGATTTTGCAGCTTAGCCAAGAATTCCGGGACTTCCGTAGGGACAGGAGCTGGTGTGCCAAATAGTAAATCGTTGGGCAGCCTAAGTTCTCTTCCAAACGTTACCCTTGCTGGCGAATAACCGGAGCTTTCATAAACCGCTGACCAGTAGGCCAATAACGCCATAAACAGCAGCTCATCCCAATCATGCTGGCTAGTAGATACAAACTTTGCCAAGTAATCTAGCAACGTGCGATTAAAGCGTTCCACCATGCCGTCTGACTGTGGATGCAGCGGCGTGGTACGTGTCTTTTCAACAGTCATCAGCCGCATACAGGCCTGGAAGACCCCCGCTTCGAAGTTGCGTCCTTGATCAGAGTGTAAAACGAATGGAACGCCGAATCGACAGAAGACTTCTTGTACCAATGCTCGAGCTACGGTTTCGGCTGTCTGGTCCGGTATGGCTGCACATTCCGGCCACTTGGTAAAATATTCCATAACGACCGCGACGTAGCGGTTCCCACGAGGCGTAGTTGGTAGAGGGCCTAGAATGTGAATCGCTAGACGATCGAAAGGGGCTCCCATTAGGCTTGGTTCCAGGCGACCGACGGTTCTTCGAAATGGTCCTTTGCGTGCGTTGCAGATGGTGCAGCGTGCGCACCAGAGGGTTATATCGGCAATTTGGCCGACCCAGTAAAATCGTTTCTTCGCTTTGGCTAAAGTCTTCTTAGCACTGAAGTGACCTCCAGATGGAGAGTCGTGCACGCCTCGAATGGCAGCATCTACAAGTGAGCGGGGCATAAGGGCTACCGGTATATTCTCCGAGTTTTTTATGGTAATCACTCCTAGTTCATCAAAGGCTAATCGGTCGTAGAGATGCCACAAAGCTCTAATTTCTGGGCTCTCGCCCCACAATGTTGTTTTAGGCGGTCGTTCGGACTTGTTCATCCAATCGCGCACCTTACCGAGGACCTGGTCCGCCTCTTGCTCCTTGCACAGGTCGGGTAACAGAACTTGGGTAAACAACACGGCCACTCCATTTTTCCGTTCGACTCTTTCGCATGTGGGACAGTCGTTACAAGGTCGGCGAGAGAGGCTGTCATCGTTATGATGTTGTGTACCACTTCGATGCTGAATCTGCATGTCGTACTATTGCAGACGTTCTATCCAACGTGCCACCTGCCCTCCTGGTTATTTGAAGTTGTACAGCCACTGTAAAGATGCATGGTCAGTCCGTACGAGAAACGGACGGCCATACAAATAATGATGAAAGTGTTTAGTGTCCCGGACTACGGCGAGGAGCTCTCGACATGTTACACAATAGTTACGTTCTACTAGTTGGAAACATTTAGTATAATACTCGATTACTCGTTCTTGTCCATCTTGTAGTTGATGAAGCGTCGCTCCCGCCCCAGAATTCGAGGCGTCCGTGTATAGAATAAATTGACCGGTGTCATTAGGAAACGCCAAGACGGGGGCTGTCGTTAGACACTGCTTCAAGGTGTCAAAGGAGTGACTGTAGTGAGTGTCCCATTCAAAGCGTCGAAGTTTCTCAGTCAGCTGGTGGAGCCGTCGAGCGAAGCCGTAGCGAAGTTGGGGATAAACTTGCGGTAGTATGAGCACAGACCCAAAAATGATCGCACTTCCTTGGTACTTCGAGGTGTAGGTCAGCTGAGCACTTTATCAATCTTGTTGGGACACGCCTGTAATCCATCACGACTCACGATATGGCCTAGAATTATGCCTCTGTTCTCCATGTCAGCAACCAGTTGCTGCACCTCAGCTTTGCGCGCAAGAGGTATTCTTCGGGCCATCTGTTTAATAGGGCGTGCCGGCCCAGTATCGATGTGGTGAGAAGCTAAGTTGGTTTGATCAGTCTCGTCATCGTTTCGGGCAAAAATAGGCCGATAGCGATTCAAAAGTTCCTTTAGCATTAGTTGTCTTGTAGGCGGCAGGTCCACTTCCCCGAATAGGTCCCATTCGACAGAATCTGAGCTCGCATCTTCGCATCTGTCTGGTAATACCACTTCTACGGTTTCTAACCAAAACTAGTGTGGGTGGCAGCGTTCTCTCGTGTGCGCTTAGATTCGATATCCTGGCAGAAAATTGGCCGGCCACTGGTTGGACGACGCCGGTGCTCAGAACGATATCGTCCGGCAGCTCTGTGTAACAGTCTTCCTTCAGTAAGCTCGGTAACGCCAGCTTAGTCGGCGCACATTGCAATCTGACATGCGTGTCGGAGCGTGGCGCCAAACAGACGGGAGTCATCAAGTATATCGGATTTCGTGGCGCTTCGGAGGCGCGGAGTAAGGGCACGTGTTCAAAAAACACGTCGTTCATCAGATTACGCTCTGTATACAGTCGCTCGTTCAAAATTCAAGATGCTTTATACACAATGCTATAAGGATTATCTTCAGCGGTGTAAGCTTCAGTTTGCTTCTGACCCTAAACAATTTTATAGTTTTGTTAATTCTAAACGTAAGAGGTCTGTGCACGCATCTTTTTTGTCTCTTCAAAATAAAAAAGCGAGCACTGATCAGGCAATTGCCGATATGTTTGTCATTTAAAAGAGGCAAATTGTATTTTTAATTTAGTGATTGATGAAAGTTCTCTTCTTATCGAACTTAAACTAGTTAAATCTGTTTATTCTCCGGGGACAGATTGTCCATTTGGATGTGTACTCAGGTTCTGTGCAAACGTATTCTGTAAACCCATTTTAAAATTGTTTCTCTTGTCTGTCAAATCTTCCTCTTTTCCATCTATTTTGAAAGAGTCGTATATCATTCCTCTGCATAAAAATGGCAAAAAGTCCGAAGCCTCTAACTATAGGGGTATCTCTAAATTGTCCGCTATTCCGAAAGCTTTTGAGAAAATTATAACTTCTGAATTGCAACAATTTTGCAGCTCTATTATTTCGCCATCCCAACATGGGTTTGTGAAACGTCGACTATCTCTCAACGAGTGCACACGCTTATTAGTAATACTCCTTTTTGCTAATCGTCTTCTGTTTCTCACCGAGTTTCTGATTTCTTTTCACTGGTCCGCGACTTACTGCCCGCGGGTGTGTGTTAGTGCTTTATAAAACTTCTTTCATGGCACTGGGCCACCTAACCTTAGGGGCAATCGCTTTGACCTTCTCAGCGATAGCCCCGTTAAGAAAAAGAAAAGACCTTTTCAACAGCTTCCAATAGATTTTCCAGATCTCCCAGAAATCAATCAAAACAACCCAAAATATTTAATAGTAGCATCCAATAACTCCAAAAAACCACTAGCCGAGTTCTCTTGCTTTGCAGTCCATAGAGAGCTTAAAAGAGTCAGCAATGACATTCTCTCCATCTCGACCATCCGTAACGGGAACCTTCTTCTACTTGTAAAAACAAAAGAAATTGCCGACAAGCTACTTAAAACCGTTCAGCTTCCAGGTATTTGCGAAATCACATGCAAACTGCATGAATGTCTCAATGTCGTTAAAGGCACTATATATGCTCCATACTTAAACAATATTCCCGACATGGAAATAATAAAGGAACTTAAGTCTCAAAATGTGCAAAGCATATTTAAATTCAACCGACTTGTTGAAGGACACCCCAAACCAACTGGAGTTATTCTTGTTACTTTCGATCTGTACAACCTTCCAAGAAAGTTAGACATTTCATGGCACTCTGTCAAAGTTAGAGAATATGTCCCAAGTCCAATGCGTTGCAAAAACTGCCAGCGCCTAGGTCACACCATCAAGAAATGCAACAACCCGACGACTTGTGTCACATGCAATTTACCACCCCACCCTCCCAATTCTTGCTCACGCACGCTCTGCGCAAATTGTGGAGCTGACCATCCGGCCTCCTCACCCCTTTGCCCACAGTACAAACAACAAAAATAAATTTTGCGTATCAAAACAAAAAACAAGTGCAGTTACAAAGAAGCAAAAACTCTATTTCGACAGACCCGTACCCACGCAGACCTTAGCTTTTCAAACGTCGCCGCTTTATAACATAACTTTATTTCAAAAAGTCCATATCCATAGTTCAATGGAACCTTAATGGCTTCATAAATAATTATCACGAACTACATATCTTAATTAATTTACAGAATCCAGATGTTATATGTCTCCAAGAAACCCACCTCTCCTACCAGCACCCTAACATCAAACCCCCAAAGTCCTACATAGGCTACTTCAAAAACCTACCTGCAAACACTACAAGTAAACAAGGAATTTGCTTTCTTGTTAAACGTAGCCTACCCCATGAATATATTCAAACAAATTCTTCCATACTATCCGACTCTATCTTAATCAATACGAACCCAAAGTTTACAATAATCAATGTCTATATTTCACTATCCCAAAGTTTTTCATCCAATCATATAGTTTCAATAGTAAAAACCTCGCAAAACCCAGTGCTGCTAACAACTGACGCGAACGCTTGGAGTCCCCTTTGGGGGCCCCTTCTGTTAACTCCCGTGGAAGAAATATAGAAAAAGCAATATTTCAAACAAATTTAATTATTTTAAACGACGGGGCTCCCACCCACTTTTCTACCCATAGCTCATTCACCCACACTGATATTACTATGGTCTCCCCTCAAATTTGTTACAGGTGCAGATGGTCTATCTCCACAGATTTACACAGCAGCGATCCCTATCCTATCTTTACTAGTGTGACAACCAGTTTTAGACCAGAAAACATCACCCCCATTGCTAAATATATAACAGATTGCGCTGATTGGAAAAAGTTGCAATCTCAGATTGTAGCCAATTTACGATCAACACAATCCAGTAATATAAATCACAATGTCGCCCAAATCACCCGTGTAATCCGTAGAGCAGCAAATAATTGTATACCACAAACCAAACGCATTCCCTACAAGAAAAAAATGTATTGGTGGAACGCCGATCTTAGCCTGTTACGTGAGTTAAAGCAACAGTCCTGGCAAGCTTATAAACGCAATATAACGCTTAATCTGCTTCTAGCGTACAAAAAAGCAAACGCACAGTTTAAAAGAGCCGCTAAAAGCAAGCTAAATAAGATTCAATCGGAAATTTTACTGCTCGCATAACTCCACTTTCCACAACTAAAAAGGTTTGGTCCGATATAAAAAGTCTAACCGGTGTTCCCACCATTCCACTTAACCACCTTATTGTAGGTCAACCGCTACTCTCTGATCGTAAAAATAAAACTGAAGCCTTCGGAAACCAATGGTCCGAATTGTCAGAGGATCGTAATTTCACAAATGAATACGTGCTGAAAAAGTCACAATGGTTAAATATTCATTCGCGCCCACTCGGCTTAAATTAGCTGCCAAACATCTAGAGCAACGCATTACATCTATTGAACTGGCATCCACCCTACATTACGCAAAGGGGAAAACGCCAGGCGCCGATCGGATAACATACCCCATGCTTCGTAATCTTCCTTTAGAAGCAAAAGTCAGAATCATAGAAATATTTAATGATATACTGGCTAAAGGTGTCTATCCACACACTTGGCGCACAGCCACTATCATACCCATCCCTAAACCCAACAAACCCGCAAACCATATCAATAGCTATCGTCCGATATCCCTAATCTCCTGCATGAGCAAAACCTTTGAAAAAATACTAGCTAACCGGCTTCTCTGGTTTTTAAACAGAAAAAACTGATTTTCCAGAGCCAAGTTGCTTTCAAACGAAAACAAAGCACTACTGATGCATTACTGAAAATTCAAAGTTTCGCGACGGATTCCCTCTCGTCTAGAAATCACGTCACCCTTCTGGGTACTGACTTCGAGAGAGCATTTGATCGCGTGGGCATTCATGCTGTTTTAGAGCAACTTGAGCTCCGGGGGGTCGGTCCAAAGATTTTCCACATGGTGAAAGCCTTTATGACTCGACGCCTATTCCGAGTTCGGGTTCATAACTCGTTCTCTAATTCTTTCAAACTTCATAATGGCATCCCACAAGGCTCCCCATTATCGGTGGTCCTATTTACAATAGCATTTGAAAAACTAAACACCATAATACTATCTCACAAACAGATTCTACTCTCTGTATACGCCGACGATGCAATAATGTATACAAACCTAAAAGACCAAAACCAAGTAATATTACTATTTTCTAGAATATTAAGCGACATACAAAAATGGGGTGACCTGTCGGGTGCCACTTTAGCACTAGAAAAATGCAAAATGTTGCACATTTGCAGAAAACACAGATGTGTATTGCCCATTTTAACTATTGAAAAAAAGACAATAAACTATGTTGACAGCCTAAAAATTCTTGGCATTATATTCGACCGAAAATTTAACTTTAGATCTCAATGTGAATACCTCAGAAATAGCTTAAGCAATAGACTAAATATAATTAGATGTCTCACATCAAAATTTTCACAAATACATCCAAACTTTTTAATAAACGTTACTCGGGCTCTGCTACTGTCCCGAATCGACTATGGGCTACCTATCTATGGCTGGAGTGCAAACGCAAATCTGAAAAAACTCGAGGCACCTTATCACGCAGCGATTCGACGCAGCTTAAACGCTTTTCCAACATCTCCCATTAAATGCGTACTCGCCGAATCGGGACTGCCCTCTATTAGTGAAAGACTGGAAGAGGCTACATATAATCTCATTCCCAAACTCAAACACTCGCCTAACAAAATGCTCAGTAAACCTTACAGGAGCGCTTTGAACGCCAGAAATTCGACGCAGCTTAAACGCTTTTCCAACATCTCCCATTAAATGCGTACTCGCCGAATCGGGACTGCCCTCTATTAGTGAAAGACTGGAAGAGGCTACATATAATCTCATTCCCAAACTCAAACACTCGCCTAACAAAATGCTCAGTAAACCTTACAGGAGCGCTTTGAACGCCAGAAAAAGGTACAAAGTGATATCGACTATTCGTCGAGTCGCAGATTTCGCTAAGAACATTAGCTCTGTCGATATGCCACGCACTATCCAAAGCAACTGCTACCCTCCCTGGCATCTCAGCAACTCTTCTTTTAACACTACGCTACATGAGTACAAAAAGGATAAAACCCCCTCAGAGGTTTATAAACAACTATTTGTCGACGTGGGAAAAGCCTACAAAAACTGGAAATGGCTATACACCGATGGCTCCTTACGCAACATTACCGCTGCTTTCGCTGTAGTAGACTCCGACAACGTCATTGTTTCCTGCGGGATCCTACCAGAATGCTCCACAGTTTTCTCTGCGGAGGCCCACGCCATTCTTAATGCGTGCAAGGCTGCAGAATCCTACGAAGATCGGCATGTGATCTGCACCTACAGCCTCTCCACCATCCAAGCAGTGAAAAACATAAATTCAAAAAACGAACTTATCCTGCAGATACGCATTCTGCTAACCAGAAACACTAACCGCATAACAATTTTCTGGGTACCTAGTCATATGGGCATAGCAGGAAACGTAAATGCCGACGAGGCTGAAGAAGGATCCTCCCTAAAACGACAAATCGCCAAACACATGGGCTCCCAAAAAGAAAGGGTTTGGACAACTTTTCATCACTGGTGCAAGACGTTTAATCCCGATCGCAAAGGCTTAAGGGTTTTCCCGAACATAACAATACAAAAATGGTCCGCATTTATCCGACTTCGTATTGGCCTTACAAAATTAACCCACGAGAATCTTCTAACAACGTCTAATTTGCCAATCTGTCCCTGTGGCATTATCATCTCAATCAAACACGTCATCATCGAATGCCCCAACTATAATAGTATCAGAGCCCGAGTTTTTCAACACTTATCACCTATTGAACTTCTCACTAACCCTACATCCGACAACATCAATATAATATTTGATTTCATTAACTTTTGTAAGATAGCAGATAAGCTATAAAATAAATTGTAGAGTCGAAGGTCATAGTCACTAGCACTCTCAGCCACTAACAAAAACCCCCTTTAGACTTAGTATTGTATATTATTTCTTATAAATAAAATAAATAAATAATATAAAACGTTCTTCCACATTGATGGCTAATAGGTAAGAAAAGAGTTACCAAAAAAGTTGCAAGGGTATACAAACTTTGACGCGGTCGAAGTTAGCCCCGGCCCTCTGGTTTGTATTGTGATTTGTCCACGCGATTCTTGCCGTGCGATATACGGCTGCACCCCTCGGTCGGTCAGGTGGGTGGTGGGCAGTTATCTGCTTGGGTTCGCGCGTAGCAGGCTTTGTCCTGGTGTCGTAGCGGCCACTTGAACGTACTGCGCATAGTATCGTCATAGTTAATCATATTTTAATTGTTTGTCTTTTTTATTTGTATTTGTCCACGCTAAACAGGCTATGTTCTGGTATCGTAAGGGCCACTTGTACGTGCTTCGCTTTATACGCGTCAACGTTCAGACAATAAGATTAAATTTTCCATGTGAATTTTCCTTTTATACATAGTAACTTTAATTAATAACATTGTAAAATAAGGCTTATCTAAAATCATTCGGTGCTTATTGGCTTTATTTAATCTTCCCCCCACTCGAGATATTCCGCCAAAAAAAGAGATTTAGGCTCAGGTTTCTGCTAAATTGAAATGCCTGTTTGTGTTTAAATACAACATTTTTTGCATTTTTAAGCCCATTGACAGACAAATATGGTAAACACACTTTATCTTATTCTAATATATTTTTATAATATATGTAGTATATATAATATATGTATATAATATATGTAGTAATATATTTACTACACCCTCGTCATTAGCTGTTTTTGTTACTACCCTATTTTTCTTTTCTCTTCTTTTGGTGAGTACAAAGCCATTTCGGCACATTCCACCACAATTTACAACTTTTTAATTTCGTTGGAAAAACCCCCATTAAGCTACGCCTGCATGGTTGTCCCCAGATTTTACATGCTTCCATGTTATTTCTTTTATTTTTAGGATATCTATGAGACGCCTTGCACCCAACTAGCATCGTTTTTTATCCAACACAGTGTGATAGTAGAGCAATAGCTGAACCCTTTTAGGATTAACAGCATTAAATTCCATGTTTGAAATAGTTTTCTTATTTTTAATATTATTAACCGCTCCGTATGCGTATGTTGCATCTTTATGGGACAACTCTTGATCCCGTTACTGATGATAGTCAACCTAATGTCTCATAAATCCTGGCTGGTGTAGATAGTATCATTTTTTATTCACTTTTCTGTTCTCGTCAAAGTGAAACTTAAACTTAAATTCGTCTTTAAATTTATACAATTTAACTATATTATTAACGTCATTTGCTGTTGCTACGATAGGACTATCTTCTCTGACTTGGTACATCCAGACACGATCCAACCAAATTGAGTATTTTAGCCTAGCAAGCCATCAATCTTGGCAACTCCAATTTTTAAGATATGGGTATAAGTTAACATGGGCAAATGAATATAGCTAATACTGCACTTGGCAGTGGCCACGATCGCTGGGTCAGCGATCCCACGGTCTGGGTAATATGAGCCGGCCCGCAAGACGTTGACCGCTGCTAGCGGCACGAGGCGCAGTGTCAGCATTCCGATGGCCAATGCTTAGGGTTCTTGGGTAGTTTATTTAATAATGTTAAGTTAGTTATAATTCGGACTCCAAGCGCACAAAACTGTGGCTTGTAATAAATCAAACATAAATAAAGATATAAATTAACATTTATATAACTGGCGCCCAACTAAAATTAAAAGTGCCCAAAACTTAAAAAAAAAAACAATTCTAAGTAAAATAGAATTGAAATAAAAAACAAAAAACACAAAAAGTCTAAACATCGTAGTGAACAAATTATCACTACAAAAATAAAGGAAACTAAAAGTGCCCACAACTTAAAAAACAATTCTAAGTAAAATAGAATTGAAATAAAAACAAAAAACACAAAAAGTCTAAACATTGTAGTGAACAAATTATCACTACAAAAATAAAGGAAACTAAAAGTGCCCACAACTTAAAAAACAATTCTAAGTAAAATAGAATTGAAATAAAAAACAAAAAACACAAAAAGTTTAAGCATTGTAGTGAACAAATTATCACTGCAAAAACAAAGAAAAAATAAAAAAGAAAATACAACAACATAGTCACGTCACTGGGCTGGTGACGGCAGCGGCGAAGAAAAAGAAATTGAAGACGAGAAGCAGCAACAACAAACGAAAAAAACTCCACCAGAATACCGTCGGCCACAATCCAGCAACAAGAGGGCATAGAAATTTAACAACAGGAAAATGAAAATGTAAGTGAGATTTTTGTTGTCTAAATAAATAAATCTGGGATTGTGTAAATATTCAATAAATCGCTTGGCATTAAAGGTGGTTGTTAAACAAAAAATTTGAAGTTGACATTCTCTGTTTTAATTTAATTTAATATTAAACGAAATATTTGTTCCCGTCTGTCCATGTGGAGAGATAACCAAAAAACTAGTGAGAGTAGTGACGAAGAATTACTAAAGGTTATAGAAGGCAACACTGAGCAAGTGAAAGATACGTACACCAATAATCAGAAAAATAGTGATAGTAGTGACGAGGAGTTGTTAAAGGTTATAGAAGGTAAAAGCGAGCTAGTGAAAGAAACACACAAAATGCCAACAACAGAGGAGGTGATGAAAATAGTGCAAGTGGCAGTGCAGACTGCGCTTGATCACCAAGCTGCACAGATGCAGTCTACTTTCACACAACAGTTAAACCTTGAAATGGAGTCTTTAAGGACTCAGTTAGAAAGTTTAAAACCAGTCGCACCGGAAGTTGAGGTTTATAGGGATGCCGAAATCATCCCAGGAATAGAGTGTAAGGAACCATTAGATATTGTTAGATCCTTGCCAGATTTTGATGGCAATCAAAACGAATACATTTCATGGCGCTCCGCAGCTTCATTCGCATACGAACTATTTCGACGTTATAGGGGCAGTTCCGCCCACTACCAGGCAGTAGGCATAATCAGGAATAAGGTTAAAGGTGCCGCTAGTTCCACTCTAGCATCGTACAACACTGTAAAAAATGTCGATGCGATCATAGCTCGACTAGACTTCACCTATGCTGACAAAACGCCCATTCGCGTTATTCAGCAAAAGTTGGGAACCTTACGGCAGGGGGAACAATCGCTGTCTCAGTACTATGACGAGGTGGAAAAAACATTGACCCTCCTCACTAATAAAACAATAATGACACATGAGGCAGCGTCAGCGAACGTGCTTAATGAGCAGTTTAGGTCCGATGCGCTACACTCCTTTGTGTCGGGGCTTAAGAAATCCCTCAGGGCGGTAGTACTACCAGCAAAACCCAAGGATTTACCCACTGCGCTAGCATTAGCGCACGAAGCTGAAGTAAGCCACGACTACGCAGCCTTCGCTGCAAGCTTTGCGCGGGCTACCGAGGAAAAAGCTCAGGGCCCCTTCGAACAAAAGAACCAAAATTTTCGAAACAATACTAGCCAGAATAAGAGCTCAGAAAATAGCCAAGGGGCATACAAGAAGACTCCTCATTATACTAGAGTTCAGGAAAAACCAAATAACAAAGGGAAGCCACCACAAAATCCTGGGGCTCAGGCGTTCTCAACACCAGAACCCATGGAGGTTGACTCCTCTTCGAAGTATAAGCAACCAACCAGATATTCGGGAAATAAGTCCACAAAATCTGGATTCGGCTCGAAAAAGAATCAGCAGGTTCATTTCACGTCTCAGGATTCCCCTGAGGAAGAAGCCTATCAGACAAAAGCAGAGGCGAGCGCTCTGGCAGCTAGTGATGACCTTTCAGATAGTGAAGAATCTTGTAATTTTTTAGGGAACACTCCCTTCTACCGTTCATCACGAGAACAGTAGGAGGAAAACATAGCTCGCAAATAACTGTCGACCGTTTTCCTTCTTGCGTTCTCGTTGCGAACACAACCGAAAAAGTTCATACTCTCTCGCTCTCGCTCTGAACAAGAGACTCTTGCTGTCTTGATTTATATTTTCTGTTGAGCTCTTTTCGTTGAGCGCTTTGTATATCGGTCTTTCAATGAGCAGTGCATAAAGAGCGAAACGAGAAACGCTCGCACGATGTGAGTCAACAAAAGACCGATTGACCGAAAAACTCAACGCAAACGGTCTTCACATTTATTTTTGTTGTTGTGAAAAATAAACATAATTTTTTGATTTTTTCAATTTAAATTTTTAACTTTAATTTATTTTAAAATTTTTTGGTCTTTTTTTCATATTTTTTTTTAGAAAACCATATTTTATTTCATTTTGATTTCATATTCCATTTGCTTGCCTATGCGTGTGAATGTATACCAATACATACGCAAAAGACTTTTTGCTTGATTGAACACGACGAAAAGGTCTTGGAACAACCAGAACAAAACAGTACAGAAAAAAACGGTTTCGCTCCGAGCGCGAGCGAGCTCATTTAAGAACCGAAAAATCGGTTGCTCGCTGAGTCTTTTCGTAGAATGTCGGGAAAAGACACTTATTTACAGACAACGAGAAACGGTCGACAGTTATTTGCGAGCTATGGAGGAAAAACAATTAAATTACTTATCGATACGGGGGCCTCAAAAAATTATATTCGTCCAATGGCGGTACTAAAATTCATCACCCCCGCAGAAAAACCATTTAATGTCAGATCCATACATGGGACCTCAAAGGTAACGGAAAAATGCCCAATACATATTTTTGGCCTTAAAGCACATTTCTTCTTGATAAATATCCCGGAAGATTTCGACGGCATAATTGGTTTCGACCTTTTAAAAAAAGTCGGAGCAACTATCAATCTGCTAAACAACCAAATAGTTACAAAAAATGGATCTGAATCCATTAATTTTACCCGTTGCCCACAAGTAAATTTCATTTATATCGACGATACAGACGTCCCGGCTGCTGTACTTAAGTCTTTCAACAAGATGATGGATGAAAGAGTAGGAGCGTTTGCAGACCCTGACGAGGCTCTGCCATATAACATAAATACTGTAGCAACTATTCGAACAAATGGGGAACCGGTATACTCCAGATTATACCCGCTCCCAATGGGCGTTACGGACTTTGTCAATGCAGAAGTTAAACAACTTCTAGCCCACGGCATAATTCGACCCTCAAAATCTCCCTACAATAATCCGACCTGGGTGGTCGAAAAAAAAAGGAACAGATGAAAACGGCTTCCATAAAAAGAGGCTAGTAATTGACTTTAGGAAACTAAACCAAAATACTACCGATGACAAGTACCCTATCCCAATGATTTCAACAATCTTGTCGAACATGGGAAAGGCCCAATATTTCACAACATTGGACCTTAAATCGGGATTTCATCAAATAACACTAGCGGAAAAAGACAGGGAGAAAACTGCTTTTTCTGTCAATAATGGAAAGTACGAATTCTGCAGACTTCCCTTCGGTCTCAAGAATGCACCCAGTATTTTCCAGAGGGCCATCGATGACGTCCTTAGGGAAAAGATAAGTAGAACATGCTACGTCTATATAGACGATGTTATTATTTTTTCTGAGACAAAGGAAGACCATGTTAGGGACATTGAATGGGTCCTTAAAAGCCTTCAGGACGTGGGGATGCGAGTATCACAGGAAAAATCCAAATTTTTTAAAATCTATCTGGGATTTATCGTATCTAGGGATGGTATCACAACTTCACCCGAAAAAGTTCAGGCAATCAAAAATTTTCCAACGCCAAGTACCCTTTTTGATCTCAGATCATTTCTCGGGCTTGTCAGCTATTATCGCTGCTTCATAAAAGACATCGCGAAAATCGCAGGTCCCCTTACAGATATTCTAAAGGGCGATAATGGAAAAGTTAGCAAGAACATGTCTCGGAAAATAAAAATCGAGTTTAGTTCAGAACAATTGCAGACATTCTCCAAGCTAAAAGATATTTTAGCATCAGAGGAAGTTTTTTTAGCCTACCCAGATTATCGACAACCATTCGATCTTACCACAGATGCGTCTGGTGATGGGCTAGGCGGTGTCCTTTCACAAAAAGGCAGACCAATCACCATGATATCCCGTAAATTACGTAATAACGAAAGAAATTTTGCGACTAACGAAAGAGAGCTTCTTGCCATAGTGTGGTCACTAAAAACCTTGAGAAACTACCTTTACGGGGTAAGAGACCTAAATATATTTACCGACCATCAGCCATTAACCTTCGCCGTATCAGACAAAAATTCGAATGCGAAACTAATACGCTGGAAGGCATATATTGATGGACATGGCGCAAAAATAATTTATAAGCCAGGAAAGGAAAACTTCGTAGCAGACGCCCTTTCGCGTCAGAACATTAACGCTCTCGAAGCACCAGATTCGGAATCCGATAGGGCAACCTGCCATAGTGAAGAGTCTCTGTCCTACACTATTGATGTATCCGATAAGCCCTTAAATTGTTTTCGAAACCAGATTCTGATTGAACAAGCAGAGTTTCCTTCGGTAAGGACATTCGATCTCTTCCAGAGTAAGTCCAGGCACATAATACGCACATCAAACCCCGGTTCACTCTTACAGACACTGCAAGATGTAATAAATGCTGAAGTGGTAAACGCAATATATTGCGAACTGCCAACTCTTGCCCTCATTCAGCATAAATTGGTCGAACTTTATCCGGCAACAAAATTCTGGTACTGCAAACACATCGTTACAGATGTACCAGACAAGTCGGAACAAAAAGAAATTGTAGTGACCGAACATAACAGGGCGCACCGTGCAGCCCAGGAAAACATGAAACAAATTCTGCAAGATTATTTTTTCCCGAACATGGGAAAATTGACCACAGAAATTGCAGCCAATTGAAAGATCTGCTCTGTCGCAAAATATGACAGGCATCCAAAAAAACATAAGTTGGGTACCACACCAGTACCAGCTTACGCAGGAGAATTCTTACACATCGACGTTTTTTCCACAGATAAAAGATTCTTCCTGACCTGCATAGATAAGTTTTCTAAATTTGCGATAGTCCAACCTATAGCATCGAGAGCCATAGTTGACGTAAAGCCGGCCATTCTACAGTTAGTCAATTACTTTGCTAATGTTAAGACAATATATTCCGATAATGAAAGGTCAATAAACTCTGAAACAATAAGGTCCCTCCTTTTAAATGAGTTTGAAAAACAAATCGTCAACGCCCCACCCCTACACAGTACATCTAATGGCCAAGTGGAAAGATTCCACAGCACGTTACTTGAGATCGCACGATGCGACAAAATAACAACCCAAGCTAGCGACACTATCGATGTTATATTACTAGCAACAGTAAAGTATAACAGGTCAATCCATTCAGTCTTGAACAAAAATCCAATTGAAGCAGTTCATGAAACTACGGTAGAAGAGGGATTGCAAATTGCCAAAAAGATAAAAGACGCTCAGAGCAAACAGATGGAACAGGAAAACAGAACTAGAATAGACAAAAAATACCAACGGGGTGACAAAGTCTTGGTAAAGTCAAACAAACGGCTTGGTAACAAACTTACTCCTTTGTACAAGGAAGGAATTGTAGAGGCTGACCTAGGAACTAAAGTCCTTATAAAGGGGAGGGAGGTCCATAAGGACAATTTAAAATAGAACCTCTAAAATTGTTTTTCTAAAATTAGGTTTACACACTTCTACAACTACTAGAGTAATAAGACTATTTTATAATATCAGAAATTACAGAACGGACTTTATACTGATACTGATAATACTGAGGACACACGCGACAATGACCATGAAAATCACAGACTATACCAAAGC
The DNA here is from genome assembly GCF_018151085.1 of Drosophila tropicalis. NCBI lineage: Eukaryota > Metazoa > Arthropoda > Insecta > Diptera > Drosophilidae > Drosophila > Drosophila tropicalis. The sequence goes on from NW_027173405.1 coordinate 1,317,061, forward strand.
AGACTTTATACAGATACTGGACGGAGACGTGACAGTTTGGAAAGAGTACAGCTACCTCGGACATACGACAAACATTACCTCGTACAGGACATACGCGGACGAGACCAGGAAAACTATTAAATTCTTTAAGGAAGATCATATTAAAAGAATTATTTTGACAGATATTAGGAAAATCGACACACTACTGGAAACAATGACGGTTCATCATAGAGGCGCTAGAAGCCTAAATATTTTAGGCACTGCATTGAAAGTAGTGGCCGGAACTCCTGATTTTGACGACTGGGAACAGATCAAATTTAAACAAGAACAATTAATAGAGTCAGAAAATAAACAAGTTAAGATCAACAACAAATTACAGGAAAAACTAAATGCAATAACGAGCTCCATAAACCAAATAAGTAAAACAGAAAATGTCAATCACGAACACTTTTATGAAACCATCCTAGCAAAAAACAGAATGGTCATTTCAGACCTTGAAAATTTAATTCTAACAACCACTTTGGCAAAAGCGAATTTGTTGAACCCAATAATCCTCGATGACTTGGATGTCAATGAAATGACTAACAAAAATCTCACAAATATTAGTGTGTCAGATTTATTAGATGTAGGTAGTATTAAGGTTTTTCAAAATTTTAACATTTTGTACTTTTTAATCAAATATCCTCACCCAGAATCTGTCTGTAAGAAAATCAGCCTTTACCCGGTAGAGCGGGATAACATCATTTTAGATTTTAATAACAGAAACGTAGTTGCTGATTGTGGTATGGAGCTATTCTCAGTCGAGGGTTGCCAATTGGCGGTAACCACAACATTCTGCAAAAGATCGCCCACGAATGGCTGCACGCAACAATTAGTAGCTGGAACTCAAGCCCATTGTAGCTCCAGACCACGTCACCTGGAACCCTTGATAGTTGTGGACGAGGGAATGGTTATCATCAACGACGCATGGACATCATAGACGAAGTCGGCAACGAAAAAAGGGTGAACGGCACCTACCTGATGACATTCACCGACAAAATTACCATCAACCAAACAACGTTTGTCAACAAGTATGATGTGCTCAGAAAGAAGCCAATGGTGTCAGCCGAGTCACAAATCAACATTACGAGGTACCGGGAACACTTAAGCCTGCCTTTCCTCCACGAGCTGAGCATAAACAACCTCCGGCATATAACCGGACTACGCTCAAAGATAATATCGGGCCCTGTATTGAGCAGCAGTGTCACTATTGGGATAGTCGTAATTTGCTTCGCAATTTATCTGGCTATTCGCAGACTCCAGAGACGCAACCTAGTAACAACTCTTCAAAAGTCTCTTGACCTACAGAAGTCCGGGGACGGCCTCCACTTAAGCGAGGGAGGAGTTAACATGGGCAAATGAATATAGCTAATACTGCACTTGGCAGTGGCCACGATCGCTGGGTCAGCGATCCCACGGTCTGGGTAATATGAGCCGGCCCGCAAGACGTTGACCGCTGCTAGCGGCACGTGGCGCAGTGTCAGCATTCCGATGGCCAATGCTTAGGGTTCTTGGGTAGTTTATTTAATAATGTTAAGTTAGTTATAATTCGGACTCCAAGCGCACAAAACTGTGGCTTGTAATAAATCAAACATAAATAAAGATATAAATTTACATTTATATAACTTATACAACCCCATTATCAAATTAAACCTACCAGGTAACACGTAGGATTAATTCTTTGACATATCCACATTTGGTATATTTAGTGGAAGAGCGAAAATTAATTGTGGCAATACAAAAGCTTCAATATTGAAAAAATCTTTTTTCGGATCACGCATCTTTATTTTTACTTTTACCTTTTATTTTGAAGTTAAAGTTTTTGTTGACGATACAAGATTAAAATTTATTTACTTTGTTATTTTATAATTAATATGTTTTGCGAATATTACGGCATTCTCATCGGACAAATCTGCTTTAGTTTTAATTAAGTGCACCGACTCATTAATATTGTTTTTTTCCCATTTTTACCATTTTTATGCAGAGAAATGATATACGACTCTTTCCAAATATTCAGTTATTCAGTCCCTTTACACTTTTTGCATATTCATTGTTGATCATCGTTTTATCATCGACCCGACTTAATTGCTCGAAAAATACCGCTTGGTTAACTATTCTCAATCCGTATTATATTTGTCAGCTGAACCTGACCTCCTGGGCAAATAATTCTCTCGGCTCTCCAGAAAATGTTGGTACCTGAATTTTCGGCAACACCAGTAGTTCGCCTCTCACAGTAATATTCTCAATTCTACAATTTTCCGTATTCTTCATTTTAATTTTTAATACTGACAATGAATTTCAAATATCCTATTTTAAATCATCCATAGCATTCCTAAATTTTGCATCTTATGGTAATACCTGGCACGCCGGTAACTTCTCCCACAAATAATTTATTTTATTAATATATGTATATTATATATTGGTTATCATATTTAATTATTCCCGGTGCTGTCGGACTCTATCTTTAAATATCTCGTGATAAGAGTTCTTATTAAAGGAGGTCGTATTATTACGTGACTCTCCTTTTTATTATCAAACATCTCTGATATTTTCGCTTCTGCCTTAATCCACACCGACTTACTAGTGGCTGGTTTTTCTGACCCTCCTATGGCTATAATTTGGGCAACAACCATTAACACCTCTTCGTGTACTTTCTCTCTGTAATACTGATGATCGAACACCCTACACTGAATCGATTTATTATGATTAAGTATCCATTGCCTGTTTATCTTTGTTACTTCCTCTATAAACTTGCTAGTTACGTATCTGCCGTCTTATGCTTCTTACTGCCTTAACCTTGTATGCAACTATCACTGCTCCTCTAACAACTTTTCAGCCTTATTAGTGAACATTTTTATCGTATGAGTATGATTGGACTGCCATCATGACTTTTCGACTTGTATCCGTACCTTTATCTCTTAGCTTGGTCTCATAGTCTAACAATTTAGTTTTTACAAATGCTAATGATAGAGTATCGTCTGACAATGTTTCAATCGCAGTGATTACACCATTATAGTTTAAAGGAAGAGTCCGCAGCAAATGTGCGATCTTGTTACTCTCATCCATTAGTGCACCTGCTGTTAACAGCTCATCCACCATGTCATCAAAAATAATAAAATGTTTCGAAAGGGTCATTTCACTAGATAGTTTAAGGGTCATTAAACGAGAGAAGCAACGCTTTTACGCTCGTATACCGCATCTAAATTCTGCAAAATTCCACGTGCCGTGATGTCGCCTGCCGCAAAGTTTAAAAAAGAATCGCATAAGTTTTGAATTAATGTGCTTTTCGCCAATATCTCCTCATTTTCCCACGTATCATCTACTTCGTTAGGCATTGGATTATCAATTACTTTAATGACTTTTAATTCGGTAAATAAAGCCCTAAGTCTAAACTTCCATGTAGAATACTTTTCCCCACAGAAAGGCTTAATATTATAATTATTCTTTTCCATTTCCTACGTATGTATTAATATACATACATATACTTAAAAAAAGATGCAGGCACAAATAAATTTGACAACTTTTTTTAATTTTATATTTTCTTTAAATTGGAGTGGACTGGGCTCATAACCTGTTGAATTGATGAAGCTAACATTCAATTAAAGTTTTCTATTGTTTAAGTTTAATTTTATATGTTGATTATTTATTTATTCTTTGATTATTTTCTTACTGCAACACCGGGACCACATCCACACAGTTCAAGTTTTCAGAGCAAAAGAGAAAGTTAGAAAGCAAGTGTGACCAGTCATTGAAAAGATGACAGTATTGCGTAATGACTAATATATAGTATAGTATTTTAATAGTATTGCCTAATGACTGATAGTATTGCATAATGTTGTTATTTGATAACCCAATAGGGGTATTCCAGCAATAAATAATTGTTGATATGGCAATTCTGTGCTGTATCTGTCAGCCCTGTACAAGTGGCAACCCTGGTTAAGCTTATGTTAATAAAATTGAGCTCACTCTCATCTAAGCAACCAAACGTTGTGGTTCTACACTTTTCAAAAACCAACAGGTTATGGGCCTCAGTGTTAAGTGTATTCACTAAAAAATAGTGTGAAAGTATTGAGTGGTCAAGATTCGTGTATTTTTCTCGGCATAACGGACATTGCAAGAAAAATGACTTCGATGTACAATATTGAAAAGTTGGACGACGCCAACTATGACACGTGGTGCGTACTTGTGCGAAGCGTGTTGGTACATCAAGATTTGTGGTCAGTGGTTTCAGGAGAACTTGTGGAACCCAAAACTGATGAAGCGTTTGAAACATGGAAACGTCAAAACGACAAAGCCATGGCGGTGCTGTTTTTGTCAATAAGTGCGCCGCAATTGAACTCCATAAAAAAGTGAGAAAGAGCTAGCGAGATATGGAAAGAACTAGAAAAGTTCCATCGACCAACAGGTCCAGTGAGAAAAGTGACTCTGTTTAAGAAGTTATTAAACAAAAGAATGGCTGAAGGTGACAGCGTGCAAAAACACATATTGGAATTTTCAAACATTATTGAAAATTTGTCGGTGATCGATGTAAGTTTGCCAGAAAAGTTTACCGTAATTTTGTTGCTTGCGAGTTTGCCCATGTCTTATGAGAACTTTGTCGTGGCCTTGGAAGCTCGTGATGAGTTGCCGAGTTTCAGTGCCATAAGAAGAAGAAAAGCCGAAGAAAATGAACGACGAAAGACGAACAATCAAAACGATGTTGTACAGGCATTCGCAGCATGCTCTATCGGCGGTGAGAGGGGTAAGCGACGAGACAACAAGTCAGGGGCAGACAGGCGCCGATGCTTTAAATGTGGCCAACCAGGGCATTTCGCGGCAAAATGCGCGATGAAAGAAGAAAATGAAAACAACGCCAATGTGAGAGGCGGGAAAAACAGCGGAAGATGCGACTATTGGAAGAATAAAGAGGGGCAACGATCATTTGTCGGCGTTGCCACTAACAATCGGATGGATATCGATGATTGGGTTATCGATAGTGGCGCCACATCACACATGTGTGCGCACCGTGAGTTATTTAATCAACTTGAACAAAATAATGAAATTATTGAGTTGGCAGAAAATTATTCCATGACGTCTCAAGGCAGAGGAACAGTGATTGTACACAGCAAACTTGGGTACACAATAACGCTCAGAGACGTTTTATTTGTACCAGGCTTGCAATGCAATTTTATATCGGTGGGAAAAGCGGTTTCAAATGGATGCACCGTACTGTTCAATTCGGGAACTGCCAAAGTTAATGACGATAAGGGCATCAATATATTAATGGCCAAAAAGGTCTGTGGATTGTTTCTGTGTGAAAGTAAAAATCAAGAGAGACTGTGTGTTTCTAAAACCTCCGATGAGCTCGAAAAATGGCATATGCGATATGGTCATTTAAATGTGCAAAGTTTGCGTGAGCTGCAGAACAAAGGAATGGTTCGAGGTTTGACATCAAGCATTACTGGAGAAAATCTAGACTGCATAGATTGCATGAAAAACAAGTGTCATGTAAAGCCGTTTGAAAAATCGCAAACTAGAGCTACGAAGTTGCTGGAATTAATTCATACTGACGTATGTGGGCCTATGAACAAGGAATCCAATGGTGGGGCCAAATATTTTATGACAATGATGGATGATTTGAGTCAATATATTCATGTCTATCCCATGAAGTATAAGTCAGAGGTGGCCAAAATAATTAAAGAACACGTTACCATGGTGGAGCGTCAGACAGGCCGGAAAGTGAAATCCATAAGGAGTGATAATGGAATGGAGTATGTCAATAAAGAGTTAGATGAATTCCTGAAGTCCAATGGCATAAAGAGACAGCTCACAGTCCCTTACACTCCACAGCAAAATGGGGTAGCAGAACGCTGCAACCGAACACTCGTGGAAATGGCAAGAGTAATGCTGAATAGTGCAGGTTTAAAAGAAAGCTTCTGGGCAGAGGCAATAGTTTGTGCTGCATATCTAAGAAACATATCTATCGCCAACAAAATCAGTTGAAGGCAAAACGCCGTTTGAAGTGTTTACTGGTCACAAGCCTGTGGTTAAGCACTTAAAAGTATTTGGATGCGTCGCAGTTGCACTAGAAAAGGGACCAAGGAAAAAGTTCCAGGAAAAGGGAAGAGAGTATATCATGGTCGGATATTCGGAATCTTCAAAAGCGTATCGTTTATACGATAAGAAAACTGGCGATGTCAAAATAAGCAGGGATGTATATTTCATTGAGAACTGTCAGACAAGGATTAGAGAAAACTCTGAAGTTACAATGGTACTGGATGAAGTAATAGATGAACCCAACAATGTCGTGGAAGATCATGTTTCAACAGAAGACATTAGTTCTGAAATTACAGGTAATGGTAATCTGACAAATTGTGTAGACGATGAGGCTGCAGATAATGATGTGGAGGTCTATGAGGAACCAAAAAGGGGCCCAGGCAGACCAAGAATAGTCAGAACGGGTCTACGAGGACGACCAACCAAACAATATAATGTTCTGAATGTAATGTTGGCAACTAACGTAGAAGTACCAGAAACAGTGCAACAAGCACTAACGGGTCAACAAGCAGAGAAATGGAAGACAGCAATGCAAGATGAATATGAAGCCTTACTGCGAAACAATACATGGGAACAAGTTAAATTACCAGCTGGTGTGAAACCCATTGGATGCAAATGGATATTTACTCTGAAAGAGAATGCAACTGGAGAAATCGAACGATAGAAGAGGTCTATATGCAGCAACCGGAGTTTTCCGATGACAAATCTGGCGGTGTGCTGAAGCTAAAAAAGTCGCTGTACGGTCTAAAACAAGCTGGCCGAGTTTGGAACACAACGTTGGATGCTGTACTGAGAAAGTTGGGATATGAGGCATGTGAAAGTGAGCCATGCCTATACACAAGATGTGCACCAGATAAGACGATTGACGTAATCGCCGTTTATGTTGATGACTTGCTGCTTGTGTGTTCAGACAAGGGTAAGATGTTAGCTACTAAACAGGCTATCTCTTCTGAATTTCAGGTTGTCGACAAAGGACCGATTACACACTTTCTGGGTCTCGAAATCCAACGTGATAGTGACAAAGGGGCTATACGTCTCAGCCAGAGTGTGCATATCAGGAGCCTGATGAAGGAACTGGGCATGGAGATTTGCCACACGGTATCCACGCCGTTAGAAGCTAATTTCCAGGTTAAGTGCGACAACAAGTCGCGCAAACGCATCGATGCTACGGAATAGCAATCCGTAATAGGCTTTTTGATGTATATTGCGCTATGCTCACGACCAGACATTTTGCACTCGGTGTGCAAATTATCACAGAGGAATAAAGATCCCCATGGCGAGCATCTCGCAGCAGCGAAACAAGTGCTGAGATATCTGAACCAGACGGCAGATATGGCAATAACGTACAAGAAGACCGGCGCTGCGATCACAGGCTATGCAGATGCAGATTGGGCAGGTGATTCAACTGATAGAAAGTCCTACTCTGGATATGCATTCATGTGGGGCGGCTCAGTAATCTCATGGACATCAAGAAAGCAAAAATCTGTGGCTCTAAGCAGTACCGAGGCAGAATATATGGCGCTTTCCGATGCTGCAAAAGAGGCTATTTATATAAGAAAACTGATAAATGAGATGAAATTGTATTTTAAGCTTGATTGTATAACCTTACATGGCGATAATGTTGGTGCTTTAAATCTTGTAAAAAACCCTGTTTATCATGCTAGAAGCAAACATATTGATGTAAAGTACCACCATATAAGAAACTCATTTGAAGAGAATTTGATTAAGCTAGAATACTGTCCAACAACCGAAATGATTGCTGATATTCTTACTAAGAATCTATGTAAAGTTAATCATTTAAAATGTAAGGCGTTGCTTGGACTAAATAGGTATTAGAACCCTGAATTGAGGGGAAGTGTTGATATGGCAATTCTGTGCTGTATCTGTCAGCCCTGTACAAGTGGCAACCCTGGTTAAGCTTATGTTAATAAAATTGAGCTCACTCTCATCTAATCAACCAAACGTTGTGGTTTTACACTTTTCACAAACCAACAATAATAAAATATATTAATTTTTTTGTTACATGAACTATTTGATTTTATATTTTCTCTGATGATCCTGTCCCTTGCTGCTTGTTCGCCAATGGGTAGACTTTGCCGAATTCGTCGATTTCTTTTCGCTCTTGTGGGCACCAGCCACCGTCCTTCTTTCGTCTTTGCAACTATGTAGCCACACTGCTGCTGACTCCTTTGCAACTGTGTCGGGACCCAGCTGCTGATCTTTGTTGCCTACTTGCAACTGCATACAGCGTATTAAAGTTCGAATACGCCACACCAAAAAACCTTTCCTTTTTTCGAAGGATTAATAATGAATAGTTATTCCAGGGAGAAGGAAAATAATCCAATCTTTATTTGTTGAATTCAAAATATGAACTCATTTTTTTGTACAAAAGTACGTGACGATTGTTCAGAGAAGATCTTATTCTAGTGAGACTCAAACCCACGGTTGAAAAATTATTAATATTTTATGATTGCAATTCTGATTGTAATTTTAGTGATATTCTATGTTAGTTTTTTGTAACAAAAGAACAGTCGTATTATAATTTCTTCTGTGCATCTGATTTGGTAAATACACTTTAGATGAATAGGATGGTGTTTTTGTGACAATTGTATTTAGTTAATATTTTTCGGTACTCACCAACTATCTTTGCTTTATTAAAAGCAAATGGACTGCTTGAAAGTTTTTTCAGAACATGTTTAAAAAGATCCCCAATTGGACGAGTTATATATGAACATTTTTCCAAATATTTTAGAATTGATGCGTTCGTACGATAAAATAGTTCCAGAGCTTCAACAGACAATGTTGTTGGATTATTATGATTTATTTTGATAGGATATGTTGCGTTACTGTCATAAAGAAAGTTAGATGCCTAAAAAAAAAGAAAATAATCGGCGCTAGTAACTAAAAATTACAATAAAGCCCTTGTTAGGTTAGTTTAGGAAATAATAATTATTTATAATTATTTTTTTGTGCAAATAAAAATTGTAAAATTAATTTATAAATGAAGCAAGTAAGTCGACTCGTCGACTCGGGTATACCATACACCAGGTGAAACAAATTTTTTTAAATTTCGAAAACCAAATGTACATATGTATGTCTATTAAATTGTTTTTACATGTTTCATAGTATGTGCTATCTCGCTCACTCTACGAACACACGAGCACTCTAGCGCCGCTACTAGCCAACGGCCAATTCTGGCCTTGTGGACCGCGTAGTAAAATACGTTCATACGCATATTTTGCATGTCCGATTTCAATAAAATTTGGTAGTTTTGTAGAAATAGATAAGATTAATTAGTCTGCCGAATTTGAATGCGATAGTCAAAAAACTACAGGAGAAAATCGGTTTTTTCTTAATTATGGAGGCGGAAGTGGGCGTGGCAAAATATGAAAATATATATACTCTGCGCGAATACTAAGCCAGTATACATACTAAATTTGGTGACTTTAGCTTTGTTTGTTTTTGATAAAATCAGTTTTGTTTGATTTGCGGGGGCGGAAGTGGGCGTGGCAAAATTTTTAAATAGCCAGTTTCTGCGCGTCTATTAAACTAGTCTGCATACCAAATTTGATGTCGGTAGCTGTCATAGTTTTTAAGAAAATCAGTTTTATGTAAATTCCGGGGCGGAAGGGGGCGTGGCAAAAAGTTTAAACAATTAGTTTCTGCGCGCCAACTAAACGAGTATATAAACCAAATTTGATGTGTCTAGCTGTTATACTTTTTAAGAAAAACAGTTTTATGTGATTCCTGGGGGCGTAAGGGGGCGTGGCCGAAATTCCAATTAACTCTGAACATGTGCATACTACACGAGTATACATACCAAATTTGGTGGCTCTAGCTCTTATAGTCTCCGAGATCTGCGTGTTCATACGGACGGACGGACGGACGGACGGACGGACGGACAGACGGACATGGCTAGATCGACTCGGCTATTCATCCTGATCAAGAATATATATACTTTATAGGGTCGGAGAAGCTTCCTTCTGCCTGTTACATACATTTTGGCGACTTTAATATACCATTTCACCCTATGGGTGTATGGTATAAAAATAGTTCGATATTGTTCAAGCTTCCCAGCAAAAATTAATAAACAAAAATAATAACCATTGACTCAGTTTTGACTTTTTTCAAACTTTTTTGAAACTTTTTTTTCTTCTAATTTTCAATATTTTGTCCAAAGTCCCTTATGTTTTATTACTGCAGTGATTCGAGAGGGCATACTTTCCACAAGATTGTGAAAAATTTCCTGAGGAATCTTTGTCCACTCTTTCTCCACGCGTTGCCATAAGCTCTCCAGGTTTATTGGCGTTGTCTTATATTGTCCCAACCGTCTTTTCACAATTAACCATAAATTCTCAATTGGATTGAGGTCAGGGATTTTAACCAATCTTGGACAATTCTAGCTGTATGCTTAGGGTTATTATCTTGCTAAAATGTAAGATCTGTTGTACCATAAGTGCATTTGTCAATAAAATTGTCAAGATTGGTCTGCAAAATGTTTGATAATCTTCCTTTCGCATTATTCCATTAATTTTGACTAATTTTGCAGAACTCCACCAAGTAAAACATTCCCATGCCATAACGTGCCCGCCTCCGTGTTTCACAGTTTCGCTGACATGTCGCCTTTGAATGGTTTCTCCCGGCCTTATCCAGCAGTAGTCCTTTCCATCGGACTGATGTCGGTTAAATTTGGACTCGTCTGACCAAATAACCTTCTTCCAGTCCTCAATGGTCCAATGCCGATGCATTTTGGCAAATTGCAGACGTGCCTTGACGTTTTTCTCGGACAGTGCTGGCTTTTTTTTTCTTTACAATCGGAGTGTAGCCGATATTTCGAAGTGACCTTCTTGCAGTAGATTCACTAACCGGCTTACCAATTGCTTTGGCAGCATCCTTGGGTGTCATATGACCATCTTTTTAATTTGGCTGATCATTAGGCGTGCATCACCATCAGTAATCAGTCGTGCGCGTCCGTTGGATGTATTTTTGTTGTTGATTCCACGCCGTTTTATTACTCTAATGACTGTCGCCTGACTTATAGAGAGGGATTTGGCTATTTCTCGCGACGAGGATCCTCTTTCTGAAAGGCACACTATATTGTCCTCAATGGGCTTAGAAATTTTTTTCATTCTCGAATTTTTAATCAATTTTGCAACTGTTAGGTACCCGGTGCAAACTACAAATGACTTTACTTCTTCAGAATTGTCTACAAATATGAATATATCAAAAGCGAAAAATCAAAAGAAGGACCTAAAAATAGGAATAGTCAAAAGTGAGTCAATGCATGTTGTTTTTGTTTTATATCTCCCTTTTCTGTTGTGTTCGCTCCTTCGTTATCTAATTTGCATTATTTTATTAAGAATAATCTAAGTAACTTTCAAAATAAGTTTTGTTTCATTTGCTTGCTCTATATTCATACAGCAGCTGTTTAACTGCAAGAGTTGCAAACATTGAATCACTTTTGACGGCCACTGTAGACCTGTATATACTGCACAGGTTGTATATCTCAGCCGGATCGGATTACTAGATCATATAGCTTCCATACAAATGGCTAAGTCACGAACAGTGACATTTCTCAATAACTTCTTCATTTTTTTTTATCGTGAAATTAAATATTGTTTAGTTTAATACACCTATGAACGACTGCGGCAAATTCAATCAAGATCGGATGGCTATAACATTAAGCTACTCGGTCAAATGTAGTGATTTTCTCAATGAGTTAGTTACTGTTTAGGCAATAGTCATACAAATTTTTATTTCTCAATTTAACATATCTATTAATGGTTCTGCTAAATTTAATCAACAACAGATGAATAACTTCGTTATATTTTATTGCTTTAAAATTAAACATTGTTAGCTTTATATATCTCTTGATGACTGTGCCAAATTTGACCAAGATCAAGTGACTATATCATACGCCTCCCATAGGAACAATCGGTGGTAAACAGTGACTTTGTTCTTTTACAACAATTGGGCTCTTAAGGTAAAACGTTTTCCACTTTGACAGTTTTAGGTAAAGACAATTAACAAAATAAACTTGCAAAGGTATACAAACTTCGGCTCGATCGAAGTAAGCCACGGTCTTGTTATACCATACACCCATAGGGTGAAATGGTATATTAAAGTCGCCAAAATGTATGTAACAGGCAGAAGGAAGCTTCTCCGACCCTATAAAGTATATATATTCTTGATCAGGATGAATAGCCGAGTCGATCTAGCCATGTCCGTCTGTCCGTCCGTCCGTCCGTATGAACACGCAGATCTCGGAGACTATAAGAGCTAGAGCCACCAAATTTGGTATGTATACTCGTGTAGTATGCACATGTTCAGAGTTAATTGGAATTTCGGCCACGCCCCCTTACGCCCCCAGGAATCACATAAAACTGTTTTTCTTAAAAAGTATAACAGCTAGACACATCAAATTTGGTTTATATACTCGTTTAGTTGGCGCGCAGAAACTAATTGTTTAAACTTTTGCCACGCCCCCTTCCGCCCCCGGAATTTACATAAAACTGATTTTCTTAAAAACTATGACAGCTACCGACATCAAATTTGGTATGCAGACTAGTTTAATAGACGCGCAGAAACTGGCTATTTAAAAATTTTGCCACGCCCACTTCCGCCCCCGCAAATCAAACAAAACTGATTTTATCAAAAACAAACAAAGCTAAAGTCACCAAATTTAGTATGTATACTGGCTTAGTATTCGCGCAGAGTATATATATTTTCATATTTTGCCACGCCCACTTCCGCCTCCATAATTAAGAAAAAACCGATTTTCTCCTGTAGTTTTTTGACTATCGCATTCAAATTCGGCAGACTAATTAATCTTATCTATTTCTACAAAACTACCAAATATTGAAATCGGACTAGAAACATGCAAAATATGCGTATGAACGTATTTTACTACGCGGTCCACAAGGCCAGAATTGGCCGTTGGCTAGTAGCGGCGCTAGAGTGCTCGTGTGTTCGTACAGTGAGCGAGATAGCACATACTATGAAACATGTAAAAACAATTTAATAGACATACATATGTACATTTGGTTTTCGAAATTTAAAAAAATTTGTTTCACCTGGTGTATGGTATACCCGAGTCGACGAGTCGACTTACTTGCTTCATTTTATATGGATTTGTTAAGAATTTATTAGAAATAAAGTAAAAAAAATTTGGTTGACTTTGGGTTGTTTTGGTTTATTCTGTGAACGCTCAAAGGTCAAATTGCAAACATTGAACTTTTGACGGCCACGGCAAAATTTCCACTCTGTAGCTCTTAGGGTCTAGGAGCTGTTTGCGCTGATCCAGACGGACGGACAGACACGGGCGGACGCTGTTATTTGAGCTTGTCTCGTCGTGCTGATCAAGAATATATATACTTTATATGATCGGAGATGCTTCTTTTATGGGTTGCACGCTTATGACCAATATTAATATACCATTGCTTGCTTGGCAAATGAAATGACCTCTCTTCTGTCTTTTATGATAATAAAAAAGTCATGGTGCACAATTAAGAAAAGGCCACTGTATAAACAAAGCGCTCCAAATATTTGGTTGCTGAGTGAATTTTACAAAAAACTTTAGCGCCGCCACTAGCCAACGGCCAATTCTGCTCTTATGGATCGCGTAGTAAAATACGTTCATACGCATATTTTGCAAGTTTCTAAACAGATTTCAATAAAATTTTGTAGTTTGGTAGAAATAGATAAGATTAATTTGTCTGCCGAATTTGAATGCGATATTCGAATGCGATAGTCAAAAAACTACAGGCGGAAGTGGGCATGGCAATATATGAAAATATATATACTCTGCGAGTGTACATACTAAATTTGGTGACTTTAGTTTTGTTAGTTTTTGATAATATTAGTTTTGTTTAATTTGCGTGGGCGGGGCAAAATTTTTAAACAGCCAATATCTGCGCCTATATTAAGCTAGTGTACATACCAAATTTGATGTCGGTAGCTGTCATAGTTTTTAAGAAAAGTTTTATGTAAATTCCGCGGGCGGGGCAAAAATTTTGAACAATTAGTTTCTGCGCGCTGACTAAACGAAAATATAGACCAAATTTGCTGTTATACTTTTTAAGAAAAATAGTTTTATGTGATTCCTGGGGGCGTAAGTGGGCGTGGCCAAAATTCCAATTAACTCTATACATTTACATACTACACGAGTATACATTCCAAATTTGGTGGCACTAGCTCTTATAGCCTCCGAGATCTGCGTGTTCATACAGACGGACGGACGGATGGACAGACGGACATGGCTAGATCGATTCGGCTGTTGATGCTGATCAAGAATATATATACTTAATGGGGTCGGAAAAGTTTTGGCGACTTTAATATACCATTTCACCCTATGGGTGTATGGTATAAAAAGTTTTTCTACCACCAACAATGTTGATTGGTTCGGATTTTCATTTATGACTGTTAATTTCATTGTTTATATGGTAGCTATGTATGTGATATAGTATTTTGGGTCGTCTGATTTTAACATCTGTACTGTTTTTATCAATAACTAGTTGATATATCTGAATTTTATTCAAATATACATAGTTATGATTTTAAAAGTGGGCGTGGCAAAATTTTTAAACAGCCAGTTTTGCGCGTCTATTAAACTAGTCTGCATACCAAATTTGATGTCTCTAGCTATTACACTTTTTAAGAAACAGTCCGTCCGTCCGTCCGTCTGTATGAACACGCAGATCTCGAAGACTATAAGAGCTAGAGCCACCAAATGTGGTATGTATATTCGTGTATTATGCACATGTACAGAGTTAATTGGAATTTCGGCCACGCCCCCTAGGAATCACATAAAACTGTTTTTCTTAAAAAGTATGACAGCTAGAGACATCAAATTTGGTTTGTATACCCGATTAGTTAGCGCGCAGAAATTAATTGCTCAAACTTTCTGCCACGCCCCCTTACGCCCCCTGGAATCACACAAAACTGTTTTTCTTAAAAAGTATAATAGCTAGAGACATCAAATTTGGTTTATATGCTCGTTTAGTTAGCGCGCAGAAACTAATTGTTTAAACTTTTTGCCAGGACCCCTTCCGCCCCCGTAATTTACATAAAACTGATTTCCTTAAAAACTATGATAGCTACCGACATTAAATTTAATAGACGCGCAGATATTAGCTATTTAAACATTTTGCCACGCCCACTTCCGCCCCCGCAAATTAAACAGAACTGATTTTATCAAAAAGTAACAAAGCTAAAGTCACCAAATTTAGTATGTATACCGGCATAGTATGCGCGGAGAATATAATTTATATATTTTCACATTTTGCCACGCCCACTTCCGCCTCCATAATTTAGAAAAAACTGATTTCCTCCTGTATTTTTTTGACTATCGCATTCAAATTCGGCAGACTATTTATTCTTATGTATTTCTATCAAACTACCATGCAAAATATGAGTATGAACGTATTTTACTAAGCGGTCCACAAGGTCAGAATTGGCCGTTGGCTAGTAGCGGCGCTAGAGTGCTCGTGTGTTCGTAGAGTGAGCGAGATAGCACATAGTAAGACATGTAAAAACAATTTAATAGACAAACATTTGGTTTTCGAAATTTGAAATATTTGTTTCACCTGGTGTATGGTATACCCAAGTCGACGAGTCGCCTTACTTGCTTTTGATATATTTTACTCTATTCTTATATACTGTTTGTACTTTTATCGTTTCTAATTTTTATATTGTTATTTTTACCTATGTATTTCTATAACCACGAATGGTCCTAAATAGATTGAATCCAGTTTATGACCAGTTTCGCTTTTTGAGAAAACCTTATCTCATATTTCTATTTTAAAATCTGAAAGTTTCTTACCATTTATTTCTTTTTGCTTAATTTTGTTGTTTTCTAAAAGTATTCGAGCTACCTTATACGTGTTTTCTAATCGAAATTTAACTTCTTCAGAATGATCTTATATTATTTATAGGATCTATAGTATTTACGCTATTAAATTGCTTACTATTTATACTAGTTCAAATGGACAATAAATAGGTGTTACTGATGGTGTTGTGTTAAAACAATACATGAAATACAGTAACCGTATGTCCCAATCAGTTTTATCTACTGAATTATGTACATATATGTATGAACGAATGTAATTTGAGAATTATATTCGAGTATAAATCAATAACATTAATTCTTGCTACAACTATTTTGCCATGTTTTAATAAACATGTGGAATCTGTTATACGCAAGGTCACTACTTTTCGTACCTCGTCATTTGTGATGACTTCGTATACATTGGGCCTAGAAGTTTTTTCAAGAGTTTGCCTTGGCAATAGTTCTTTATTTTCTGCGCCGAAATTGTTTTGTCCGAAGAAAATAAATAAGTCAAAGGTCTGTGATCAATTCTAACTATAAAATGTTTGCCATTTATATATGGTCGAAAATGTGTTATTGCCCTATGTATTGGTTCTGATTCTTGTTCTGTAGTACTCTTGTTGCTTTCACCTTAAGTGAATGCTCGTGATACATATGCAACTTTGGAGTACATTATAGTTTTGAGTTTAAACTGCTCCACATCTGTGATTATGCAAAATCTGGGTACTGTAATAAATTGGGTTCAACAAGCTTCTTCTCCCTTGCAGAGGGTATGATAAAATTGGTCAGATGTTTGTAACGAACAGAAACAGACGTTTCCTACCTTATAAAGTATATATATTCTTGATCACCATGAGAGGCTGAGTCGATATAGCCATGTCCGTCTGTCCGTCCGTCCGTCCGCCCGTCTGTATAAATCAACTTTACGCCGCCATCTTAATAGCTATCAAGAAAACTTGGTATTTGAGCTACTTATAGCCCGAAGCAGATACAGTATGAAAATTGTCAGGATCGGACAACTATATCATATAGCTCCAGAGGAAACATTTTCATTAAAATTTGAGCATCCCCATGAAATTTCCCACGATGATAGTATTGGATATAAAAGATTCCAAAATTTCAATCCAATCGGATAAATAGAACACAAGTTACAGAAATATCGTGTGGAGGCCACAAAGTGCGAATACCGACAGTAAGGCGAATACAGGGCAGGCTGGTGGAAAGAATATCCATCATGGTGACTCATGGACATTACCAAGGTCAAAACATGGAAATTCAATGCTATTGGTAATCGTAGACAGATTTTCAAAATGGACAGAACTGATACCTATGCGCAAGTCAACTGCCGAGAGTTTTGTTAAGGCTTTTCGGGAGAGGATTCTAGCTAAATTTGGAGCTCCTAAGGTAGAGATAACGGACAATGGAGTCCAATTCACTAGCAGAATATTCAAGAAAATGCTACATGAATGGGGATGCCAACACCAGCTAACAGCACCATACACACCACAAGAAAATCCAACTGAACGGGCAAACAGAACAGTGAAAACGATGATTGCTCAGTTTACGGGGGAAAATCAACGTAACTGGGATGATAGTTGGCCGGAAATAACACTAGCAGTAAATACAAGCCAATCAGAGTCAACTGGATTTACGCCAGCATATGTGATACAGGGGCGTGAACCAAGAATGCCAGGTGCGATATACGATAGTGTCCCAACAGGCACAGGAAAGCAAACTATACCACCAGAGGCGAAGGTAAAACAAATGAAAGAGCTGTTCGAACTAATACGGCGTAATCTGGAGATGGCTGCGCAAGATCAGGCTCGGCATTATAATCTACGACGAAGAGAATGGAGACCAGTAATCGGAGCAACAGTATGGGCAAAAGAACGCCATCTTTCAAATGCTGCAGAAGGATTTGCACTGGCACCAAGATTCGGAGGACTATAAAAGGTGATCGGCTTCGTTTCGCCAGTTATATGCAAATTACGTCAAAAGGAAACTGGAAAGAACCGCCAGGCACATATCAGCCAAATTAAACAACAGATATGTGACGTAAATGAAGGCAAGGAACAAAATGAAAATTGAGTACAGACGACTATTCTGACATATTCTGTATAGATAACTCAAAAACATATCAGAAAAATAAAAAAAAAAAGAAACTCATTAGAATCCTGCCTCATAATAAATAAAATTAGAATAAATAGCAGCATACCGATATCACAAACCACAGCCAGCGATTGAGTTTGACAATTCGAATATCGTAAACAAAATCAACCAACTGAAAATCGTAAATAAAACCAAATGCAGATACAATAACTGAAACGTTCCAAAGGCGGCGAATAGGAAAATGGATAGAGAGGCAAAGAAAAGGATGAAACAAGGAGTAAAAAAAAAATAAACCAAGCTGAGGCACTACCAACACATACAAGAGTAGAACGGCTCCGTGATATAGACACGGATGAGGAGGAAGTATGGAGAGAGTTGGATGAGGTGATAATGGAGATGAACCGGATAGAGGAAATGTGCGAGGACGAAATTGAAGATGAGGGGGGAGCAAGATGAAATGCATGAGCCACAGGCACAAGTTTGGGAGCCAGCGCGGCCCCCAACTCCGTTTCGTATGGTGGACATGACGTCGTATGCCAGCGATACGGAGGCGGTGGCCGTGGCTGAAGATGCACAATTGGCAAACCACCAATATCTATGGGTTGGTGGCAACAACAGATTCATCAACAGGAGGAGGCTGAACGGGAGCTGCTGATGTGGGAGAGTGCCCAGCAAGAGGAAGAGCGGCTGGTGCGGGCCAGACAACGGCTGGCGGTGGCCATGGAACACGGGAGGCGACAACAACAACAGCAACAACAACAGCAACAACAACAACAACAGCAACAACAACAACAGCAACAACAACAACAACAGCAACAACAGCCGACAATACACAGACAAATGTCTGCACCCACGGGGCACAGGGAAGAAGCGAGGACTACGTTGGCCCGTCAAATGTCGTGTCCAGTGCCGAATGGGCCCAAGAGATACGAGTCGGTGGAACCGAATGAGTGGCCAGAGGTGGTGTTAGAAATTGCAGGACAAATGACGCAACAGGAGGGGCCGAGAAGAGTCCGGATAGTATGGGCGGGACGAATAAGATATAGAATCAGGGTTGCACAGGGGGTAGTGAGGGTATTTAAAGAAAAGAGGGTATAATAAGGAAAAAAAAAACATATATGTTAAGACAGGGTGAACATATATGAAATTAATAAAAAAAAATGCCCTAATCCGACACAATGAATGAAAAGACACTCAGTAATTGCCAACAAGAAAAGATGAAGAAAAGGCCAATAGAAGATGCGAGCTGAGTCTGAAAATAAATGAACGACATTCAAACACATACAAAAAAAAAAAAAGCAAAGCATGATAGAATAAACCAGATTAAAGTAAAAAAAACACACATGCATGGAGCTAGTAAAAGAAAATGCACATATACATAAAACAAACACAAGGTACAACGGACTAGGGAGGGCAAATACCTCCCGAAGAAGGGGGGAGTGTGAGGAACATTATAGATAATAATAATGTCCCACACAACAAGCAAGCAGCAACATAATCCAAACACTGCAATGGTATAGACATAAGATACAGTCGACACACAAACCATCGGAGTCACGATCAAAGTGTACGATATACACGCATGCACCATTGGGCCGGTCGTTCTCAATCAAAGCATACGATACACGATCAAACTCGAGTTTGGCCAATCGAACCACAAGCAACCGCTGACAAATTTCGTCCAAGCGGGAAGATGCGTGGGAGGCGTAACACAAAAAACGAAAGCGCGAGTGAGACGAATCTTGAGGGCATTGGCCTCATACCGAGACTCAAAAGCGCAGAGTGGGAAAGATAATAAGAGAAATGCATGCACTTGTCTAGCATGCGTGGGGCCCATGAAGCGAGATAAGGAAGAGCAGACACACGCACACTATGCATGTACGAGAGAGAGTACCGGTGGCTAATGCAGGTGCTCTCTGACTGCGCTGCTCATCAGAGCCGAGCGTGTGGAGATCGGGCGAAACCGAAGCTCAAAGAGAGCAAAAGTGGGGCCAATCAAGCCCAGGAGACGGGTGCGGGGTGCATCGTGCCCGAGACAAATGCAAGCGAGGGCGGCTTGTGGGTATGTGAGGGGAATATACAAGTCGAAGAAGGGGAAATGAACCAATGTTTATTCGACTTGTTCTCAATAGAAAAGCCCATATCTGGTGGATGAATTATGCGCGATATGATTAAATAAGATACGAGCATGTAAAATAATCGTACTACTTAATATAAAATATAGACTAAGTTAATTATAGTACAGGTGTATAGTTGAATATGTAGGTTCCCATATGGGAGAAAAGAGCAAAGCTGGTATGACTAATGGATCAGGGGAAGCGACGGGCAACGGCAGCGTCGGCAGAGAAGATAAGGCATAAGAAAATCAATGAGAGAAGTTGGGCAGCCAATGGGAAGGCACCGCAAAAGAGAGAAAGGGACAGAAGTCGGCAGAGCGACTAAGACACTTTGCGGGCAAGGAAGAGAAAAAGGGACAAGAAACGGATAAGCGCGCAGCCGCAAAGAAAGTGGACATATCCGCGCCAAGGATTTGCGGGACTTTCACCACGCATAGCAACAAGAAATGCGTGGGTGAAAGCAGAGGGCCGATGGAAAAGTACCAGCTGTATAGCGGTACTACACCAATCAATTCCTAAGGCCGTGGGAGCTGCCTATATAAAGGCAACACCCATCAAGGAAATCATCAAGTCAACAAGTCGTGATCAACCATGGAGTTTTAAGGCCTTACGAGTAATCTTTAAAGCTCAAGCAAGTAAGAACAAGTCCTGTGAAAAGGATCGAAGAAGGCCTTACGCCTTAGGCCAGCAAGTCCTTAGAATAGTACCGGAACACCGTGCCCAAGCGATAAAAAGAGAGAAGTCAAGCGGCTCCAGGACGATCCATAGCACATTGGAAGGCACGAGGATATATCCTACTGCCGAAATTCCAGGATCTATATATCCTGACGAATACCAATCGCTCGGCAAAAATCCTGCGTCATAGCAAACGGCCACGAGATTTGTCCTAGAGGCAACGAGCACGCAAAGACCATCTCACAAACACAGCTGAAGGTACTTAGGTGGAAATAACATCCCTAGAAGATCAGGATACGCCAGGAAACGTAAAAGAAAGGCTATAAGGATCTATCCTTAGGCCAATCAACGTCCCAGAGACATTCTGAACAGGGAGATACAAGCCAAAGTAGCTACATTGCAAGTCTGAAATAGTACCCAGCGGAGACAAAAGAAACAAGAGGAGGACTGGAGCAAGCAGCAAGGGACCCACACCATAATCAACGCTACCCAAGTTCGAGACTTCTTCAGAGAAATTGGTCATACCCAGCCGAGCCAAAAAAGATTATAAATAAATACCTGCTTTAAAACAATTAATTAAACAAACGAGTTTTAATTTCACCAGGGCACAAAATAAATTTTGTTGTGCCGAACCTAGCCCAAGAGATATTGGAAATATCCCAAAGGACGAGAAAGGATCGTTACAATGTGCCGTAAATATTCGCCGAAAACGTCCACAGTAATTGCAAGACGCAACGAATCTTCTAGCGCTGTCTGCGTCAGTATTGACTGGATAATTATTGATGACGTCTAATTTCTTGTCTTCTGGTAAAATTCCTTTATCTGTGCACCTGTGGCCTAAAAACGTCACTTCGTGCATAAATAATGAACATTTTTCTGGATGTAATTTGAGATTGTGTTTTCTACAGAGTTTGAAAACATCAGTTAAATTTTTAATCATATGTTGTTCAAAAAAATAACCAATAACGATTAAATCATCCATATGAAGGAATGCTGCGAAGGCTCAATGCCTGAGAATGCTATTGTCGTCATTCTCTGAAATGAAGTAGGCGCAATTTTTAAACCATATGGTAATCTCGTGAAGCGGTATGAACCATTGCTTGTTTAAAAAGACGTAATATTTCTTGAGTTTTCCTCAAGTTCCATTTGGTGGAAACCTGGCATTAAATCAAGGCATGAAAAATAATTAGCTCGAGCCAATTGATCAAGAATATCATCAATTTTGGGGAGTGGAAACTTATCTAACAGCAATTTCTTATTTTTTAGGCGATAGTCAATTACTAATCGCCATTTTTTCTCTTTAGAGCCCGGAAGAGCTTTCTTCGGGACTAAAAAAAGTTCAACAATATTTTGTTCAATTGACTTTCCAACTTGATGCTTGTTTTCTTCTATTTGGCTATGGGGACATCGATAATTTTTGACATATAGTGGTTCATCATTCTTAAGTCTCAATTGTTGCTTATAAAACTTATTTGTTGTGATTGGTTCGGTTTTAAGTCCGAACTCATCACTATACTCGGTGTATTTCTTCAATGTGATTTTTAAACAGAATTGGAAAATGTTTCCTTAATTTATTTATTACAGTGTCTTTTTTATTTTTTCTTGGGTTTTAAACCACCGTAGCTCGAAAGTGATTCAAATTTTAAGTTATTGATGCCTACCATTTGACATGTATCTGTTGTATTTAGGAATCGGACAAACGCATTCTAGGCTGTTGCAATCGTGTTTGCGACATAAACACCCGGTTTAATTTCCTGATTGGAAATTAAAATGTTTTCTTTGACTAAAGACAACTCTATTTTGCGTATCAATTTGGATCTTGCTGGTAGAAGTGTTGAATCAGTACCAGAACTAAATGTTTTTGGAACATACATAGGATACGTTTGGTTTTGTGGTCTTATTATTAGCCAATCCTCGGAACTATTGTAATCTAATTGTCAATTAAATCTTTTCATAAAATCTAGTCCTATTGTTCCATAGCAGGCGATTGCGAAATCTGTATGAAGTAAATGAAATTTATATGGAATAGTGTATTTGTCTGTTTGGAGTTCAACTGAGGCTAATCCTTTGGATTTTATTACTCATTCTCCTATGCCTCGAATATCTATAATTCTATTGATTTGGATGTCATGAAAGACATCAGAATTTTCTTTTATAATTGAAATATTTGCACCTGTATCAATTAAAAATGTTAAATTTTTATTTCTTGCAACGTTTTTAAATGATACGAAATTATTAAGACTCATGTTAACCGTATATTTTTTGTTATCTAACCATGCTTTCCATTCTGGCGACGCACAATTGGGCCTCCAAAGTTGAACCAATTTAAGTAAATGGGAATAAATGAAAATTTTTACAAAAAATTTCAACTTTAAACCCGAATATTGGACGATTTCAACAATCGATCTTAGATTTTTATCTGAAAAATATGTTCTTAATTAACAGCATGTTTAATAAATTTTAATAATTACCTAAATCGTTTTTGAACAAGAAGCGTTAAAAAATACACCAAATATTGGCGTTTTTTAACTTTGGTGGAATACAACTAACAAGTATCACATAGTTACCGGACTACATACACTAGGTAGGTGAAATATATACCTATCAGATGTATATGGTCCCAATATATAAATTAAGGCAACCTCGTCTAAAAATTGCGCTACAGGTACAAGGAAGAAGAAGGGCGCATGCGTATTGGCCTATAGCTTCTTTGTATTTAAATGATATATATGCCTTTCTACAATGTTAGATTGCTAATTACCTAGTTGGGAAAAACTTACAAGGCAGGTAAATGTTATTAAAGTTGATGAAAAATTGGTCCTAGTTGCAGGTTGGTCCTTTTTTTGTTTACCTAATTGTATGTAAATATTAGGTTTTTTAACTAATTTATAACAAAAGGGATATACCGATTTGGCCTTCTACCTAGTTAGTTAAAAAAATAAAATATAAAATGCTAATTATTCCTCTTGTTTGCGACTGTTTATTTTTACCTTCATAATCGGAAACACCTTAAGTCCGGACTGAATAGTATTTGTCAATATAGTTCAAAACAGTTTTATTTCTTTGTGCAACAATTTTGTTCAAGAATGAAAGGATTTTGAAAGTTTTCCATGAGTGTGAAAACCCAAATGATTTTAAAATGGAATTGCTGAAGAAGATGGGCGTTTCATTCGAAAACGCTAGCTTAAGGTAAAAAACAAATTTGCACACTATAACTTAGGGCGAAAATAGATTGCGAGCGGCAGAAATATGGCCAATTTTGTGAAAAAATGAGTTCGAGATTCTTAGATTCGGATCAGGAAGATTTTCAACCATCAATTAGCTGGAAAGGATTTAATAGAATATCAGTGTTTACAAATTGGAAAGCTAGCCGAAGAAGCACAGGAATGTAAAAACAAGGACCACATTAAAGCCTTTTCGTGTTAGACCTCTTCGGACATACTTATTGCTTCACTGAGACACGTGCGATCACGAAAGGATTTGGCAAATAGCACCTACGTTGAGTTTATTAGATATTGATGTAAATATTGAAAATTATTTTGAAAAAAATCATCCATTAATGGCAAATTTTCAAAATTAACCTAAAAAATATGTAAACAATTTTTTTTTTGCTTTTTGTAATTATTGTAAAAAATTAAATTAAAACATTAAAAAATGTTACATAGGTTTTAAAATAATGATAAATTCCGTTTGGTATTAAAAAAAAAACAGGTTTCGCTTCATTTTTAAAGGTAAACACATGCTTGGAAATATTTTCTGACTTTTGAATGTTACAGCACCACGAACACACAGCACTCTTGACAAACATTCATTTTGAAGCTTAGGGTATTCTTTATCATAAGCTCTTTAAATTTTTAAAATCGCTTTATCGGTTTAGAAGCTATGATTTGGTAAGAAGCATACAATGATCAACAGTATCGAAAGACTCATTTGAAACCCTTCAGGAAATCCATGGTGCACAGGGGAAGTCAATTCCAAAAGGTTGGTAAGTGGCCGAACTATGTATCCACATAGTCTGAAGCCTAGAGATTAAGTGCAAGTGTAGTATATTAGTTTGAAAGTACTTTTTTCAAAAGTTACGTAAAATCGTAAAAGTGTACAGTGAAATAATTTTTTTGTTGCACTCATTTTGGGGATATTAAAGCATAATTTCTTTATCATGTTATTAATTTAGCTGTTCGCAGAAGCTTGTGTTTTTCTCTGGGCAATCCCAAAAGAGCAAAGTCTTCTCCATAAGGCAAACAAGGAATACATGAGGAAAAAATTCCCGCCCAATTGTGTCTACAAAAAGTCTCTATCTCCTATAAACTTACTAACTTCTGAAAGGATTTAATCAAAACATCGTGGAGAATCCTGAAGATTTAATATCCAAATTCGAGGGTCGCTAGCCCCGCTTTCCCAAGACTTCCCCCAAGTCCCATCCATTTAATAAATCACCAATAGGAAGTGATTTGTGTTTTTTTTTTTTTAAATTAATTTTTATGTATATCATTTGGCAAGATTCTATTAATATATATACCAAAACATTTTCCATATTTGGGAATGCCAACATATGATAACCACTTAACTTCACAGCTTCAACGCAACCGACGGGTCCATCGATCAGCCCAAGGACTGTCTGAGTGGTGTATATGAATTAGTATGTATAACTAGTTATAATATTGGTCTTTAAATTATATTGCACGCCAGTCTACAGTTTTCTCGTGCTTAGAACTACTTTAGTGTAAATCCACAAAACACAATCCAATACCCGTTTATTACTTGAGCGACGAACAGCCGTTCATGAAGCCGTGCTGACAAAGAGAAATAGTGGATCTAGATAAGCGTTTAAGGAAAGACATAATCATTTTCTCGAATAGCTTAAATATTGTGGAAAGTTTGGTGATGCCACGGTAGTTTAAAATATCTATAAAAAAAATCACGGTCTTTAAGACGACCGAAAATGCAGATCAATCGGCACAATATCCGAACATATTCGGAATTACAGATTCTAAAATTACAATCTTTTTGGATGTTTAGGAGAAGAAGGCTGTGGAATAGTTGATGGTTGCTTTTCTTGGTTTGAACCCTCTAGTGTTGTAGGTGGAAGCTCTAGGTACCAAGAAAATCCGGATAAATCATTATTCTTGTGCCTGGTGTTTGAGTATGATCTTGGCTTCAATTGGTTGACATCACGCTTAACAAATTCAGTAGATGTACGAACGATGTAAAACATTCGACTTTAAGATCGATCGATGATAGCTTATATTAATTTTCTGCCCTCGGGTCGACCATGAAGTAGTTCTGCTGGTGTTTTGCTTTCAGAATTTGGTGCGAAACGATACGAAGCCAGGTAATTCGTAACGGCTGTATTGAACGAATATTCTTCCTTTAGGTTATTCTTATACCCTTGCAGAGGGTATTATAAAATTGGTCAGATGTTTGTAACGCACAGAAAGTGACGTTTCCGACCCCATAAAAAATATATTGTCTGGACGTTGACGCGTACAATGCGAAGTACGTTCAAGTGGCCCATACGACACCAGGACATAGCCTGTTTCGCGAGAGCCCAAGCAGAGCGCTGTCCACCTCCCGCCCGACCGACCGTGGGGCGCAGCCGCATATCGGACGGCACGATCGCGTGGACAAATACAAATAAAACGGACAAACTATTAAAAATATGATTAACTACAGCTAATTACGAGCTAAATGTGCTAAAATAGAAGTTTTCACAAGGGAAAGAGAGGCTTCTGATCTAATTACGGGATACAGAAGATTGTAATCAGAACATAGGACTCGAAAAGGTTCATGCAAAGAATAGTTAGAGCTACAGTGTTTTAAGGATAGAGGAATAAAATTTCTAGTAGGTCTACGGGGTACAGATAGGTTTAACTGGTTCAATAGCTCAGGAGAGTCTATTTCACCTATTAAAAGTTTATGAATAAAGATAGCACCAAGCATTACTCTACGATTATATATATATATATATACTTGATCAGCATGAGAAGCTGAGTTGATATAGCCATGTCCGTGTGTCCGTCCGTCTGTCGGTGCGTTTTAATCAGCCATCTTAGGGGCTGTCGCGATAACATTTTTTTTGGGGGCTTTTTATTACCCGGGTGAGATAAAGTATGAAAATTGTCAGGATCGGACAACTATATCATATAGCTCCACAAGAAACATTTTCATTAAAATTGGAGTATCCCCATGAAATTAACTACGATGATAGTGTTGGATTGGAAACTCACATTCCAAAATTTGAATCTGATCGGATAAATAGTATGAATTAGTTAATATAAATTGGTTCAATCGCTGCCGGCAGCGCTGCTTGCTGCCTACTACGTCATAATCAGATCAAAAGAGCACATGCATACACACACAGACGCAACGCTACATGAACTGTATGTGTATGCGTGCCGTGATTTGCTTAGGGAATGATGGAAGAAAAAGAAAAAATTGTAATGCTTTGTTTGTGTATTGATGAAATAAGTTGCAGGGAAAGAAATTTCAAGAAGTAAAAATGTTATTGCCAAGGACTGCAAGGGTACAAAAACTTCGGCATAGCCGAAGTTAGCTTCTTTGATATTTTTTAGGTACTTTCACACTCTGTTGTCCATTCAAATGGGACATTCTTTTTACATAATCTCGTTATGTTGTGAGGAACATTATAGATAATAATAATGTCCCACACAACAAACAAGCAGCAACATAATCCAAACGCTGCAATGGTATAGATATAAGATACAGTCGACACACAAACCATCGGAGTCACGATCAAAGCGTACGATATACACGCATGCACCATTGGGACCGGTCGAACTCAATCAAAGCATACGATACACGATCAAACTCGAGTTTGGCCAATTGAACCACAAGCAACCGCTGACAAATTTCGTCCAAGAGGGAAGATGCGTGGGAGGCGTAACACAAGAAATCGGCTACACCCGAAAAAACTAAAGCGCAATTAAGACGAATCTTGAGGGCATTGGACTCATAACGAGACCCAAAAGCGCAGAGTGGGAAAGATAATAAGAGAAATGCATGCACTTGTCTAGCATGCGTGGGGCCCATGGAGCGAGATGAGGGAGAGCAGACACACGTACACTCTGCGTGTACGAGAGAGAGTGCCGGTGGCTAATGCATGTGCTCTCTGACTGCGCTGCTCATCAGAGCCGAGCGTGTGGAGATCAGGCGAAACCGAACAGATGTACAGATGTATAGTTGAATATGTAGGTTCCCATATGGGAGAAAAGAGCAAAGCTGGTGTGACTAATGGATCAGGCGAAGCGACGGGCAACGGCAGCGTCGGCAGAGAATATAGGGCATAGGGAAATCAATGAGAGGAGTTGGGCAGCCAATGGGAAGGCGCCGCAAAAGAGAGAAAGGGACAAGCAGCAAGGGACCCACACCATAATCAACACTACCCAAGTTCGAGACTTCTTCAGAGAAATTGGTCATACCCAGCCGAGCCAAAAAAGATTATAAATAAATACCTGCTTTAAAACAATTAATTAAACAAACGACTTCTAGTTTCACCAGGGCACAAAATAAATTTTGTTGTGTCGAAGCTAGCCCAAGGGATATTGGAAATATCCCAAGGGACGAGAATGGATCGTTACAACTGGCGCCCAACGTGCTATATTGGTGAAATTTAGAAAAAAACTATAGTTTGTAAATTGAAAAAAAAAACCAGAGGGCCGAGGCTAACTTCGACCGCGTCAAAGTTTGTATACCCTTGCAACTTTTTTGGTAACTCTTTCCTTACCTATTAGCCATCAATGTGGAAGAACGTTTTATCTGAAAAGGCTTATGTTTGCGAAAGAATGGTCTACAATCATAGGAAATAACGAAGATATTGATCATAGTCACTGTTTTCGACCGATCGTTCCTATGGGAGCTATATGATATAGTCACCCGATCTTTATCAAATTCGGCACAGTCATTAACAGATATATTAAATTAAGAAATGTTTAATTTGAAAACAATAAAAGTAACGAAGTTATTTACAAAAGTCACTGTTTTCGACCGATCGTTCCTATGGGAGCTATATGATATAGTCATCCGATCTTGATCAAATTTGGCACAGTAGTTTATAAGCGTAATAAACTCTCTAATATTAAGTTTCACGATAATAACATAGAAAATAACGAAGTTATTGAGAAAAGTCACTGTTCGTGACTTTGGGGTTTGTATGGGAGCTATATAATATAGTGGTCCGATCCGGCTGAATCCGAGATATACAACGCCTGCAGTATATACAAGCCTACGTGCAAAATTTTAGCTCTGTAGCTCTTACGGTCTAGGAGGAGTTTGCGTTGATCCAGACAAACGGACGGACATAGCTATTTGAACTCGTCTCGTCGTGCTGATCAAGAATATATATACTTTGTATGGTCGGAGATGCTTCGTTCAATGCGTTGAACACTTCTGACCAAAATTAATATACCCTTTTTGCAAGGGTATAAAAACAAAATGGGAAAAGGATGGATTTACCACATGAAGAAGGAGGATCTGGTACAGACAGGCCAAAGGATCGGAAGCGAGATGACTGGCGCGGTGGAGGAAATGAGAAAACAGCTGGGCGAGTGTGTAGAAAACAATGAAGCGGACCCAGACTGGAAGGATGAAATAAATAGATTGGAGACAAAATAGACGAAAAATCTAAAAATGAACACAGTAGCAAGCACATCGAAAACATGTGAAAATGGTGTATACAAGGAAGCTGAGGAATTCCAGAAAATAAATATCGCCACACAAGCAATTCCTCCATATTTACCACCAAGATGGGGAAGCGAAGGAGCCCTAGATAGCACCGAGACAAAGAGGGACATAAGGAGACAAACAATAGAGCCCAAGAAAGCGGCACTACATACAACAAACAGGACCACCGCCAATGCCAGAACTACTGAAAGACAGAGCACTCAAATGGTACGTCGCAAACAATAAGCAGTGGCGATCATGGAAAGAGTTTGTTGAGGGTTTCAAGAAATACTTTCTGCCGAGAGGATTCTTCAACAAATTGGCTGATCAATAGAAAGATCGCAAACAAAGCAAAAATGAGTACTTCAAGGACTATATGGTGGATATGCAAACAATGATGAGACCCCTCAAAAGACCAGAGTATGATCAATTGTAGGTCATATTGGAAAATTGCACTCCAGATTTGAAAATATTCGTTCGGCCGCACAGGGTCAGAAACCTAGATGAGCTGATGCAATTGGCAGAAGAACACGAGATGCTCGAACAGGAACGATCCGATTTCCATCGCGAAAACAATGCTCAAAGAACACACAACAACCAATCAAACCACAGTGGAGGAAATAATTACGTGCCAAAAGTCACAGAGTGCCGAAGATGCCAGGACAACAGCGTGGAGAATCATTTAAGACCAAACCCAAAATAAGAACATCAAAGATCGAAGAGTCTTGAACCAAAACCAGGCATGTCGCAGGTGCTGGGGTGCCGGACCCTGGGCCAGGGAATGCAACAATCAGACACTCAATTTCTGCTGGCAGTGTGGAAAGATTGTAAAAAGGAAAATGAAATGTTGTTGGAGTTCGGGAAACGAAAGGCGGTTTCAGCCTATCCGGGGCGAGCAGGGACCAAGCCAGCAAGTTCCTCACCACTAATAGGTCAACTAGTAGAGGAAGAGGATCAATTGTCAGCGATTATCGAGGTATCAGGAATTTAGATGAAGACCACAATTGATTCGGGAGCCACGAGTAGCTTCATAAGCAAGCAGATTGTGGAAACAGTGAGGAATAAAGAGAAATGGGAGAACACTTACAAGCAGGTGTACATGACAGATGGAAAGGTACGAGACATTGAAGAGCAATGGACAGAATACGTAAGATTCGGGAATAAGGAAATTCACATGCCATTCCTTGTCATGCCAGAGGGAATGGATGCACTGATCTTAGGGTGGAATTCCCTCAGGATCATGAACATAGAAATATCGTGTGGAGGCCACAAAGTGCGAATACCGACAGTAAGGCGAATACAGGGCAGGCTGGTGGAAAGAATATCCATCATGGTGACTCATGGCCATTACCAATGTCAAAACATGGAAATTCAATGCTATTGGTAATCGTAGACAGATTTTCAAAATGGACAGAACTGATACCTATGTGCAAGTCAACTGCCGAGAGTTTTGTTAAGGTTTTTCGGGAGAGGATTCTAGCTAAATTTGGAGCTCCTAAGGTAGAGATAACGGACAATGTAGTCCAATTCACTAGCAGAATATTCAAGAAAATGCTAGATGAATGGGGATGCCAACACCAGCTAACAGCACCATACACACCACAAGAAAATCCAACTGAACGGGCAAACAAAACAGTGAAAACGATGATTGCTCAGTTTACGGGGGAAAATCAACGTAACTGGGATGAGGGTTGGCCGGAAATAACACTAGCAGTAAATACAAGCCAATCAGAGTCAACTGGATTTACGCCAGCATATGTGATACAGGGGCGTGAACCAAGAATGCCAGGTGCGATATACGATAGTGTCCCAACAGGCACAGGAAAGCAAACTATACCACCAGAGGCGAAGGTAAAACAAATGAAAGAGCTGTTCGAACTAATACGGCGTAATCTGGAGATGGCTGCGCAAGATCAGGCTCGGCATTATAATCTACGACGAAGAGAATGGAGACCAGTAATCGGAGCAACAGTATGGGCAAAAGAACGCCATCTTTCAAATGCTGCAGAAGGATTTGCACTGGCACCAAGATTCGGAGGACCATAAAAGGTGATCGGCTTCGTTTCGCCAGTTATATGCAAATTACGTCAAAAGGAAACTGGAAAGAACCGCCAGCCAAATTAAACAACAGATATGTGACGTAAATGAAGGCAAGGAACAAAATGAAAATTGAGTACAGACGACTATTCTGACATATTCTGTATAGATAACTCAAAAACATATCAGAAAAATAAAAAAAAAAAGAAACTCATTAGAATCCTGCCTCATAATAAATAAAATTAGAATAAATAGCAGCATACCGATATCACAAACCACAGCCAGCGATTGAGTTTGACAATTCGAATATCGTAAACAAAATCAACCAACTGAAAATCGTAAATAAAACCAAATGCAGATACAATAACTGAAACGTTCCAAAGGCGGCGAATAGGAAAATGGATAGAGAGGCTAAGAAAAGGATGAAACAAGGAGTAAAAAAAAATAAACCAAGCAGAGGCACTACCAACACATACAAGAGTAGACCGGCTCCGTGATATAGATACGGATGAGGAGGAATGTAGGTATAGAGAGAGTTGGATGAGGTGATAATGGAGATGAACCGGATAGAGGAAATGTGCGAGGACGAAATTGAAGATGAGGGGGAACAAGATGAAATGCATGAGCCACAGGCAAAAGTTTGGGAGCCAGCGCGGCCCCCAACTCCGTTTCGTATGGTGGACATGATGTCGGATGCCAGCGAAACGGAGGCGGTCGCCGTGGCTGAGGAAGATGCACAATTGGCAAACCACAAATAGATGGGTTGGTGGCAACAACAGAGGTCAGAGGTGGTGTTAGAAATTGCAGGACAAATGACGCAACAGGAGGGGCCGAGAAGAGTCCGGATAGTATGGGCGGGACGAATAAGATATAGGGGGTAAAGAGGGTATTTAAAGAAAAGAGGGTATAATAAGGAAAAAAAAAAACATTTATGTTAAGACAGGGTGAACATATATGAAATTAATAAAAACCAGAGGGCCGGGGCTAACTTTAACCGCGTCAAAGTTTGTATACCCTTGCTACTTTTTTGGTAACTCTTTCCTTACCTATTAGCTATCAATGGCTAATGTTTGCGAAAGAATGGCCTACAATCATAGGAAATAACGAAGATATTGATCAAAGTCACTGTTTCCGCCCGATCGTTCCTATGGGAGCTATATGATATAGTCATCCGATCTTGATCAAATTTGGCACAGTCGTATTAACGACGCTTATCAAAGCGTAATAAACTTTCTAATATTAAGTTTCACGATAATAGCGCAGAAAATAACGAAGTTATTGAGAAAAGTCACTGTTCGTGACTTTGGGGTTTGTATGGGAGCTATATGATATAGTGGTCCGATCCGGCTGAATCCGAGATATACAACGCCTGCAATATATATAGGTGCAAAATATCAGCTCTGTAGCTCTTACGGTCTAGGAGGAGTTTGCGTTGATCCAGACGGACGGACGGACGGACATGGCTAGTTGAACTCGTCTCGTCGTGCTGATCAAGAATATATATACTTTGTATGGTCGGAGATGCTTCGTTCTATGCGTTGCACACTTCTGACCAAAATTAATATACCCTTTTTGCAAGGGTATAAAAATGCCCTAATCCGACACAATGAATGAAAAGATACTCAGTAATTGCCAACAAGAAAAGATGAAGAAAAGGCCAATAAAAGATGCGAGCTGAGTCCGAAAATATATGAACGACATTCAAACACATACAAAAAAAAAAAAGCAAAGTCGCTGCATGATAGAATAATCCAGATTAAAGTAAAAAAAAAAAACACACATGCATGGAGCTAGTAAAAGAAAATGCACATATACATAAAACAAACACAAGGTACAAGGGACTGGGGAGGGCAAATCCCTCCCGAAGAAGGCGGGGAGTGTGAGGAACATTATAGATAATAATAATGTCCCACACAACAAGCAAGCAGCAACATAATCCAAACACTGCAATGGTATAGACATAAGATACAGTCGTCACACAAACCATCGGAGTCACGATCAAAGCGTACGATATACACGCATGCACCATTGGGACCGGTCGTTCTCAATCAAAGCATACGATACACGATCAAACTCGAGTTTGGCCAATCGAACCACAAGCAAGCTGACAAATTTCGTCCAAGCGGGAAGATGCGTGGGAAGCGTAACACAAAAAACGAAAGCGCCAGTGAGACGAATCTTGAGGGCATTGGCCTCATACCGAGACCCAAAAGCGCAGAGTGGGAAAGATAATAAGAGAAATGCATGCACTTGTCTAGCATGCGTGGGGCCCATGAAGCGAGATAAGGAAGAGCAGACACACGCACACTATGCGCATACGAGAGAGAGTACCGGTGGCTAATGCAGGTGCTCTCTGACTGCGCTGCTCATCAGAGCCGAGCGTGTGGAGATCGGGCGAAACCGAAGCTCAAAGAGAGCAAAAGTGGGGCCAAGCAAGCCCAGGAGACGGGTGCGGGGTGCATCGTGCCCGAGACAAATGCAAGCGAGGGCGGCTTGTGGGTATGTGAGGAGAATATACAAGGCGAAGAAGGGGAAATGAACCAATGTTTATTCGACTTGTTCTCAATAGAAAAGCCCATATCTGGTGGATGAATTATGCGCGATATGATTAAATAAGATACGAGCATGTAAAATAATCGTACTAATTAACATAAAATATAGACTAAGTTAATTATAGTACAGGTGTATAGTTGAATATGTAGGTTCCCATATGGGAGAAAAGGCAAAGCTGGTATGACTAATGGATCAGGGGAAGCGACGGGCAACGGCAGCGTCGGCAGAGAAGATAAGGCATAAGAAAATCAATGAGAGAAGTTGGGCAGCCAATGGGAAGGCACCGCAAAAGAGAGAAAGGGACAGAAGTCGGCAGAGCGACTAGGACACTTTGCGGGCAAGGGAGAGAAAAAGGGACAAGAAACGGATAAGCGCGCAGCCGCAAAGAAAGTGGACATATCCGCGCCAAGGATTTGCGGGACTTTCACCACGCATAGCAACAAGAAATGCGTGGGTGAAAGCAGAGGGCCGATGGAAAAGTACCAGCTGTATAGCGGTACTACACCAATCAATTCCTAAGGCCGTGGGAGCTGCCTATATAAAGGCAACACCCATCAAGGAAATCATCAAGTCAACAAGTCGTGATCAACCATGGAGTTTTAAGGCCTTACGAGTAATCTTTAAAGCTCAAGCAAGTAAAAACAAGTCCTGTGAAAAGGATCGAGAAGAAGTACAATAACTGAGAAGGCCTTACTAGTAACCTCTCAAGTTATCAGACAACCAACAAGTCTTTAGAATAGTACCGGAACACCGTGCCCAAGCGATAAAAAGAGAGAAGTCAAGCGGCTCCAGGACGATCCATAGCACATTGGAAGGCACGAGGATATATCCTACTGTCGAAATTCCAGGATCTATAGATCCTGACGAATACCAATCGCTCAGCAAAAATCCTGCGGCATAGCAAACGGCCACGAGATTTATCCTAGAGGCAACGAGCACGCAAAGACCATCTCACAAACACAGCTGAAGGTACTTAGGTGGATATAACATCTCTAGAAGATCAGGATACGCCAGGAAACGTAAAAGAAAGGCCATAAGGATCTATCCTTAGGCCAATCAACGTCCCAGAGACATTCTGAACAGGGAGATACAAGCCAAAGTAGCTACATTGCAAGTCTGAAATAGTACCCAGCGGAGACAAAAGAAACAAGAGGAGGACTGGAGCAAGCAGCAAGGGACCCACACCATAATCAACGCTACCCAAGTTCGAGACTTCTTCAGAGAAATTGGTCATACCCAGCCGAGCCAAAAAAGATTTTAAATAAATACCTGCTTTAAAACAATTAATTAAACAAACGAGTTTTAATTTCACCAGGGCACAAAATAAATTTTGTTGTGCCGAACCTAGCCCAAGAGATATTGGAAATATCCCAAGGGACGAGAAAGGATCGTTACAATGTGCCGTAAATACTCGCCGAAAACGTCCACAGTAATTGCAAGACGCAACGAATCTTCTAGCGCTGTCTGCGTCAGTATTGACTGGATAATTATTGATGACGTCTAATTTCTTGTCTTCTGGTAAAATTCCTTTATCTGTGCACCTGTGGCCTAAAAACGTCACTTCGTGCATAAATAATGAACATTTTTCTGGATGTAATTTGAGATTGTGTTTTCTACAGAGTTTGAAAACATCAGTTAAATTTTTAATCATATGTTGTTCAAAAAAATAACCAATAACGATTAAATCATCCATATGAAGGAATGCTGCGAAGGCTCAATGCCTGAGAATGCTATTGTCGTCATTCTCTGAAATGAAGTAGGCGCAATTTTTAAACCATATGGTAATCTCGTGAAGCGGTATGAACCATTGCTTGTTTAAAAAGACGTAATATTTCTTGAGTTTTCCTCAAGTTCCATTTGGTGGAAACCTGGCATTAAATCAAGGCATGAAAAATAATTAGCTCGAGCCAATTGATCAAGAATATCATCAATTTTGGGGAGTGGAAACTTATCTAACAGCAATTTCTTATTTTTTAGGCGATAGTCAATTACTAATCGCCATTTTTTCTCTTTAGAGCCCGGAAGAGCTTTCTTCGAGACTAAAAAAAGTTCAACAATATTTTGTTCAATTGACTTTCCAACTTGATGCTTGTTTTCTTCTATTTGGCTATGGGGACATCGATAATTTTTGACATATAGTGGTTCATCATTCTTAAGTCTCAATTGTTGCTTATAAAACTTATTTGTTGTGATTGGTTCGGTTTTAAGTCCGAACTCATCACTATACTCGGTGTATTTCTTCAATGTGATTTTTAAACAGAATTGGAAAATGTTTCCTTAATTTATTTAATACAGTGTCTTTTCTATTTTTTCTTGGGTTTTGAACCACCGTAGCTCGAAAGTGATTAAAATTTTAAGTTATTGATGCCTACCATTTGACATATATCTGTTGTATTTGGGAATCGGACAAACGCATGGGCTGTTGCAATCGTGTTTGCGACATAAACACCCGGAATGATACGAAATTATTGAGACTCATGTTAACCGTATGTTTTTTGTTATCTAACCATTCTGGCGACGCACAGTTGGCCTCCAAAGTTGAACCAATTTAAGAAATGGGAATAAATGAAAATTTTTACAAAAAATTTCAACTTTAAACCCGAATATTGGGCGATTTCAACCATCGATCTTAGATTTGGTTTTATCTGAAAAATATGTTCTTAATTAACAGCATGTTTAATAAATTTTAATAATTACCTAAATCGTTTTTGAACAAGAAGCGTTAAAAAATACACCAAATATTGGCGTTTTTTTAACTTTGGTGGAATACAACTAACAAGTATCACATAGTTACCGGACTACATACACTAGGTAGGTGAAATATTTACCTATCAGATGTATATGGTCCCAATATATAAATTAAGGCATCCTCGTCTAAAAATTGCGCTACAGGTACAAGGAAGAAGAAGGGCGCATGCGTATTGGCCTATAGCTTCTTTGTATTTAAATGATATATATGCCTTTCTACAATGTTAGATTGCTAATTACCTGGTTGTGAAAAACTTACAAGGTAGGTAAATGTTATTAAAATTGATGAAAAATTGGTCCTAGTTGCAGGTTGGTCCTTTTTTTGTTTACCTAATTGTATGTAAATATTAGGTTTTTTAACTAATTTATAACAAAAGGGATATACCGATTTGGCCTTCTTGTTTGCGACTGTTTATTTTTAACTTCATAATTGGAAACACCTTAAGTCCGGACTGAATAGTATTTGTCAATATAGTTCAAGACAGTTTTATTTCTTTGTGCAACAATTTTGTTCAAGAATGAAAGGATTTTGAAAGTTTTACATGAGTGTGAAAACCCAAATGATTTTAAAATGGAATTGCTGAAGAAGATGGGCGTTTCATTCGAAAACGCTAGCTTAAGGTAAAAAACAAATTTGCACACTATAACTTAGGGCGAAAATAGATTGCAAGCGGCAGAAATATGGCAAATTTTGTGAAAAAATGAGTTCGAGATTCTTAGATTCGGATCAGGAAGATGTTCAACGATCAATTAGCCGGAAAGGATTTAATAGAATATCAGTGTTTACAAATTGGAAAGCTAGCCGAAGAAGTACAGGAATGTAAAAACAAGGACCACATTAAAGCCTTTTCGTGTTAGACAAAATGAAGACCTTTTTAACGCTGGCAACCTCTTCGGACCTACTTATTGCTTCACTGAGACACGTGCGATCACGAAAGGATTTGGCAAATAGCACCCACGTTGAGTTTATTAGATATTGATGTAAATATTGAAAATTATTTTGAAAAAAATCATCCATTAATGGCAAATTTTCAAAATTAACCTAAAAAAAAATGTAAATTATTTTTTTTTTTGCTTTTTGTAATTATTGTAAAAAATTAAATTAAAACATTAAAAAATGTTACATAGGTTTTAAAATAATGATAAATTCCGTTTGGTATTAAAAAAAAAACAGGTTTCGCTTCATTTTTAAAGGTAAACACATGCTTGGAAATATTTTCTGACTTTTGAATGTTACAGCACCACGAACACACAGCACTCTTGACAAACATTCATTTTGAAGCTTAGGGTATTCTTTATCATAAGCTCTTTAAATTTTTAAAATCGCTTTATCGGTTTAGAAGCTATGATTTGGTAAGAAGCATACAATGATCAACAGTATCGAAAGACTCATTTGAAACCCTTCAGGAAATCCATGGTGCACAGGGGAAGTCAATTCCAAAAGGTTGGTAAGTGGCCGAACTATGTATCCACATAGTCTGAAGCCTAGAGATTAAGTGCAAGTGTAGTATATTAGTTTGAAAGTACTTTTTTCAAAAGTTACGTAAAATCGTAAAAGTGTACAGTACAGTGAAATAATTTTTTTGTTGCACTCATTTTGGGGATATTAAAGCATAATTTCTTTATCATGTTATTAATTTAGCTGTTCGCAGAAGCTTGTGTTTCTCTCTGGGCAATCCCAAAAGAGCAAAGTCTCCTCCATAAGGCAAACAAGGTTAGGTTAGGTGAGGAAAAAATTCCCGTCCAATTGTGCCTACAAAAAGTCTCTACCTCCTATAAACTTACTAACTTCTGAAAGGATTCAATTAAAACATCGTGGAGAATCCTGAAGATTTAATATCCAAATTCGAGGGTCGCTAGCCCCGCTTTCCCAAGACTTCCCCCAAGTCCCATCCATTTAATAAATCACCAATAGGAAGTGTTTTGTTTTTTTTTTTTTTTTAAATTAATTTTTATGTATATCTTTTGGCAAGATTCTATTAATATATATACTAAAACATTTTCCACATTTGGGAATGCCAACATATGATAACCACTTAACTTCACAGCTTCAACGCAACCGACGGGTCCATCGATCAGCCCAAGGACTGTCTGAGTGGTGTATATGAATTAGTATGTATAACTAGTTATAATATTGGTCTTTAAATTATATTGCACGCCAGTCTACAGTTTTCTCGTGCTTAGAACTACTTTAGTGTAAATCCACAAAACACAATCCAATACCCGTTTATTACTTGAGCGACGAACAGCCGTTCATGAAGCCGTGCTGACAAAGAGAAATAGTGGATCTAGATAAGCGTTTAAGGAAAGACATAATCATTTTCTCGAATAGCTTAAATATTGTGGAAAGTTTGGTGATGCCACGGTAGTTTAAAATATCTATAAAAAAAACCACGGTCTTTAAGACGACCGAAAATGCAGATCAATCGGCACAATATCCGAACATATTCGGAATTACAGATTCTAAAATTACAATCTTTTTGGATGTTTAGGAGAAGAAGGCTGTGGAATAGTTGATGGTTGCTCTTCTTGGTTTGAACCCTCTAGTGTTGTAGGTGGAAGCTCTAGGTACCAAGAAAATCCGGATAAATCATTATTATGTGCCTGGTGTTTGAGTATGTATAAAAGCTTTCTGCTCTCTGACGTGACGGTCGTGTTTTTGCATAGCTCCTGAGTTTTTATTAATATTTATTGTTTTTTTTTTCAATTTTTAATTGTGCTTAGTTTGTTTACGCTTTCGCTGGTGTTGTTCGCTTGACTCCCTTGTGTTTTATTTCCATAATTCGCCAAATTAATCTGTTTAAACAGTTTTTCTCTTTTTCGTGATTAGTGTTTGGTGCATTTATGTACCTATGTACATATTTTTTATTTTTTTTCTTTCGTCATTGCTTCTGCAGTTGCTCCCCTCATCGCCCCCATCATACCATCAGTGCTAGTGGCTTAGTTGTTTTCTCTGCTTTGTGCTTGTGCTCAGCTTCTCTCCCGCGCATTCACTTTTGTAAGGCCGCCTCTCAAAGCTCGGCTTATAACTGTTCTTGCACTCTCTGTTGTGCTGTGCACTCTAGCTGTCTCTTTGTTCTATTTGTAATTATTGATTTTTTATCAATAATTATCTTTGTGCTGTGTATTTAAATTTTTCTATATATTCTTATATATATTTTTTTTTTTTTTTTGCCTTGTGTTTCTTTCGGCTTTTCAATGGCTTGTTGTCTACCTAATTGCAAATATTCT
Source organism: Drosophila tropicalis (assembly GCF_018151085.1). Taxonomy (NCBI): domain Eukaryota; kingdom Metazoa; phylum Arthropoda; class Insecta; order Diptera; family Drosophilidae; genus Drosophila; species Drosophila tropicalis. The sequence continues at coordinate 1,357,090 of NW_027173405.1, forward strand.
GATCGTTTTGATGATCAGTATAGAGCAATATCTTGTTGGCTCTGTGATAATCCTATTCTTTTAAAATGTGCTGGCCTCAATGGCCGCGACTACGACAAATTTTCTGGTTTGTCTGTGTCTAAGCCTGAGATTGGCTTAATGCGCTGGACTTCCCATCTTGTACCAGCCAGCAGCATGATTTTAGCCGTATGTATAGGGATCTTCGTTTTAAGTGTCTTTCTTTAAACAAACTGGCCAAACAGATGTCTAAGGAGTGTGACTCTATTATTATTGTCGCAATTCAAGTTTGTTCCACCTTCTGAGAAATTGCACAAGAAATGTACCCTTGAGTTGCCTCGTAAGCAGTCGCCAGCTCTCTCTATTACTTCGTCTCCCATTTTACTTTCGCCTACACCATCTTCTTGACCCTCTTTATGCTCTTCTTTTCAGATTAAAGTACCCATTACAAGCCCTGGTGTACCTCAATCTATCCCTCACGGGAACTCTGATCAATCACAGGATCATGCTGGCTCTCAATCACTTGCGGATTCCAATGCTCCTTCGCCTTCACTAACTGTAGTGCCTCATCGCAAACAATTATTTATCTCTAGGCTTGCTCCAGATACTTCTGAGTCGTCTTTGGCAGCTTACATTGGTAATATTTGCCCTGCTAAGGTTTTAAATTAAAAGTTTAAGTTTTCTAGGCCTCACGAAATCTCCTCTTTTAAAATTACAGTACCAAATGAGTACTTCTCAGCTATGGTTGACCCTAATTTTTGGCCAGAGGGCCTAGTTGTACACGAGTTTGCGCCCAATAAGCGCTCTCGTGCGTTGCCTGTCCACCTTCCTAATTTATCCTCTGCTTCAAAAAACTAATAACGTCTAGTCATTGCATTCATTATCAAAATGTAAGAAGACTTCTTACCAAGCTCTCTAACCTGTTCTGTGATAGCCAAACCTTTTCGGCTGACATATTAGCTTTCTCTGAAACTTGCCTTAACTCCTCTGTTTCGGATAATGGAATTCTTTCTAATAACTTTATTTCTTATAGGCTTGATCGTGTTGTCTACGTGCACCATGCTGATGCTTTACGAACTATTTTTGGTCGTCTTAAAGATCGTGATGTTCTTATAGTTTTAGGTGATTTTAACTTGCCTAATATTTCTTGGCTTGTTGATGATAATCTATTTTTCTTAATTCCTTCATCTCAACATGTTTTTCTTGATAGCCTACTTGAATGTCCACTATATCAGTTAAATTCTTTCCTTAACTCTTCCAAAAGAATCCTTGATCTTGTTTTTGTCTCTGGTCCCACTGTTAGTGCTGTATCACAAACACAGCCACTAGTGAAACCTGAAAATCCTTATCACCCTACCATTGAAGTTACTATTTCTTAGAATTCCGTTACTAATTCATTTAATAACATCTCAAATTCTCGTCGTAGATGTTTTCGTAGAACAAATTTCAATCTTCTTAACAGCCCTATTTTCTCTTTTGATTGGTCATTTATATTTGATTGCTGCGATATAGATTGTGCAGCGAATTTTTTCTACTCTGCTCTTAATTCTCTAATTAGTGTATAGCCAAATCTCAATTTTGTCTTTTAAATACTCAATGCTACAACAATTATCTCGTTCGCTGTAAGGTTGAATTTTATAAAAATAATAATAACCCACACAACAAGCAAGCAGCAACATAATCCAAACACTGCAATGGTATAGACATAAGATACAGTCGACACACAAACCATCGGAGTCACGATTAAAACGTACGATATACACGCATGCACCATTGGGACCGGTCGTTCTCAATCAAAGCATACGATACACGATCAAACTCGAGTTTGGCCAATCGAACCACAAGCAAGCTGACAAATTTCGTCCAAGCGGGAAGATGCGTGGGAAGCGTAACACAAAAAACGAAAGCGCGAGTGAGACGAATCTTGAGGGCATTGGCCTCATACCGAGACTCAAAAGCGCAGAGTGGGAAAGATAATAAGAGAAATGCATGCACTTGTCTAGCATGCGTGGGGCCCATGAAGCGAGATAAGGAAGAGCAGACACACGCACACTATGCGCGTACGAGAGAGAGTACCGGTGGCTAATGCAGGTGCTCTCTGACTGCGCTGCTCATCAGAGCCGAGCGTGTGGAGATCGGGCGAAACCGAAGCTCAAAGAGAGCAAAAGTGGGGCCAAGCAAGCCCAGGAGACGGGTGCGGGGTGCATCGTGCCCGAGACAAATGCAAGCGAGGGCGGCTTGTGGGTATGTGAGGAGAATATACAAGTCGAAGAAGGGGAAATGAACCAATGTTTATTCGACTTGTTCTCAATAGAAAAGCCCATATCTGGTGGATGAATTATGCGCGATATGATTAAATAAGATACGAGCATTTAAAATAATCGTACTAATTAACATAAAATATAGACTAAGTTAATTATAGTACAGGTGTATAGTTGAATATGTAGGTTCCCATATGGGAGAAAAGGCAAAGCTGGTATGACTAATGGATCAGGGGAAGCGAAGGGCAACGGCAGCGTCGGCAGAGAAGATAAGGCATAAGAAAATCAATGAGAGAAGTTGGGCAGCCAATGGGAAGGCACCGCAAAAGAGAGAAAGGGACAGAAGTCGGCAGAGCGACTAGGACACTTTGCGGGCAAGGGAGAGAAAAACGGACAAGAAACGGATAAGCGCGCAGCCGCAAAGAAAGTGGACATATCCGCGCCAAGGATTTGCGGGACTTTCACGCATAGCAACAAGAAATGCGTGGGTGAAAGCAGAGGGCCGATGGAAAAGTACCAGCTGTATAGCGGTACTACACCAATCAATTCCTAAGGCCATGGGAGCTGCCTATATAAAGGCAACAGCCATCAAGGAAATCATCAAGTCAACAAGTCGTGATCAACCATGGAGTTTTAAGGCCTTACGAGTAATCTTTAAAGCTCAAGCAAGTAAAAACAAGTCCTGTGAAAAGGATCGAGAAGAAGTACAATAACTGAGAAGGCCTTACTAGTAACCTCTCAAGTTATCAGACAACCAACAAGTCCTTAGAATAGTACCGGAACACCGTGCCCAAGCGATAAAAAGAGAGAAGTCAAGCGGCTCCAGGACGATCCATAGCACATTGGAAGGCACGAGGATATATCCTACTGCCGAAATTCCAGGATCTATATATCCTGACGAATACCAATCGCTCAGCAAAAATCCTGCGGCATAGCAAACGGCCACGAGATTTATCCTAGAGGCAACGAGCACGCAAAGACCATCTCACAAACACAGCTGAAGGTACTTAGGTGGAAATAACATCTCTAGAAGATCAGGATACGCCAGGAAACGTAAAAGAAAGGCCATAAGGATCTATCCTTAGGCCAATCAACGTCCCAGAGACATTCTGAACAGGGAGATACAAGCCAAAGTAGCTACATTGCAAGTCTGTAATAGTACCCAGCGGAGACAAAAGAAACAAGAGGAGAACTGGAGCAAGCAGCAAGGGACCCACACCATAATCAACGCTACCCAAGTTCGAGACTTCTTCAGAGAAATTGGTCATACCCAGCCGAGTCAAAAAAGATTATAAATAAATACCTGCTTTAAAACAATTAATTAAACAAACGAGTTTTAATTTCACCAGGGCACAAAATAAATTTTGTTGTGCCAAACCTAGCCCAAGAGATATTGGAAATATCCCAAGGGACGAGAAAGGATCGTTACAATGTGCCGTGAATATTCGCCGAAAACGTCCACAGTAATTGCAAGACGCAACGAATCTTCTAGCGCTGTCTGCGTCAGTATTGACTGGATAACATTTTTTGAACATTTTTCTGGATGTAATTTGAGATTGTGTTTTCTACAGAGTTTGAAAACATCAGTTAAATTTTTAATCATATGTTGTTCAAAAAAATAACCAATAACGATTAAATCATCCATATGAAGGAATGCTGCGAAGGCTCAATGCCTGAGAATGCTATTGTCGTCATTCTCTGAAATGAAGTAGGCGCAATTTTTAAACCATATGGTAATCTCGTGAAGCGGTATGAACCATTGCTTGTTTAAAAAGACGTAATATTTCTTGAGTTTTCCTCAAGTTCCATTTGGTGGAAACCTGGCATTAAATCAAGGCATGAAAAATAATTAGCTCGAGCCAATTGATCAAGAATATCATCAATTTTGGGGAGTGGAAACTTATCTAACAGCAATTTCTTATTTTTTAGGCGATAGTCAATTACTAATCGCCATTTTTTCTCTTTAGAGCCCGGAAGAGCTTTCTTCGAGACTAAAAAAAGTTGAACAATATTTTGTTCAATTGACTTTCCAACTTGATGCTTGTTTTCTTCTATTTGGCTATGGGGACATCGATAATTTTTGACATATAGTGGTTCATCATTCTTAAGTCTCAATTGTTGCTTATAAAACTTATTTGTTGTGATTGGTTCGGTTTTAAGTCCGAACTCATCACTATACTCGGTGTATTTCTTCAATGTGATTTTTAAACAGAATTGGAAAATGTTTCCTTAATTTATTTAATACAGTGTCTTTTCTATTTTTTCTTGGGTTTTGAACCACCGTAGCTCGAAAGTGATTCAAATTTTAAGTTATTGATGCCTACCATTTGACATGTATCTGTTGTATTTGGGAATCGGACAAACGCATGGGCTGTTGCAATCGTGTTTGCGACATAAACACCCGGAATGATACGAAATTATTGAGACTCATGTTAACCGTATGTTTTTTGTTATCTAACCATGCTTTCCATTCTGGCGACGCACAGTTGGCCTCCAAAGTTGAACCAATTTAAGAAATGGGAATAAATGAAAATTTTTACAAAAAATTTCAACTTTAAACCCGAATATTGGGCGATTTCAACAATCGATCTTAGATTTGGTTTTATCTGAAAAATATGTTCTTAATTAACAGCATGTTTAATAAATTTTAATAATTACCTAAATCGTTTTTGAACAAGAAGCGTTAAAAAATACACCAAATATTGGCGTTTTTTTAACTTTGGTGGAATACAACTAACAAGTATCACATAGTTACCGGACTACATACACTAGGTAGGTGAAATATTTACCTATCAGATGTATATGGTCCCAATATATAAATTAAGGCAACCTCGTCTAAAAATTGCGCTACAGGTACAAGGAAGAAGAAGGGCGCATGCGTATTGGCCTATAGCTTCTTTGTATTTAAATGATATATATGCCTTTCTACAATGTTAGATTGCTAATTACCTGGTTGTGAAAAACTTACAAGGTAGGTAAATGTTATTAAAATTGATGAAAAATTGGTCCTAGTTGCAGGTTGGTCCTTTTTTTGTTTACCTAATTGTATGTAAATATTAGGTTTTTTAACTAATTTATAACAAAAGGGATATACCGATTTGGCCTTCTTGTTTGCGACTGTTTATTTTTAACTTCATAATTGGAAACACCTTAAGTCCGGACTGAATAGTATTTGTCAATATAGTTCAAGACAGTTTTATTTCTTTGTGCAACAATTTTGTTCAAGAATGAAAGGATTTTGAAAGTTTTACATGAGTGTGAAAACCCAAATGATTTTAAAATGGAATTGCTGAAGAAGATGGGCGTTTCATTCGAAAACGCTAGCTTAAGGTAAAAAACAAATTTGCACACTATAACTTAGGGCGAAAATAGATTGCAAGCGGCAGAAATATGGCAAATTTTGTGAAAAAAATGAGTTCGAGATTCTTAGATTCGGATCAGGAAGATGTTCAACGATCAATTAGCCGGAAAGTATTTAATAGAATATCAGTGTTTACAAATTGGAAAGCTAGCCGAAGAAGTACAGGAATGTAAAAACAAGGACCACATTAAAGCCTTTTCGTGTTAGACAAAATGAAGACCTTTTTAACGCTGGCAACCTCTTCGGACCTACTTATTGCTTCACTGAGACACGTGCGATCACGAAAGGATTTGGCAAATAGCACCCACGTTGAGTTTATTAGATATTGATGTAAATATTGAAAATTATTTTGAAAAAAATCATCCATTAATGGCAAATTTTCAAAATTAACCTAAAAAAAAATGTAAACAATTTTTTTTTTGCTTTTTGTAATTATTGTAAAAAATTAAATTAAAACATTAAAAAATGTTACATAGGTTTTAAAATAATGATAAATTCCGTTTGGTATTAAAAAAAAAACAGGTTTCGCTTCATTTTTAAAGGTAAACACATGCTTGGAAATATTTTCTGACTTTTGAATGTTACAGCACCACGAACACACAGCACTCTTGACAAACATTCATTTTGAAGCTTAGGGTATTCTTTATCATAAGCTCTTTAAATTTTTAAAATCGCTTTATCGGTTTAGAAGCTATGATTTGGTAAGAAGCATACAATGATCAACAGTATCGAAAGACTCATTTGAAACCCTTCAGGAAATCCATGGTGCACAGGGGAAGTCAATTCCAAAAGGTTGGTAAGTGGCCGAACTATGTATCCACATAGTCTGAAGCCTAGAGATTAAGTGCAAGTGTAGTATATTAGTTTGAAAGTACTTTTTTCAAAAGTTACGTAAAATCGTAAAAGTGTACAGTACAGTGAAATAATTTTTTTGTTGCACTCATTTTGGGGATATTAAAGCATAATTTCTTTATCATGTTATTAATTTAGCTGTTCGCAGAAGCTTGTGTTTCTCTCTGGGCAATCCCAAAAGAGCAAAGTCTCCTCCATAAGGCAAACAAGGAATACATGAGGAAAAAATTCCCGCCCAATTGTGCCTACAAAAAGTCTCTACCTCCTATAAACTTACTAACTTCTGAAAGGATTCAATTAAAACATCGTGGAGAATCCTGAAGATTTAATATCCAAATTCGAGGGTCGCTAGCCCCGCTTTCCCAAGACTTCCCCCAAGTCCCATCCATTTAATAAATCACCAATAGGAAGTGTTTTGTGTTTTTTTTTTTTAAATTAATTTTTATGTATATCTTTTGGCAAGATTCTATTAATATATATACTAAAACATTTTCCACATTTGGGAATGCCAACATATGATAACCACTTAACTTCACAGCTTCAACGCAACCGACGGGTCCATCGATCAGCCCAAGGACTGTCTGAGTGGTGTATATGAATTAGTATGTATAACTAGTTATAATATTGGTCTTTAAATTATATTGCACGCCAGTCTACAGTTTTCTCGTGCTTAGAACTACTTTAGTGTAAATCCACAAAACACAATCCAATACCCGTTTATTACTTGAGCGACGAACAGCCGTTCATGAAGCCGTGCTGACAAAGAGAAATAGTGGATCTAGATAAGCGTTTAAGGAAAGACATAATCATTTTCTCGAATAGCTTAAATATTGTGGAAAGTTTGGTGATGCCACGGTAGTTTAAAATATCTATAAAAAAAACCACGGTCTTTAAGACGACCGAAAATGCAGATCAATCGGCACAATATCCGAACATATTCGGAATTACAGATTCTAAAATTACAATCTTTTTGGATGTTTAGGAGAAGAAGGCTGTGGAATAGTTGATGGTTGCTCTTCTTGGTTTGAACCCTCTAGTGTTGTAGGTGGAAGCTCTAGGTACCAAGAAAATCCGGATAAATCATTATTATGTGCCTGGTGTTTGAGTATGTATAAAAGCTTTCTGCTCTCTGACGTGACGGTCGTGTTTTTGCATAGCTCCTGAGTTTTTATTAATATTTATTTTTTTTTTTTTTCAATTTTTAATTGTGCTTAGTTTGTTTACGCTTTCGCTGGTGTTGTTCGCTTGACTCCCTTGTGTTTTATTTCCATAATTCGCCAAATTAATCTGTTTAAACAGTTTTTCTCTTTTTCGTGATTAGTGTTTGGTGCATTTATGTACCTATGTACATATTTTTTATTTTTTTTCTTTCGTCATTGCTTCTGCAGTTGCTCCCCTCATCGCCCCCATCATACCATCAGTGCTAGTGGCTTAGTTGTTTTCTCTGCTTTGTGCTTGTGCTCAGCTTCTCTCCCGCGCATTCACTTTTGTAAGGCCGCCTCTCAAAGCTCGGCTTATAACTGTTCTTGCACTCTCTGTTGTGCTGTGCACTCTAGCTGTCTCTTTGTTCTATTTGTAATTATTGATTTTTTATCAATAATTATCTTTGTGCTGTGTATTTAAATTTTTCTATATATTCTTATATATATATTATTTTTTTTTTTGCCTTGTGTTTCTTTCGGCTTTTCAATGGCTTGTTGTCTACCTAATTGCAAATATTCTGATCGTTTTGATGATCAGTATAGAGCAATATCTTGTTGGCTCTGTGATAATCCTATTCTTTTAAAATGTGCTGGCCTCAATGGCCGCGACTACGACAAATTTTCTGGTTTGTCTGTGTCTAAGCCTGAGATTGGCTTAATGCGCTGGACTTCCCATCTTGTACCAGCCAGCAGCATGATTTTAGCCGTATGTATAGGGATCTTCGTTTTAAGTGTCTTTCTTTAAACAAACTGGCCAAACAGCTGTCTAAGGAGTGTGACTCTATTATTATTGTCGCAATTCAAGTTTGTTCCACCTTCTGAGAAATTGCACAAGAAATGTACCCTTGAGTTGCCTCGTAAGCAGTCGCCAGCTCTCTCTATTACTTCGTCTCCCATTTTACTTTCGCCTACACCATCTTCTTGACCCTCTTTATGCTCTTCTTTTCAGATTAAAGTACCCATTACAAGCCCTGGTGTACCTCAATCTATCCCTCACGGGAACTCTGATCAATCACAGGATCATGCTGGCTCTCAATCACTTGCGGATTCCAATGCTCCTTCGCCTTCACTAACTGTAGTGCCTCATCGCAAACAATTATTTATCTCTAGGCTTGCTCCAGATACTTCTGAGTCGTCTTTGGCAGCTTACATTGGTAATATTTGCCCTGCTAAGGTTTTAAATTAAAAGTTTAAGTTTTCTAGGCCTCGCGAAATCTCCTCTTTTAAAATTACAGTACCAAATGAGTACTTCTCAGCTATGGTTGACCCTAATTTTTGGCCAGAGGGCCTAGTTGTACACGAGTTTGCGCCCAATAAGCGCTCTCGTGCGTTGCCTGTCCACCTTCCTAATTTATCCTCTGCTTCAAAAAACTAATAACGTCTAGTCATTGCATTCATTATCAAAATGTAAGAAGTCTTCTTACCAAGCTCTCTAACCTGTTCTGTGATAGCCAAACCTTTTCGGCTGACATATTAGCTTTCTCTGAAACTTGCCTTAACTCCTCTGTTTCGGATAATGGAATTCTTTCTAATAACTTTATTTCTTATAGGGTTGATCGTGTTGTCTACGTGCACCATGCTGATGCTTTACGAACTATTTTTGGTCGTCTTAAAGATCGTGATGTTCTTATAGTTTTAGGTGATTTTAACTTGCCTAATATTTCTTGGCTTGTTGATGATAATCTATTTTTCTTAATTCCTTCATCTCAACATGTTTTTCTTGATAGCCTACTTGAATGTCCACTATATCAGTTAAATTCTTTCCTTAACTCTTCCAAAAGAATCCTTGATCTTGTTTTTGTCTCTGGTCCCACTGTTAGTGCTGTATCACAAACACAGCCACTAGTGAAACCTGAAAATCCTTATCACCCTACCATTGAAGTTACTATTTCTTAGAATTCCGTTACTAATTCATTTAATAACATCTCAAATTCTCGTCGTAGATGTTTTCGTAGAACAAATTTCAATCTTCTTAACAGCCCTATTTTCTCTTTTGATTGGTCATTTATATTTGATTGCTGCGATATAGATTGTGCAGCGAATTTTTTCTACTCTGCTCTTAATTCTCTAATTATTGTATAGCCAAATCTCAATTTTGTCTTTTAAATACTCAATGCTACAACAATTATCTCGTTCGCTGTAAGGTTGAATTTTATAAAAATAATAATAACCCACACAACAAGCAAGCAGCAACATAATCCAAACACTGCAATGGTATAGACATAAGATACAGTCGACACACAAACCATCGGAGTCACGATTAAAACGTACGATATACACGCATGCACCATTGGGACCGGTCGTTCTCAATCAAAGCATACGATACACGATCAAACTCGAGTTTGGCCAATCGAACCACAAGCAAGCTGACAAATTTCGTCCAAGCGGGAAGATGCGTGGGAAGCGTAACACAAAAAACGAAAGCGCGAGTGAGACGAATCTTGAGGGCATTGGCCTCATACCGAGACTCAAAAGCGCAGAGTGGGAAAGATAATAAGAGAAATGCATGCACTTGTCTAGCATGCGTGGGGCCCATGAAGCGAGATAAGGAAGAGCAGACACACGCACACTATGCGCGTACGAGAGAGAGTACCGGTGGCTAATGCAGGTGCTCTCTGACTGCGCTGCTCATCAGAGCCGAGCGTGTGGAGATCGGGCGAAACCGAAGCTCAAAGAGAGCAAAAGTGGGGCCAAGCAAGCCCAGGAGACGGGTGCGGGGTGCATCGTGCCCGAGACAAATGCAAGCGAGGGCGGCTTGTGGGTATGTGAGGAGAATATACAAGTCGAAGAAGGGGAAATGAACCAATGTTTATTCGACTTGTTCTCAATAGAAAAGCCCATATCTGGTGGATGAATTATGCGCGATATGATTAAATAAGATACGAGCATTTAAAATAATCGTACTAATTAACATAAAATATAGACTAAGTTAATTATAGTACAGGTGTATAGTTGAATATGTAGGTTCCCATATGGGAGAAAAGGCAAAGCTGGTATGACTAATGGATCAGGGGAAGCGAAGGGCAACGGCAGCGTCGGCAGAGAAGATAAGGCATAAGAAAATCAATGAGAGAAGTTGGGCAGCCAATGGGAAGGCACCGCAAAAGAGAGAAAGGGACAGAAGTCGGCAGAGCGACTAGGACACTTTGCGGGCAAGGGAGAGAAAAACGGACAAGAAACGGATAAGCGCGCAGCCGCAAAGAAAGTGGACATATCCGCGCCAAGGATTTGCGGGACTTTCACGCATAGCAACAAGAAATGCGTGGGTGAAAGCAGAGGGCAGATGGAAAAGTACCAGCTGTATAGCGGTACTACACCAATCAATTCCTAAGGCCGTGGGAGCTGCCTATATAAAGGCAACACCCATCAAGGAAATCATCAAGTCAACAAGTCGTGATCAACCATGGAGTTTTAAGGCCTTACGAGTAATCTTTAAAGCTCAAGCAAGTAAAAACAAGTCCTGTGAAAAGGATCGAGAAGAAGTACAATAACTGAGAAGGCCTTACTAGTAACCTCTCAAGTTATCAGACAACCAACAAGTCCTTAGAATAGTACCGGAACACCGTGCCCAAGCGATAAAAAGAGAGAAGTCAAGCGGCTCCAGGACGATCCATAGCACATTGGAAGGCACGAGGATATATCCTACTGCCGAAATTCCAGGATCTATATATCCTGACGAATACCAATCGCTCAGCAAAAATCCTGCGGCATAGCAAACGGACACGAGATTTATCCTAGAGGCAACGAGCACGCAAAGACCATCTCACAAACACAGCTGAAGGTACTTAGGTGGAAATAACATCTCTAGAAGATCAGGATACGCCAGGAAACGTAAAAAGAAAGGCCATAAGGATCTATCCTTAGGCCAATCAACGTCCCAGAGACATTCTGAACAGGGAGATACAAGCCAAAGTAGCTACATTGCAAGTCTGAAATAGTACCCAGCGGAGACAAAAGAAACAAGAGGAGAACTGGAGCAAGCAGCAAGGGACCCACACCATAATCAACGCTACCCAAGTTCGAGACTTCTTCAGAGAAATTGGTCATACCCAGCCGAGTCAAAAAAGATTATAAATAAATACCTGCTTTAAAACAATTAATTAAACAAACGAGTTTTAATTTCACCAGGGCACAAAATAAATTTTGTTGTGCCAAACCTAGCCCAAGAGATATTGGAAATATCCCAAGGGACGAGAAAGGATCGTTACAATGTGCCGTGAATATTCGCCGAAAACGTCCACAGTAATTGCAAGACGCAACGAATCTTCTAGCGCTGTCTGCGTCAGTATTGACTGGATAACATTTTTTGAACATTTTTCTGGATGTAATTTGAGATTGTGTTTTCTACAGAGTTTGAAAACATCAGTTAAATTTTTAATCATATGTTGTTCAAAAAAATAACCAATAACGATTAAATCATCCATATGAAGGAATGCTGCGAAGGCTCAATGCCTGAGAATGCTATTGTCGTCATTCTCTGAAATGAAGTAGGCGCAATTTTTAAACCATATGGTAATCTCGTGAAGCGGTATGAACCATTGCTTGTTTAAAAAGACGTAATATTTCTTGAGTTTTCCTCAAGTTCCATTTGGTGGAAACCTGGCATTAAATCAAGGCATGAAAAATAATTAGCTCGAGCCAATTGATCAAGAATATCATCAATTTTGGGGAGTGGAAACTTATCTAACAGCAATTTCTTATTTTTTAGGCGATAGTCAATTACTAATCGCCATTTTTTCTCTTTAGAGCCCGGAAGAGCTTTCTTCGAGACTAAAAAAAGTTCAACAATATTTTGTTCAATTGACTTTCCAACTTGATGCTTGTTTTCTTCTATTTGGCTATGGGGACATCGATAATTTTTGACATATAGTGGTTCATCATTCTTAAGTCTCAATTGTTGCTTATAAAACTTATTTGTTGTGATTGGTTCGGTTTTAAGTCCGAACTCATCACTATACTCGGTGTATTTCTTCAATGTGATTTTTAAACAGAATTGGAAAATGTTTCCTTAATTTATTTAATACAGTGTCTTTTCTATTTTTTCTTGGGTTTTGAACCACCGTAGCTCGAAAGTGATTCAAATTTTAAGTTATTGATGCCTACCATTTGACATGTATCTGTTGTATTTGGGAATCGGACAAACGCATGGGCTGTTGCAATCGTGTTTGCGACATAAACACCCGGAATGATACGAAATTATTGAGACTCATGTTAACCGTATGTTTTTTGTTATCTAACCATTCTGGCGACGCACAGTTGGCCTCCAAAGTTGAACAATTTAAGAAATGGGAATAAATGAAAATTTTTACAAAAAATTTCAACTTTAAACCCGAATATTGGGCGATTTCAACAATCGATCTTAGATTTGGTTTTATCTGAAAAATATGTTCTTAATTAACAGCATGTTTAATAAATTTTAATAATTACCTAAATCGTTTTTGAACAAGAAGCGTTAAAAAATACACCAAATATTGGCGTTTTTTAACTTTGGTGGAATACAACTAACAAGTATCACATAGTTACCGGACTACATACACTAGGTAGGTGAAATATTTACCTATCAGATGTATATGGTCCCAATATATAAATTAAGGCAACCTCGTCTAAAAATTGCGCTACAGGTACAAGGAAGAAGAAGGGCGCATGCGTATTGGCCTATAGCTTCTTTGTATTTAAATGATATATATGCCTTTCTACAATGTTAGATTGCTAATTACCTGGTTGTGAAAAACTTACAAGGTAGGTAAATGTTATTAAAATTGATGAAAAATTGGTCCTAGTTGCAGGTTGGTCCTTTTTTTTGTTTACCTAATTGTATGTAAATATTAGGTTTTTTAACTAATTTATAACAAAAGGGATATACCGATTTGGCCTTCTTGTTTGCGACTGTTTATTTTTAACTTCATAATTGGAAACACCTTAAGTCCGGACTGAATAGTATTTGTCAATATAGTTCAAGACAGTTTTATTTCTTTGTGCAACAATTTTGTTCAAGAATGAAAGGATTTTGAAAGTTTTACATGAGTGTGAAAACCCAAATGATTTTAAAATGGAATTGCTGAAGAAGATGGGCGTTTCATTCGAAAACGCTAGCTTAAGGTAAAAAACAAATTTGCACACTATAACTTAGGGCGAAAATAGATTGCAAGCGGCAGAAATATGGCAAATTTTGTGAAAAAATGAGTTCGAGATTCTTAGATTCGGATCAGGAAGATGTTCAACGATCAATTAGCCGGAAAGGATTTAATAGAATATCAGTGTTTACAAATTGGAAAGCTAGCCGAAGAAGTACAGGAATGTAAAACAAGGACCACATTAAAGCCTTTTCGTGTTAGACAAAATGAAGACCTTTTTAACGCTGGCAACCTCTTCGGACCTACTTATTGCTTCACTGAGACACGTGCGATCACGAAAGGATTTGGCAAATGGCACCCACGTTGAGTTTATTAGATATTGATGTAAATATTGAAAATTATTTTGAAAAAAATCATCCATTAATGGCAAATTTTCAAAATTAACCTAAAAAAAAATGTAAACAATTTTTTTTTTGCTTTTTGTAATTATTGTAAAAAATTAAATTAAAACATTAAAAAATGTTACATAGGTTTTAAAATAATGATAAATTCCGTTTGGTATTAAAAAAAAAACGGGTTTCGCTTCATTTTTAAAGGTAAACACATGCTTGGAAATATTTTCTGACTTTTGAATGTTACAGCACCACGAACACACAGCACTCTTGACAAACATTCATTTTGAAGCTTAGGGTATTCTTTATCATAAGCTCTTTAAATTTTTAAAATCGCTTTATCGGTTTAGAAGCTATGATTTGGTAAGAAGCATACAATGATCAACAGTATCGAAAGACTCATTTGAAACCCTTCAGGAAATCCATGGTGCACAGGGGAAGTCAATTCCAAAAGGTTGGTAAGTGGCCGAACTATGTATCCACATAGTCTGAAGCCTAGAGATTAAGTGCAAGTGTAGTATATTAGTTTGAAAGTACTTTTTTCAAAAGTTACGTAAAATCGTAAAAGTGTACAGTACAGTGAAATAATTTTTTTGTTGCACTCATTTTGGGGATATTAAAGCATAATTTCTTTATCATGTTATTAATTTAGCTGTTCGCAGAAGCTTGTGTTTCTCTCTGGGCAATCCCAAAAGAGCAAAGTCTCCTCCATAAGGCAAACAAGGAATACATGAGGAAAAAATTCCCGCCCAATTGTGCCTACAAAAAGTCTCTACCTCCTATAAACTTACTAACTTCTGAAAGGATTCAATTAAAACATCGTGGAGAATCCTGAAGATTTAATATCCAAATTCGAGGGTCGCTAGCCCCGCTTTCCCAAGACTTCCCCCAAGTCCCATCCATTTAATAAATCACCAATAGGAAGTGTTTTGTGTTTTTTTTTTTTTTTTTTAAATTAATTTTTATGTATATCTTTTGGCAAGATTCTATTAATATATATACTAAAACATTTTCCACATTTGGGAATGCCAACATATGATAACCACTTAACTTCACAGCTTCAACGCAACCGACGGGTCCATCGATCAGCCCAAGGACTGTCTGAGTGGTGTATATGAATTAGTATGTATAACTAGTTATAATATTGGTCTTTAAATTATATTGCACGCCAGTCTACAGTTTTCTCGTGCTTAGAACTACTTTAGTGTAAATCCACAAAACACAATCCAATACCCGTTTATTACTTGAGCGACGAACAGCCGTTCATGAAGCCGTGCTGACAAAGAGAAATAGTGGATCTAGATAAGCGTTTAAGGAAAGACATAATCATTTTCTCGAATAGCTTAAATATTGTGGAAAGTTTGGTGATGCCACGGTAGTTTAAAATATCTATAAAAAAAACCACGGTCTTTAAGACGACCGAAAATGCAGATCAATCGGCACAATATCCGAACATATTCGGAATTACAGATTCTAAAATTACAATCTTTTTGGATGTTTAGGAGAAGAAGGCTGTGGAATAGTTGATGGTTGCTCTTCTTGGTTTGAACCCTCTAGTGTTGTAGGTGGAAGCTCTAGGTACCAAGAAAATCCGGATAAATCATTATTATGTGCCTGGTGTTTGAGTATGTATAAAAGCTTTCTGCTCTCTGACGTGACGGTCGTGTTTTTGCATAGCTCCTGAGTTTTTATTAATATTTATTGTTTTTTTTTTTTCAATTTTTAATTGTGCTTAGTTTGTTTACGCTTTCGCTGGTGTTGTTCGCTTGACTCCCTTGTGTTTTATTTCCATAATTCGCCAAATTAATCTGTTTAAACAGTTTTTCTCTTTTTCGTGATTAGTGTTTGGTGCATTTATGTACCTATGTACATATTTTTTTTTTTTTTCTTTCGTCATTGCTTCTGCAGTTGCTCCCCTCATCGCCCCCATCATACCATCAGTGCTAGTGGCTTAGTTGTTTTCTCTGCTTTGTGCTTGTGCTCAGCTTCTCTCCCGCGCATTCACTTTTGTAAAGCCGCCTCTCAAAGCTCGGCTTATAACTGTTCTTGCACTCTCTGTTGTGCTGTGCACTCTAGCTGTCTCTTTGTTCTATTTGTAATTATTGATTTTTTATCAATAATTATCTTTGTGCTGTGTATTTAAATTTTTCTATATATTCTTATATATATATTATTTTTTTTTTGCCTTGTGTTTCTTTCGGCTTTTCAATGGCTTGTTGTCTACCTAATTGCAAATATTCTGATCGTTTTGATGATCAGTATAGAGCAATATCTTGTTGGCTCTGTGATAATCCTATTCTTTTAAAATGTGCTGGCCTCAATGGCCGCGACTACGACAAATTTTCTGGTTTGTCTGTGTCTAAGCCTGAGATTGGCTTAATGCGCTGGACTTCCCATCTTGTACCAGCCAGCAGCATGATTTTAGCCGTATGTATAGGGATCTTCGTTTTAAGTGTCTTTCTTTAAACAAACTGGCCAAACAGCTGTCTAAGGAGTGTGACTCTATTATTATTGTCGCAATTCAAGTTTGTTCCACCTTCTGGGAAATTGCACAAGAAATGTACCCTTGAGTTGCCTCGTAAGCAGTCGCCAGCTCTCTCTATTACTTCGTCTCCCATTTTACTTTCGCCTACACCATCTTCTTGACCCTCTTTATGCTCTTCTTTTCAGATTAAAGTACCCATTACAAGCCCTGGTGTACCTCAATCTATCCCTCACGGGAACTCTGATCAATCACAGGATCATGCTGGCTCTCAATCACTTGCGGATTCCAATGCTCCTTCGCCTTCACTAACTGTAGTGCCTCATCGCAAACAATTATTTATCTCTAGGCTTGCTCCAGATACTTCTGAGTCGTCTTTGGCAGCTTACATTGGTAATATTTGCCCTGCTAAGGTTTTAAATTAAAAGTTTAATTTTTCTAGGCCTCGCGAAATCTCCTCTTTTAAAATTACAGTACCAAATAAGTACTTCTCAGCTATGGTTGACCCTAATTTTTGGCCAGAGGGCCTAGTTGTACACGAGTTTGCGCCCAGTAAGCGCTCTCGTCCGTTGCCTGTCCACCTTCCTAATTTATCCTCTGCTTCAAAAAACTAATAACGTCTAGTCATTGCATTCATTATCAAAATGTAAGAAGACTTCTTACCAAGCTCTCTAACCTGTTTTGTGATAGCCAAACCTTTTCGGCTGACATATTAGCTTTCTCTGAAACTTGCCTTAACTCCTCTGTTTCGGATAATGGAATTCTTTCTAATAACTTTATTTCTTATAGGCTTGATCGTGTTGGTCGTCGTGGCGGTGGAGTACTCATTGCTGTCAACTCGAATCTGTCTTCAAGTGTGGTGCCGATTATTCTCCCCTTAGGTGTTGAGTTTATTTGCGTCGAAGTTACATGTTCTAACTTTAGCCTATATATCTCTTGTTCATATATTCCTCCAGCTTCTGATATCATGATCTACGTGCACCATGCTGATGCTTTACGAACTATTTTTGGTCGTCTTAAAGATCGTGATGTTCTTATAGTTTTAGGTGATTTTAACTTGCCTAATATTTCTTGGCTTGTTGATGATAATCTATTTTTCTTAATTCCTTCATCTCAACATGTTTTTCTTGATAGCCTACTTGAATGTCCACTATATCAGTTAAATTCTTTCCTTAACTCTTCCAAAAGAATCCTTGATCTTGTTTTTGTCTCTGGTCCCACTGTTAGTGCTGTATCACAAACACAGCCACTGGTGAAACCTGAAAATCCTTATCACCCTACCATTGAAGTTACTATTTCTTAGAATTCCGTTACTAGTTCATTTAATAACATCTCAAATTCTCGTCGTAGATGTTTTCGTAGAACAAATTTCAATCTTCTTAACAGCGCTATTTTCTCTTTTGATTGGTCATTTATATGATTTATATGATTGCTGCGATATAGATTGTGCAGCGAATTTTTTCTACTCTGCTCTTAATTCTCTAATTATTGTATAGCCAAATCTCAATTTTGTCTTTTAAATACTCAATGCTACAACAATTATCTCGTTCGCTGTAAGGTTGAATTTTATAAGAACCCCGAAAGATTTTACAATTTTGTTAATTCCAAAAGACGCTGTAATGTACTACCTTCCACCTTCAGAGTTAACGACCAGACTGCTAATAATGATTCAGATATTGCAGATCTGTTTGCTAAATTCTTTCAGTCGACATATTCTACTACTGTTTCGGATCCCACACCCTATCCCTTTTTAATCCCACATTTAAATTGTATGTTTTTTCCCAGTATTACTGAAGACTGTATTATCTCTAGCTTGTCATCTATGACGTCTTCCTTCGTTCCCGGGCCTGATAATATACCTAGTTGCATCCTTAAAATGTGTTCGATTTCCCTATCTAAGCCTTTAGCTCGGTTATTCTTTATATCGAGTGAGACTTGTAGCTTTCCAGATATTTGGAAGGAGTCTTTTATTATTCCGCTTTTTAAAAAGGGTAGCAAATCGGATGTTTCTAACTACCGTGGCATTGTTAAACTTTCGGCAATACCTAAACTGTTTGAAAAAATTATTACGTCTTCCCTTCAACATCTATCCAGATCCACTATTTCTCCTTGTCAGCATGGCTTCATGAAAGGTCGTTCGTCGCTTACCAACCTTTTAGAATTGACTACCCTTGTACACCATGGCTTCCGTAAAAAGTGTCTGATGTTATCCATACTGACTTTAGTAAGGCTTTTGATACGGTTGATCATTCTATGCTTCTCGCGAAACTTAACATCATAGGTTTTTCCCCAAAACTATTAGCTTGGTTAAAGTCGTATCTTTAACTTCTTTGATATTTTTAAGCACTTAAATTTGTCCATATAAATATCCATAAAAAATATATCCATAAATCAAATTTTTTTATCCTCAAAATAATTTAGGTACATTTAATATTTTCATGTTCATAATTGTAATAATACTTTTTAGTCAATTCATACCAACTGTGTACTCCACCCACAGGCTTAGCATATATATGAAAGAGCTATTGATTTCAAAAAAGTTTCACATTATGATCGATTGGCAACTTATCATAAATCAATCAAGTGTCTCTCCCAAGATAGAAACACATCAGAGGGCACCACAAAAAAACACTCCAATATTAAAATATCCCTCTTGGAAAAAATCAGGCTTCTTTGAAACCCATAACGACAGCCTTTCGAAATTCCTACAAATAGCAAAGTAGCTTTTACAATGACATAAAAAAACGAAATAATATAATATTATTTATTTATTTATCCCATCATGTAAAAGCATATTTATGCTTCTGACTTAAACACTGTGAGGAACATATATTTGACAATAATGTTCCACACAACAACATGAAAATAACCAAAAAAGAACGCAATGTAAAACCAAGGATGAATGATGCCCGGCAACATGTTGCCAAAGATCAAGTTTCGCAACATGTTGCTGCAATTAAAACACGCAACATTTCGTTACGATGCAACATGTTAGATCGAACCACATACGACCAACAGCAATTTCGTCACAGCGTGAAGATGCGTGGGAGGCAGAGAACAGAAAAATCAACGGCTGGAGAGCATACGCACAAGAGAGAGGGCTGCGATGCTCCAATCATAAGAGGCCATGGACCGATTAAGAGAGCGTATGCATGAACATTGAGAATTCAGCAATACAGGCGCAGCACACCGACACTATGCGTGGGCCGATTGAGAGCGGGTACCGGTGGATGGAGCGCGCTATGAGGCTGTGGGCATATCAAGTAAAGCCAATATCGTCGATCAAGCCCGATGGGCAAAGGGGGGTATGTGCAAGCCGAAGAAAAGTGGAATTGGGTATTGGGGAAGCCCTGTCTACGAGGCCAATGACGTTTTGATGACGTAGACAAATGATTTTAGTTAATGATGAAATAAATTAACTAAAACCAAATAAACGAAAATCAATATGTTGTTCACATAAAGTAAACGGCCATTTAGAAAAGCAACCATGCCCAAAAATTAAGAGAACGAGCACACAAGGAGAAGGACATCGGATAATACAGCGTCGCCTAGCATCGAGAGAGGACATGCGACCAGAGCAATAAACTAGAAAAGGATGGAAGCCCGCATAGCAACAGAGGCGCTATTTGGGCAGAGCGGAGGAACAAGGACAGGAATTTAATGGGCGCACAGCAAGCAGAAAGTGGCTAGTACGGGACTTTCACCACGCATAGCAACAGCATGGATGAAAGCGATGGGCCGATGTAAATTCACCGGCTGTGTAGCGGTATCACACCAAGTGATTCTAGAGGCCCAGGAGGCCTATATAAGGCGAGCGGCAAGTCAGGACATTTATCAAGCCTTGCGAAGCCAAAGCCATCGAAATTATAAATCTAAACTAAACGGGCAAGCGGGTAATAAACTCTCTAAACTCTGAAATGACGATTGAAGCAGTAATCCAAAAACTGTCAACAATTTTTAAGGTTGAATCAGTAGATCTCTTAATATCCCAATAACTGTGTTTCAAACACACAATAGATTACTGAATTGACAGACGCTTTTATAAGGGCATGTATTTCGGATGGTCTTTCAAACGACAAAGCCATAAAATACACGACCAAAGTTGCAGTAAACACATTGATACAGCATCAATTTTGTATAGCCGATGATAACTTTCCAATTCCCAGTGTAGAGTATAGTTGTAAATCAATAGCAAGGATATATCCTGTATTCTTGACTATTTAACTGACGCAGATTGCTTAATATTGATACCAGATAACTGGCACGAACAAATAATTGTGCTATGCGAAATGTTGTAAGCAAGAATACGGTTCCAATACCTGCAAAATCAGTGATTCGACTTATCTAATTAGAAAACAATATATGAAAAATTTTTATTCCAACTCACGAGCTAGAAACAAGTGCCTTCATTGCCAATACAGCAGCAAATAGTGAATAAACTTATGGATGTAAGGTTCATTAATAACAACGATAATGACGTTATCCTTTTGAATCCGAAAATTAAATAAGAAAATCTAAATGATTATAACCTAATAATATTCAGCAGCAATATCTCTAATGATAATAATAATAAGAAACTTGAAAAACTTTCAAAATCTTCCCATCATTTGTATAAGAAAAACTAAATGAATTATGCAAAAAATATATAAACATATTTGCGATAGAAACAGTTAGAATATCTATAAATATAAATGAAGATAAATCAGACGCACCTACGTTTGTTCAAAATTATAGAATCGCATAAAATGGAAATTTCCAAACATATAGACAAATTAATTAGATATGACGTAATAGAACTTTCAGCATCCGAATACAACAGTCCAATACTGTTAGTACCAACAAAACCTCTTCCGGGGACAAATGATAAAAAATGGAGTTCAGTTGTGATAACAAATTTCCCTTGCCAATATATATGTATAATATTCCTGATCAATTAGGCAGAGCCAAATATTTTTCTTGTCTTAACTTCAGTTTTCACCAAACTGAAGTAGATGAAGACTCTAGAGACTTAACGTCCTTTTCCACAGATAACGGCCCATAGTCCCGAATTCATTCCAACGAATTATGACCTTATCTCTCTCGGGACTACATATGTTCAAAAATTTTACTAACGTTTTCGACATATGCCGACAAATGCACATTTTTCAGCCATGAAGTAACATACTAAGGTCACAAGTGTACAGACAAACGAGGCGGAGCGGGCGAATTCGCTTCATGCGACTCCCACGCTCTCGGCTCGTCCCCAACTCGGCTGCTGCGGCGGTAGATTGTCCTCCGCGACGAGGACGAGGTCTCCCACGGCGATATTGGGTCTCCGCTCCTGCCACTTGGCTCTTGTTTGGAACCCTAGCAGATACTCCCGGGACCATCGCCGCCAGAACGCCCGCTTAAGCGACGAGACAGCTCGCCATCGCTTCGAGAAGCCGCTGAGACTTTGGTCCGGAATCCCCTGGTGCGGCAGTGCCCTCAGCGGTCATCCGACCAACAGGTGCCCGGGTGTTATGGCCTCGCCGTCGCTGGGGTCCTGGCTTATTGCAACGAGTGGCCTGGAATTTAATGTGGCCTCGACTGCCACTATCACCATCTCCATCTCCTCTGCTGTTAGGCAGGCGTTGGCTACCGTCCGTAGGAGTAGGTCCTTTGCAGATTTGACACCTGCCTCCCACAGACCCCCCAAGTGCGGCGCTCTTGGCGGTATGAACGCAAAATCGCATCCGCTTCTTAATGCGAATTCGCGAACTGCGTCCACCTCGCTTTCGATCTTGTGACGAAGATCCAGCAACACCCTGCTCGCTCCGACGTTGTCGCAGTGAACCACTCGGAGTACTCCTCTCCTACCGATGTACCATTGGAAAGCCATAAGAAATGTATTAGTACTTAAGTCAGACACTAATTCCAAATGAACCGCTTTAGAAGAAAAGCAAACGAACAGTGCGATATAAGCTTTGTATGGATGCATTCCTCGAATTCTCAATGTTATGTGTACTGGACCACAGTCCACAAAGATGACAGACATAGCTTCGAACAAAGTGCGAGTCTAGGCAATGTTTTTGTCTTAAGATGCGCTACTTTAGATTTCGACGTTAGCAATGAAGTGCTGAAACCTTCCGCAGTTTTTACTGTAGATACAACATCCA
This sequence comes from Drosophila tropicalis, assembly GCF_018151085.1. Lineage (NCBI taxonomy): Eukaryota > Metazoa > Arthropoda > Insecta > Diptera > Drosophilidae > Drosophila > Drosophila tropicalis. Next base: position 1,379,848 of record NW_027173405.1, read on the forward strand.
TATGCTCCCATTGAGGCATCAGCAAATCCATGAATCTCTATCGGTGATTGAGGTTCTGTATGGACAAATCGTGGAATTTTTATTTTCTTTATATTTACTATGGATGATTTTAATTCGTTTCATGCTGTCTCTAAATTCATTGGAATTGATTCGTCCCATTCAATTTCCTTGAGCCACAGCTCTTGCATTAAGATTTTTCCTCTTCTAATTAGAGGACTCAAAAGACTTAACGGATCAAATAAACGAGATGTCACCAAGAGAATGTTCCGTTTTGTCGCTCGGAGGCTCATAAACGATTCATCGATTTGGAATTGGAATACGTCTTCCTCAGGTAACCAAATAACACGAAGTGCCTTGGTTGAATCTGATTCTGAAATTGTTATCGGCGTTGCTGTGCTAAGGGAAGCGGAGACTGCTGAGCTGTTTGAGAACCATTTGGTTAACTCAAAGTCTGCTTTAAACAATTTTTTTTTTTTTAACGTTTAATATATATTTGTTGAATCTACTCTTAAATTTGAGCCTAACAACAAGTTTAAGATATTTTTCTTAATCTAGTACTTAAGATAAATCCTGGGGATACTGCAGGCGGCCCGAATCACTTGTTATTGGGTTGGTCTGTCATTTCTTTTAAGACGAGTTCTATTATTAGTTCGCGTAAGGGAATTGGCAAGAACATTTGGGTGTGCATCCAGTTTCGCAGAATACTTTAGTTGTTGACTACCTATTTCAGATTTTACGCTAGGTATATTTAGATCATTTTGAATGTTGTCGTTCCGTATATACCACGGGGCCCCCGTGATTGATCTTAAAATCTTCGACTGCGCTCTTTGTATAATATCGACATTGCTGGTACTTGCATTTCCCCATAGTACGGCTCCGTAAGTCCAGATTGGTTTCCGTGCGGAGTTGTATAGGAGGACTTTATACTCCAGACTTAGAGGGGACCGAGCATTGATGATCCAATGTAGGCTACTCGCTTTCAGTTTAAGCTGTGACTTTTTTGCTTTTTTGCTTGCGCCAAGTTAGTCTTCTGTCTAGGTGGAGTGACATCCACGGCTTGAGGAACTGGTACGTTGTTTAGCATTAGAGCTGGACAGTTTCTTCTGTTAAGCGTAAATGTAACATGTTTTCATTTCTGCTCGTTGACCCGGATACGCCAGGTTGCTAGCCATTCCTCTACCACCTTGAGGTGTTCCTCTAATTTTGCAGAGGCTTGTATTGGGCATTTGGATCTGCTGAGGATTGCCGTGTCATCGGCAAAAGTGGACGTTGTAAGTCCTAAACTCGTTGGTAAGTCTGCAGTGTACAGTAGGTAGAGCAATGGGCCGAGTACACTGCCTTGCGGTACACCAGCTTTGATTTCAAAATAAGCCGAGACGGAGCCATTACATTTTACAGCGAATTGCCTATTGTAAAGATAAGATTCCATGAGTTTGTGGGTGTACTGTGGCAGTTTTTTCCGGGGTTTTTGTGAGTTTAGTCGGATCTGCATAAAGCTTCGAAAGACAAGGCAGCAAACTAATTGGCCTATAGGATGATGGCTGGGTTTTGTCCTTTCCCACTTTAGGAATCATGATGATAGTGGACCTTTTCCATGTTCTTGGGAAGTAGCCAATTCTTATTATAGCGTTGAACAGTTTGCAGATGTATTGTATGGCAATGATAGGGAGTTCCAGGATCATTTTCGGTGTGATTAGGTCATGGCCAGGGGCTTTTTTTGGCTTTATGTGGTTTTTAATAACTGCAGTGATCTCGTCCGATTGGAGTTCCGAGTACTCACTATCCGTTAGTGTGCTCGAAGGGGGAAGTACAGATGAGTTTGATGTTGGATTTGGCTGGAAAACCATTTTAAGATGTGTGGCAAATACGGATGCCCTCTCTTCGTCACTGCGGGCCCATCCACCGTTTGGACTACTTATCGGTGAAATTGTCTCTGCAGGAGCGCTTAAAGTTGGGTGGGCTTTCCACAGAGGATGTTTAGTGCTGGTTGGGCTGAGCTTTTCTATGTATTTTCTTTGAGCCCAGCTTTCCTCTTGTCTTAACGCCTGGGAGAGGTTGCGATTAGCATGCCTTAGGCGAAGTTTTGCTGCTGGTGAGCGACTAATCTGCCATTCTCTTCTTAGACGTCGTTTTTCCGTTACTAATTGTTCTATCCGCCGGTTCGTAGGCCTGTCAACAGGTTTAGTGTAAGAAGAGGCAGGTGGAGTAGATACTCTTGCTGCAGCTGCCATCATAGACTCAAGTGCAGAGACGCACATATCAATGTCCTCTGCAGCATCCAGTTTTGGCGAACAGTCAATGTAGGCACTCATGTACATTTTAAATTTAAGCCAATTTGTTTTGTTGTTTGTAAGCCTATATGGGCGATCAAGTACTTGAGGTCTTGCTAATAGTGTGAATAGTACTGGAGAGTGATCGGAAGTTAAATCTAGCAGTGTATCCGCAGTGATCCGATTACATGGAATCCTCTTGGTTACTGCGAAATCAATCAAGTCAGGCACTTTCTGTGGATCTGTGGGCCAATAAGTAGGCCTACCCGGGTTGAGAGGGTTGACTATTGTGTTGTACAACTGCTTGCCTTTAGGATTTACCAGGGGAGATCCCCAGTGCGTATGTTTGGCGTTATAGTCGCCTGCTGCAATGAAGCGATCTCCGAGTGTGGTAAAGAAATCGGTAAATTCCTTTTCAGAGATTGAGAAGCGTGGTGGGCAGTACAGGGCAAACAATGTAGTGTTGCCGCAGCTGGTTTGGACGGTTATAGCAGTTGCTTGTAGGTGCTGTGTTTCAAATCTGTTGAGGAACGAGTGTTTTATACGGTTTTTGATTAGGATACCAGTCCCGCCATGAGCTTTTCCGTCTGGATGGTTTGTTGCATAGAAGGTATATTTTGGTATTTGAAAATTATTTTTTGATGTTAAATGTGTTTCCGAAATCAGAAAAACATCGATTTCACTTGAGTCTAGGAATAGTTGCAGTTCATTTTTGTGCTTGGAGATGCCGTTAGCATTCCAAAGACATAGACGTAGGGAAGCCATTATTTATTCTTGATAAGTTTCTGGATATGCAGGTTTTGATTCCGCATCAGTTCGTGCATACAGTTTTGCATGAACGTCATAAAAGTGGTAATGTTTTGATTGAGTGAGATCAATAGGGCTCCTAAGCCACTTGGAGTTTGCTGGCCAAGCTCTGGTGCGCTAGGTTGCGGATTCTGTAGATGGTGGGTCTCTTTTGCGGGCTCCGTCTGTCCAGTTCGGAGCACACTAGCGAAGGATACACTAGGACTGTATGTAGCAGGCATGTTAGATGATCTAACAGCCTTGGCGAAGAATACCTCCGGTGTAGTTTTAGAGGCGTTGACGGTGATTTTTGGTCCAGCTGGGGGTTTGCGCCCGTTTAGGTGAGATTTAAGATCCTTGAAGACAGGACATCCTCTGTAGTTGGCCGTGTGGTTCCCTCCACAGTTACTGCATAATCTTAGTGCGACATTGTTTCTGTCCTTGGTGCAAATGCCATCTTTATGATGTTCGCCACAGCCAACACACACTGACCTGAGATTGCAGTTGTTAGAGGTGTGGTTGTATTCCTGGTAGTTTTTACACTGCGGTGGTTGGTGTCTCTTATGGGGCTCCTCTACGGTGATTCTTCTGTGCAATAGGAGCTGTAGGTTGTAGATTGGGTGCACTTCATTTGGCTTCGACCGCTTTGCATCTGGTTGTAGCTCGATTTTAAAGAGCGGCTGTGCGACTTTGTTCCTGTTGAGGATGTTGACAACGGATTTGACCGCAAACCCTTTTTCAACCAACGCGTCTGCTATTTGTTCAGTAGGGACCGATGGCTAAACCCCCTTCAGCACAACCTGGAGCCATTTACTGCTTTTTAGTTGGTAGGTATAGAAGTTGATGTTAGCATTACGGAGGTACTTTTCGATGATGCGGAAGTTGTCCTCAGTTTGGGTTTGACATTTAATTTCTTTAATGTTACCCCTATGAGAGGGGTTACAACAAAGTTATTTGCCCCTACTGTTTCTACTAGCTTCGAAATCAGGGCGCTGCAGTTGGCTCCACGGATGTATAAGGGGGGTGGTCTAGCCGATTTAACTTCATCTACAGCGCCGGCTTGATCATCTTGCTGATCGGCAAGAATTTTAAAACGATTCCCGCTAAGGGGTGCTACTCGTTCATTTGGTTTGGTTATTTTCGGCGTGTTGCCACTTTTTTTCTTTTGCGGGCTTAGCTTCCGCTTAGTTATTTTAATATATCTATCCATTCCAGTTTGGACAGAAGTCGTTGGGTTTACTATTGTGGCTAACTCAGGGCGACTTGTCGTTGACGGCTTGAGGCAGGTCAATACTTCGGCAGACGTTGCAGTAGTTGCTGTCAACGAGCTGACGGTGCTGGTCGGTGCAATCGGTGACCCAGTTATCGTTATTGATGGAGAAGCACACTGCTCTCTCCACGGTAAGTTGCTTTTGATTGCTGAGTGGCTGGCACTTTCGGTGTTATTGCTTACGTTAGCATTCAGTGGGGTCGGCGACACCACCGAAAAGTACGCGTTGTTGCGTTGTACCGAGAGTCGACGCTCACGTTGTTGTTGTACAATTAGTTCTTGTAGCTGTTGCTGTTGGGGATCGAGAGAGCTTGGGCCCGAATTGGTGGACATGGCTTTTGTAAAAATTACGCACTTTGTTGTTGCAACTTAGTATTTATTGCTATTAGAGCAATCTAATAGCAATATGATTGTAAATAGGCGTCTCTGGGGCGACTGAGAGCCGTACACAAATTTTTGCAAACGCGGTATTTTTTTTACACTCAATTTTTGCGGAGTGCATTAAAAAACACGTCTGTACACGGCGGCAGTTAAATTGAAACCATTGCTTTAAACAATGCCTGTGGCACTTCAGACTTTATTGTCAGAAGGTCCTCAACGCAACCAGCACCAGTCAACATGTCATCAACATAAAAATCGTGCCTGATAACTTCACCACCTTTTGAATGTGACAATTCAATCATCTCACCCAGCTTTGTCAAACACCGTATTGCCACCAACGGAGCTGCCGCCTTACCATACGTAATAGTGTTTAACCTGAACACTTTCAAAGAATCATCTGGGTTTTTTTTCCACAACATGAGCTGGAAATCTCCATCTGCTTCATGTACCATTACTTGACGATACATTTTCTTGACGTCAGCAGTCAAGGCATACTTATGCAAACGAAATCGAAGCAAAGTCGAGTGCAGCTCCTCTTGAATGGTGGGACCGACCATCAAGATGTCATTCAACGATGTTTGTGACGAAGTTTATCATGATGCATCGAATACAACATGAAGTTTCGTCGACGTGCTTAAAGGTGTTAAAACTACCAGATGTGGAATGAAATAGTGTGGATGAGCGGGAATTTTATTATCGGTTTCTGACGTGTGTCCCAATGAAAGCCCAAGTGCATTGGCGCTCGACTTAAAGGGCAGCTTCGTTTTGATAGCTCTAATTGACAGTTCTCTTCTGAACTGATTCCACGTCAGAAGAATACCGCCCATCCGAAGATAGTCATTTGAAGGGTTGGAAGTCCTGGACCTTGTTTTACTTGACCTATTGATAAAAGGTCGTGAAAGGAATCTGCTCCAATGAGCATGTCTATTTTTTGCGGCTTATAAAACTGTGGGTCAGCTAATTGCAGATTATTAGGTGTTTTCTACCCAGTAATATTAACGGTTTGTGGGGGCTGATATGACGAAATGGACTTCAGAATTCCGAAATTCAAATTCAAATACCTCACTGCGATTCACTCGCGACTTCACCACAGTGTGTACCAATTTCTTGAATTGTATGTACATTGGAATCAGCAATCCCAAGCAAGTCTATTGGACACTCTTCTATAGGTAACTGCAATCGTTGTGCCATTTCTTCGGTTATCAAGTTGGTCATGGAACAATTATCGAGCAAAGCTCTGGCCAGCACGAAACCACCAGCTTTTGTTCTAACGCCAACGAGTGCAGTAGAAAGAATCACGTTCTTCGAAGCCGTCACATGCATAACATGTAAGGTGGTAACGCGTTGTTTAACCGACAACGCTAAATACGACGGACAAATAGTACTAGCAATATGAACATTTTAGGGACTTATCGTCAACTTTCTTATTTGCCACAAAACACAAAAAGGTGTTACGATTATGCCTCGTGATTCTTCAGTCGACATGTGTTGATGACGCCGAATTAATGCGGCCTCGCATTCTTTATACGACGAAAATGTCGCATAGCCGAGCTGCTTTTCCCACTTGCGTTTTGTTTGTGAATCAACATTGTTTATAACTAAGTGAATTAAAATTGCATTTAAGATCACCTTTTCGTCTGCAATTGACAAAAGAGAGCCATGAATGGCAGAGACAGCGTCAACTAGACTCCTCAACGCTGCAGCTGATGGGTGTATCATATTACGAAGGCTAAATAGCGCGGAAATATTTTCCATGAAAATGAGGCATCATAAACTTTTTTACGGCATAAGATCGCAACTGCTACAAGAACTAATTGTACAACAACAACGTGAGGGTCCTAATTGTTCTCGGTGACTTGGAATGCGTTAACAGTACCTAGGGCTTCACCGGAGAGACACGAGAACAATTAATTAAATTTCTCTATCTTGAGAATTGACCTGTCATTATGAACAAGGGTTTCGAACAACGTGATAAAATTTTTAAACTCACACTAAACTTTGGCAGTTGTGAATTCGGAAGACGAGATCGAGCTGGCGGTTCGGACGTACGTTCCTCATGCCATTTGGTATTGGACGATTTGTTTAATGCGGACCTAAGTTGTGATTTCGCCGAAATACACAACTCTTCTAACTCTGACATATACTCATCTTAGGAGTCAAATGTCTCCACTTGACTTTTTGGTATTCAACATTTCAATCTACATTCCAAGTCTATTGCTCGAAACGAAATACTTCTATCTTTTAATTGGTCACTAAAGCGTTTTACACTTTTTACGCATTGAGCTCGTCGCTTCTTTAATTATTAATTAATTATTTTACAATTTACAAGGATCACTTTATTTAAAGAATTATAGTTGCACAAGTGAGTGAGACTTACATAGAAAAATACAAATGAAGCAAGTAAGTCGACTCGTCGACTTGGGTATACCATACACCAGGTGAAACAAATATTTCAAATTTCGAAAACCAAATGTTTGTCTATTAAATTGTTTTTACATGTTTCATAGTATGTGCAATCTCGCTCACTCTACGAACACACGAGCACTCTAGCGCCGCTACTAGCCAACGGCCAACTCTGGCCTTGTGGACCGCTTAGTAAAATACGTTGATACGCATATTTTGCATGTTTCTAGTCCGATTTCAATAAAATTTGGTAGTTTTGTAGAAATAGATAAGATTAATTAGTCTGCCGAATTTAAATGCGATAGTCAAAAAAATACAGGAGGAAATCGGTTTTTTCTTAATTATGGAGGCGGAAGTGGGCGTGGCAAAATATGATAATATATATTCTCTGCGGGCATACTAAGCCAGTATACATACTAAATTTGGTAACTTTAGCTTTGTTTGTTTTTGATAAAATCAGTTTTGTTTAATTTGCGGGGGCGGAAGTGGGCGTGGCAAAAAGTTTGAACAATTAATTTCTGCGCGCTAACTAAACGAGTATATAAACCAAATTTGATGTCTCTAGCTGTTATACTTTTTAAGAAAAATAGTTTTATGTGATTCCTGGGGGCGTAAGGGGGCGTGGCAAAAAGTTTGAACAATTAATTTCTGCGCCCTAACTAATCGGATATGCAAACTAAATTTGATGTCTCTAGCTGTTATACTTTTTAAGAAAAATAGTTTTATGTGATTCCTGGGGGCGTAAGGGGGCGTGGCCGAAATTCCAATTAACTCTATATATGTACATAATACACGAGTATACATACCAAATTTGGTGTTTCTAGCTCTTATAGTCTCCGAGATCTGCGTGTTCATACGGACGGACGGACAGACGGACGGACGGACAGACGGACATGGCTAGATCGACTCGGCTGTTCATCCTGATCAAGAATATATATACTTTATAGGGTCGGAGAAGCTTCCTTCTGCCTGTTACATACATTTTGGCGACTTTAATATACCATTTCACCCTATGGGTGTATGGTATAAAAATTAAGAGTACAGGACACGCAGTAACCTTTTCTACTTAAATATGATGGAGAAATGGAGAAATTAACATATATACGATATAATAATTAAAGGGAAAAAATTTTAATTAATTATTTTTATTTTCATTTAAATAAATTAAAATTAAATTAAATTAAATAAAGTGCTTGGCAACAAGAAAGAAATTTTGCTGCAAACACCGACGAATAATTTTTATGGTAGTATCTTAACCAAAAAAAATTGCAATCTAACGATTCAAATATTCGCATCTTAACAATGCAAAGGTAAAGTAGAACACAAATTAGGTAAAGTGGTTCATTTGTTAGAAATTATTTATATAAATATGTGCATGCATTTGTTATTGTAGAGCTTAACTATGTATGTATGTAAGTTAACAATTAACACTTAATATAGGATATTTTATAAGTTTATAATCAATCCTCGCTATCGCGTGCTCTATAAGCTAAGTAACAGCGACATTACATAAGTTGTATCAGCGCGCTATAGCTGCAATGGTCAGCGACGGTAACCGGACACTTTTGTTTTGCTGCAAGAGTTTCCGTTATCGCCAAAGATTTGCGGAGTCGGCTTGCCGACCATGACATTGTGGCGTAATGCGAGTTTTGGCTTAGCTTAAGTGAAATATTCTGTGTTTTAAGAAATCAGTTTTGAATACAGCGCTCTTCCAATAAGTCGCTTAAATAAATATTCACTCGCCTCTCAACCTAATCTTCACCCACAACAGGAACTGAGGATATTAATTGGCGCCCAACTAGTGGTCGGACTCCACAACCAATAACAACTAAAACAGCAGCACAGGAGCTGCAACAACCAACAGCAATTAAGACAGCAGCACGGGAGCTGCGAGTGACCAAGCTTATAAAGAATTTTTTTTTTGTGTTAGTTGAATCATGTAAGTGGTCTTAATTTTTTATAGTACTTGTGAGTATTTTATATTGCAACAGATCATAATTAATAACAATAATCTGAACCAGGTTTGTGAAATACGTGAGACTGACTGCCTTGAGAATTCTAGTTAAAACAATTTATCATCCAGATCGTTAATAAAATTACTGAAGAGGATTTCAGCACCGCAAAACTAAAACACTATCTTCATCTATTGAATTCAAAATATGAACTGATTTTATTAACAAATGTCTTGTGTATATAAATGAAATCTTAAAATCTATGAGACGACAATTGTTCTTTAAAATGCTTATTCTAATGTTTATATTTCATGCACAGCGTCGGCTACTTGATACTGCGCCGCTGTTACAATCTTAAGTGCTTTTCCACAGAGTGTGGACGCATGTTTTGTTTGGTTTTTGAGCCATACTTGAAACATGAATCTGTATCAGCTATTTTTGTTTTATGTTTTATATATTTGTTTGTTCAATCTGACTTGGTGAAGACATTTCAGATGACCACGATGTTTATTCTTAGACAATTACTTTGTATTACTTTCTATGTGTCTAAAATTGTGCTATAACAATACATACAGTTCTCGTGTTTCAGAGCTACGACGTAATTCGATCCATCTTTTGAGGGCCCGTTTTGCTTTTCGCGGCCACTGGCCTGCGCATGTTTCAGTTCAGCCAATATAGAACACCTCGCAAGCAGTTTAGCGACTCAGATTCCGACTGTGACATTCGCCTCGGAGCCTCGGCTACAAGACTTCTCCCTGCAGTTTCCCCCCATTAGGTAAAATGGATCCAGATCAGCTAAGGGAAATAATAATGTCGGCTGTCAGCAATGCTTTAGCTGAACAGGCCGCTGCAAACGAGCAGAGGGAGCGAGCATTGAATCAAAGAATTAATGAGTGGGCTCAACAAATAGCAGCAGCAAACGTTGCCGCCCCACAAGTAGTTGCATATGCTGCTATAGGAATTAGAAACGACATTCGCTGTGACGAGCCACTAGATGCCGTCAAATGTTTGCCTCAGTTTGCAGGAGTACAGGAAGCTTATGTATCTTGGTATGAGACCAATTCATGTCATTGAACAGGAATTAGGTACCTTGAGGCAAGGTGGCCTGTCCCTGCTTCAGTATTACGACGAGGTAGAGAAGAAACTCACTCTTCTCACTAACAAAGTTAACATGTCATTTGAGCCGGCTTTAGCAAAGGGCCTATGTGAAAAATTCCGTGACGATGCGTTGCGTGTGTTCATATCGGGTCTCAAGCGCAGTCTTACAGATGTGCTCTTTGCAGCAAAGCCCAGACACTTGCCTTCAGCGCTAGCTCTTACGCAAGAAGTTGAGTCAAATCATGAAAGGTACACATTCGCGGCTAATTTCGCAAGAAGTTTAGAGGACAAAGAGCGCAAGCCGCATGCAAAAGGGCAGGGTCACCAACAGGAGAGGCATTCGCAACAAGCCGAAACACAATCTAGCGGTACCAAGAATCCACACTTTAGCAAGCAAAGCAAGGCCCCAGTGCAGACTGACCAACGAAGCAGCAGACAGCATAATAGTAATGGCGCACCGGTGCCCATGGAGGTTGATCCTTCTTTCTCAAGGGCTTTGCAGCCCACTCAGGCTCCTGCTCACGCGAATAGGAAGAACCCCGCATCCAACTGCACAGGTGGTCAGAGAACTCAGCAAAGATTGAATCACGTGACGCAAGACGCGGGACAGGGAGCAGAGGTGTACGCTGATGCCACCTCTAGCGCAGCAGCAAAAATCAATGACGATGCTAGTTATGACTCTGATGTCCTCAATTTTTTAGAAGTAAATCCCTGCTACCCGTCATCAGACGAAGAATAGCTGGGACTCACATACGATTCCTCATAGACACATGCGCGGCCAACAATTTCATTCGGCCACATGAAGGGTTAAAAGGCGTCCACTCTGTAGAGTCCCCCTTCAAAAGTCATTTCATTCACGGCGAGACACAAATTACACACAAATGCTTTGTTGCAATGTTTGGGTTAAAGGCAAAGGCCTTTTTTATTCTGCCGGACTTGTCAACTTTTGATGGGATTGTAGGCCTTGACCTGCTAAAGCAGGCAGCTGCTTCGCTTTGTCTAGCTTCAGGACAGCTTAAATATGGCATGGAGGTCGAACAAATCACCTTCTACACGTGCAAAAATGTAAATTTCATAAATGTAGACTGTGCAGAGGCATCCCCATTAGCCAGAAGTTCCTTTTTGAAAATGCTAAAGACCAGACAAAAGGCCTTTGCAGACCCAGACGAGGAGTTGCCGTATAACACATCAGTCGTGGCTACCATTAGGACCACAGATGAGCAACCGATCTATGCCATGCTTTACCCATATCCAATGGGAGCAGCTAATTTCGTTAATAAAGAAATCAAAGATCTGCTAAAAAATGATATAATTCGAAAGTCAGTCTCTCCCTACAATAACCCAATATGGGTAGTAGACAAGAAGACAAGAAGGGCACTGATGAAGCGGGCAATATGAGGTTGGTAATGGACTTTCGTAAACTTAACGAAAGAACCGTGCCTGACTAATACCCTATGCCAAATATATCAATGATATTGGGGAATTTGGGAAGAGCCAAATTCTTTTCAACATTAGACCTCAAGTCTGGTTATCATCAGATCATACTCGCAGAACGCGACCGTGAACAAACCTCTTTCTCTGTAAACGGGGGGAAATACGAGTTCAAAAGGCTCCCCTTTGGATTAAAGAATGCAGCAAGCATCTTCCAAAGAACCATCGACGACATAATGCGAGAGCAGATTGGCAAATTTTGCTATGTTTATGTCGATGACGTAATCATCTTTTCAGAAGATGAGGACTCCCACATTAAACACGTGGATTGGGTCCTAAAAAGCTTACACGAAGCAAACATGAGGGTCTCCGTCGAAAAGTCACGATTTTTTAAGAAAAGCGTGAACTTTCTTGGTTTCATAGTCACCAGCACTGGCACCACGACGGATCCTAAAAAAGTTAAGGCAATACAGGAGCATCCAGAACCTAAAACACTGTTCGAGGTCGGATCATTTCTAGGCCTCGCAAGTTATTACAGATGTTATATTAGCAACTTCGCCGCAATAGCAAGACCCATCTCCAATATTTTGAAGGGTGAAAATGGAACAGTCAGTAAGCATAGGTCCAGAAATATAAAGGTTCAATTTTCTGAAGTGCAGCAAAGGGCGTTTCAGAAGTTGCGCGACATTTTGTCATCTGAGGATGTAATGCTCAGGTACCCCGATTTTAAGAAGCCATTCGATCTAACGACCGATGCTTCGGCTTACGGCATAGGTGCAGTCTTGGCTCAAGAGGGTCGTCCTATAACAATGTTTTCAAGACTTTTGAACGACAGCGAGGTAAACTATGCGACAAATGAAAGAAAGTTATTGGCCATCGTATGGTCACTTGCCAAGTTAGGGCATTATTTGTATGGGGTGAAAGACATTAATATCTTCAATGACCATCAACCCTTGACCTTCGCAGTTTCGGAATCCAATCCAAATGCGAAGATGAAAAGGTGGAAAGCGCGCATTAACGAGTCTAATGCACGTATCTTCTATAAACCCGGCAAGGACAATCTGGTTGCGGATGCCTTGTCAAGACAGCAGTTCAACGCTGTGAATGAACAAGAAATTGAGTCCTGCGCAGCAACGATCCACAGTGAGGTACCTCTCACCAACACCGCAAGCAGTTTAGCGACTCAGATTCCGACTGTGACATTCGCCTCGGAGCCTCGGCTACAAGACTTCTCCCTGCAGTTTCCCCCCATTAGGTAAAATGGATCCAGATCAGCTAAGGGAAATAATAATGTCGGCTGTCAGCAATGCTTTAGCTGAACAGGCCGCTGCAAACGAGCAGAGGGAGCGAGCATTGAATCAAAGAATTAATGAGTGGGCTCAACAAATAGCTGCAGCAAACGTTGCCGCCCCACAAGTAGTTGCATATGCTGCTATAGGAATTAGAAACGACATTCGCTGTGACGAGCCACTAGATGCCGTCAAATGTTTGCCTCAGTTTGCAGGAGTACAGGAAGCTTATATATCTTGGTATGAGACCAATTCATGTCATTGAACAGGAATTAGGTACCTTGAGGCAAGGTGGCCTGTCCCTGCTTCAGTATTACGACGAGGTAGAGAAGAAACTCACTCTTCTCACTAACAAAGTTAACATGTCATTTGAGCCGGCTTTAGCAAAGGGCCTATGTGAAAAATTCCGTGACGATGCGTTGCGTGTGTTCATATCGGGTCTCAAGCGCAGTCTTACAGATGTGCTCTTTGCAGCAAAGCCCAGACACTTGCCTTCAGCGCTAGCTCTTACGCAAGAAGTTGAGTCAAATCATGAAAGGTACACATTCGCGGCTAATTTCGCAAGAAATTTAGAGGACAAAGAGCGCAAGCCGCATGCAAAAGGGCAGGGTCACCAACAGGAGAGGCATTCGCAACAAGCCGAAACACAATCTAGCGGTACCAAGAATCCACACTTTAGCAAGCAAAGCAAGGCCCCAGTGCAGACTGACCAACGAAGCAGCAGACAGCATAATAGTAATGGCGCACCGGTGCCCATGGAGGTTGATCCTTCTTTCTCAAGGGCTTTGCAGCCCACTCAGGCTCCTGCTCACGCGAATAGGAAGAACCCCGCATCCAACTGCACAGGTGGTCAGAGAACTCAGCAAAGATTGAATCACGTGACGCAAGACGCGGGACAGGGAGCATAGGTGTACGCTGATGCCACCTCTAGCGCAGCAGCAAAAATCAATGACGATGCTAGTTATGACTCTGATGTCCTCAATTTTTTAGAAGTAAATCCCTGCTACCCGTCATCAGACGAAGAATAGCTGGGACTCACATACGATTCCTCATAGACACATGCGCGGCCAACAATTTCATTCGGCCACATGAAGGGTTAAAAGGCGTCCACTCTGTAGAGTCCCCCTTCAAAAGTCATTTCATTCACGGCGAGACACAAATTACACACAAATGCTTTGTTGCAATGTTTGGGTTAAAGGCAAAGGCCTTTTTTATTCTGCCGGACTTGTCAACTTTTGATGGGATTGTAGGCCTTGACCTGCTAAAGCAGGCAGCTGCTTCGCTTTTTCTAGCTTCAGGACAGCTTAAATATGGCATGGAGGTCGAACAAATCACCTTCCACACGTGCAAAAATGTAAATTTCATAAATGTAGACTGTGCAGAGGCATCCCCATTAGCCAGAAGTTCCTTTTTGAAAATGCTAAAGACCAGACAAAAGGCCTTTGCAGACCCAGACGAGGAGTTGCCGTATAACACATCAGTCGTGGCTACCATTAGGACCACAGATGAGCAACCGATCTATGCCATGCTTTACCCATATCCAATGGGAGCAGCTGATTTCGTTAATAAAGAAATCAAAGATCTGCTAAAAAATGATATAATTCGAAAGTCAGTCTCTCCCTACAATAACCCAATATGGGTAGTAGACAAGAAGACAAGAAGGGCACTGATGAAGCGGGCAATATGAGGTTGGTAATGGACTTTCGTAAACTTAACGAAAGAACCGTGCCTGACTAATACCCTATGCCAAATATATCAATGATATTGGGGAATTTGGGAAGAGCCAAATTCTTTTCAACATTAGACCTCAAGTCTGGTTATCATCAGATCATACTCGCAGAACGCGACCGTGAACAAACCTCTTTCTCTGTAAACGGGGGGAAATACGAGTTCAAAAGGCTCCCCTTTGGATTAAAGAATGCAGCAAGCATCTTCCAAAGAACCATCGACGACATAATGCGAGAGCAGATTGGCAAATTTTGCTATGTTTATGTCGATGACGTAATCATCTTTTCAGAAGATGAGGACTCCCACATTAAACACGTGGATTGGGTCCTAAAAAGCTTACACGAAGCAAACATGAGGGTCTCCGTCGAAAAGTCACGATTTTTTAAGAAAAGCGTGAACTTTCTTGGTTTCATAGTCACCAGCACTGGCACCACGACGGATCCTAAAAAAGTTAAGGCAATACAGGAGCATCCAGAACCTAAAACACTGTTCGAGGTCGGATCATTTCTAGGCCTCGCAAGTTATTACAGATGTTATATTAGCAACTTCGCCGCAATAGCAAGACCCATCTCCAATATTTTGAAGGGTGAAAATGGAACAGTCAGTAAGCATAGGTCCAGAAATATAAAGGTTCAATTTTCTGAAGTGCAGCAAAGGGCGTTTCAGAAGTTGCGCGACATTTTGTCATCTGAGGATGTAATGCTCAGGTACCCCGATTTTAAGAAGCCATTCGATCTAACGACCGATGCTTCGGCTTACGGCATAGGTGCAGTCTTGGCTCAAGAGGGTCGTCCTATAACAATGTTTTCAAGACTTTTGAACGACAGCGAGGTAAACTATGCGACAAATGAAAGAAAGTTATTGGCCATCGTATGGTCACTTGCCAAGTTAGGGCATTATTTGTATGGGGTGAAAGACATTAATATCTTCAATGACCATCAACCCTTGACCTTCGCAGTTTCGGAATCCAATCCAAATGCGAAGATGAAAAGGTGGAAAGCGCGCATTAACGAGTCTAATGCACGTATCTTCTATAAACCCGGCAAGGACAATCTGGTTGCGGATGCCTTGTCAAGACAGCAGTTCAACGCTGTGAATGAACAAGAAATTGAGTCCTGCGCAGCAACGATCCACAGTGAGGTACCTCTCACCAACACCATTGAGACAACAGACAAACCCTTGAATTGTTTTCAAAACCAAATAGTGCTAGAAGAGGCGCGTTTACCGTTAAAACGAAGTTTTATTCTTTTTGGAAATAAGAAACGCTACTTGATCAGCTATACTTCCATCGAATCGCTGCTAGACGAGCTCGAAGATGTAATTTCACCCAAATGCGTAAATGCTCTCCACTGTTATTTACACACGCTTGCAATGATACAAGATTCATCGTAGATACCCGGCCACAAAGTTCTGGCATTGCAAAAATCGCGTAGTGGATGTAATTGTGGTAGGAGATAGAAGGGAAATCCTCACAGCTGAGCATAATAGGGACCATAGGTCTGCACATTAAAATATTAAGCAGGTACTCTCGGAGTACTACTTTCCAAAGATGGCAAGAATGGCCAATGAAATAGTACAAAATTGCAAAACATGTGCTAGGGCTAAATATGATAGACACCCCAAAAAACAAGGCTTGTAGAGACCCGATCTCACATGTAGGAGAGTTGTTACACATAGACATTTTTTTCACTGACAGGCAATACTCTAAGTTTCTCTAAGTTTGCTATTGTCCAACCGATCCCCTCAAGAACCATTGTGGATCTGAAACCAGCTCTAATGCAACAAATGAATTTTTTTCGTAAAGCCAGATCCATTTACTGTGACAATGAACCGTCATTGAATTCAGAGACCATAGTGACTATGCTCGCAAACAACTATGGGGTCAGCATTTCAAATGCACCACCATTGCATAGCATCTCGAATGGACAGGTTGAGCGCTTTCACAGCACTCTGTTAGAGCTAGCCAGATGCCTAAAGATCGATAAAGGCATATTTGACACTGTAGAAGTCATTTTACTGGCTACAACTGAGTACAATAAGTCGATCCATTCGGTCACCGACTAGAGACAAGTTGATGTGGTTCAGGCGCACCCAGATGAGCCACAAGGAAAAATACAAGAAAAGATGAGATACGCTCAGACGATGCTCAGAGCTAGGGAGAACGCAAATCGGGTCGCAAAATAGGGTCTTCGACGTTGGTGACAAAGTTTTGGTCAAGTCCAACCAACGGCTCGGAAACAAACTCACACGCAAACTCGTATAAGTTAGATATAGTTGTTCAACTTACTTTTAGCCACTTCGCATAATTTTAAAAAACTTTCTTGGTGGTGGGCCTTAAAAAGAAAAACACAAAAATTGCTAAAAAATAAGGAAACAACCTCATTTCACAGGTTTGCATCCATATTACTCCTCACCTTATCCCTGGCTTCGGCACATGTCATCGACTACTCGCGTGCCAGGTACATTCCCATCGTCGACGGCAAAATCTTGTTATGGGAGAAATACGCCTATGCCAGGCACTCGGCCAACCTGTCAGAGTACGCGCGAATGGTGGAAGAAACAGTCAAATTAATTGACATGTTCCCGCTATCCCAAATGAAAAAACTTCTAAGTGTGGACACGGCACATCTACAAGACCTATTGGAGGCGTTAGGCACGCACCATTGAGTCGCCAGGAGCTTAGATTTCCAAGGGTCCATACTAAAGGTTGTGGCGGGTACCCCCGATGCCGATGATTCAGAGCAGACTAGGTTTACTGAAATGCAATTAATAAATGCCAATAATAGACAAATAGAAATAAACACTAGAGTTCAGGACCAGCTTAACCAGTTAACAATCACTGTTAACAAAATTCTCAAGATAGCCAAAAACTCACAAGTTGACACTGGCCATTTATTTGAAACACTACTGTCTAGAAACAGGATGCTAATGATGGAGTTGCAAAATTTAAAGCTTGCTATTACTCTGGCAAAGGGTAACATTGTTAGCCCAAACATTTTGGACCACTCAGATTTGAAATCAATTTGGCTAGAGGAACCAACCAACACTCCCATAGGAGATCTTATGTCCGTTGCGTCCGTAAAAGTTCTTCAATCCATTAACACCATACACATTATAATTAAATTCCCCAGGATTAAAAGAGCTTGCAGAAAGTTGCGCCGCTTCACCTGGAGCCACATTTTCTCGTCTCGCTTTAGAAAGTTCATGTGCCATAGAGCTCCATGCAGGTGTCACGGCACACTGCGAGATCCAACCGAGCAACCTGGAAATAATCACCCATGTAGATGACGGAATCATCATCCTCAACGACGGGTCCGCAAGGATTCAGGTGGACAACGGCACTGAGATCCAGGTACAAGGCACGCATCTCATCACGTTCGGAGACCGAGTCGCAATTAACGGGACTCTGTTTTACAATCACAACAACGTGCGCAATAGAGTTCCGGGTATTGCCAATTCTCCCTTGCTGAACATCCCTGCAACCCAAGACCTCAGCCTCCCTTACCTTCATCGTTTGAATGAACGTAATCTGGAGGTGAAACAGCAATTCGAGAAAAACGCCGGAACTGATCAAGCTTATCGTGTGGCATTCATTATTGGAGCCATAAGCTGTGCTTTAATCTGCATTGGCCTCACTCTTTGTCGATTCATCGGCGTAAAGAAGTCTGCAAAACAGTTACGAGAAGTCGTCGCCGTGATTGGGTCGGCCGAGGACCGCCTTATACTTGAAGGGGGAGTAGTTAACACTAGTTAACAATTAACACTTAATATAGGACATTGTATAAGTTTATAATCAACCCTCGCTATCGCGTGCTCTATAAGTTAAGTAACAGCCCTGGCAATTGCGACATTACATAAGTTATATCAGCGCGCTATAGCTACAATGGTCAGCGACGGTAACCGGACACTTTTGTTTTGCTGCAAGAGTTTCCGTTATCGCCAAAGAGTTGCTGAGTCGGCTTGTGGCGTGATGCGAGTTTTGGCAATATTTCACAGAAGTGAAATATTCTGTGTTTTAAGAAATCAGTTTTGAATACAGCACTTAGCCGTTAAATAAATTGTTTTATTGTCTGAGCCCGAGACCAGCAATAAGAGGCACAGTTTGCCTCTTAACCTAATCTTCACCCACAACAGGAACTGAGGATATTAATTTGTATGTAGTTTCTGTGCTAGAAATTGAAAGCCTGTGCTCAAGATGGTCAGCACTGTTACCAAAGAGAATTTCTCAATTTGGGCTTTATTTCCTTCTGCGACATTGAGTCTTTGGTCGAATTAAACAAGGGTATGAACAGACAAAACAATTTATTTCACGGCAGACGCGGGGAATTTATTTATTTAGCTTTAATTGCACTTCAACGCGACGCACTCAAATAATTAAATTGGCAACAGATTTATTACCAAATTTATTAACAACAGTGACCTTTATTTACTATATGTATTAATGTACCAATGTATAATCATTTCGTTTTTTTTTTTTTTTATTTACATCTATGTATTTATGTATCAACGAACAAAATATAAAAAAAAATAACGGGTCACTTTAATATTCGATTCGCACTGTTTCAATTTTCACATAACTTGTCCCTGTTCGGGCGCCATGAAAAATCATAAGAGTTTTTATGACTAGTTTATTAAGTGTACATATGTATGTGTATAACTGGACCTTTAACTGAAGTGAATTTTGCGAGGAATAAAACAACGAATGCGCTCGCTCTGATGGATAATTTTCGACTATATTCTTCTTTTTACCTTTGTTCCTTAAACGGCAAATTGACTATGTATCTTCCATTCGTGTTGCGGGTGTGCGTACACAGGAAGTGCGTCTCGACCTTTTCATCCTCTTTGCAATCTTGAAGTGTTCACCGATGTGACTACCCATCCAAATATGATGTTAACAACAATAGGGTGCCCTTGACCATTGCATAGCTTCTCTCCGGTGAGAACTAATCAAATCTAATCATTGCCCAGCAAAATGTCGATTGCAGCGTTAGTTCTGAAGTCAGGGTCAGCCATTCGGTATCCATTAAATACCGACAGTGATGAAGCATCAATATTTTCACGTGCCAATGGTGAGGTGATCTTTCCTAAAACGTGCGCATTAATATCGATGTAATGACTCGACGTAAGCAAGGCTCCTTGTAAATTTCGCACGTGTACCAATGCAGTTGGTAGAGTACTTCTTCGTTGGCCATTTGGCATACTGGGTTTGGGTAACATTCATCATTGCTATCGCTGATGCCGCTGGTGCTTCCTCAGAAGCCAAGCCTGAGTTGCCTTGATGCTGCTCTGCGCTTTTACGAGCCCCGACCACTATTAATTCGTACGGCAAGCTTTTTTACCCAAATGCAATGTTTAACTGACGATATTTTCAATACTGTAGAAGATAGCACATGCAAACCACTTTTTTCTGAAAGATCCTTTTATTCTCTATTATATAACATAAAATGTTTGAGGTACTTCAATAACAACAACAACAACAATAATTTCATTAAATGCTCTGCTGAACTTGTAAAAAAAAATTGACCAGTATTAATTCGTACGGTGCATTAGCTTAGCTTAGAATTGAAAGAAGATCAAAATAAAAACAAACAGTGTAACATAATCACTACCTAGTCATAATCTGGAAACAGTTATACCATGTGGAATGTGTGAAATGTTTTACCGCTTCATATTATTCAAAGTTTAGCAATAATGGTACGTGGTAAGCCGATTTCCAAAGAAATTAACAGTTTAGCTGTAGATTTTTATAAATCTGGGAAGTCATTTTGTGAATTAGCCAAACAATTAAATCTGGCTAAATCGTCCGTTCAAGGAATAATAAAAATGTTTATGAAAAATGGCAGTATTGACAATAAAGTCGCAAATAGAGGCCGAAAATCAGTAATATCAGATCGTGATAAAAGAGCCCTAGCCACAATTGTGAAAGCTGATCGTCGCCAAAATTTAAGAAATTTGGCATTAGAGTGGTGTGAGAAAATCGGGAAAAGCGTTAAGCGTGAGTGGACTCGCCTGCAGTTGCGTAATATTGGATACAAGTTCTATAAAGTATGTATAGGGATTATCTATGCTACAAACTTAATATCTTAAATTACTCTTAGGCCAAGGAAAAACCATTGCTTACGCTTCGCCAAAAGAAGAAGCGTTTGCAATGGTGTCGGGAACGGATGAGTTGGACTCAAAGGCAATGGAATTCCATCATATTTAGCGATGAAGCTAAATTTGATGTGAGTGTCGGTGATGCGCGAAGAAGAGTCATTCGCAACAAAAGTGAAGCATACCATAAAGACTGCCTTAAAAGGACAGTTAAGTTCCCAGCGAGCGTAATGGTCTGGGGTTGTATGTCTGCCAAAGGTGTAGGCCAATTGCACTTTATTGATGGGATGGTCAACGCAGAAAAATACATCACCATATTAGAAGAAAGTCTGCTGCCATCAATACCAAAACTGGGTGACTGTGATGAATACACCTTTCAACAGGATGGAGCATCATCTCATACTGCCAAAAAAACAAAAGCATGGTTGCAGAATAAGGAAATTGGGGTTTTAGATTGGCCATCAAATAGTCCGGACCTAAGCCCAATCGAAAATATATGGGGAATAATGAAAATAAATCAAAAAAATGAGCCGCAAAGAACCCTCTCTGACTTAAAAACAAAATTGCAGGAGATGTGGGACTCTATATCAACCGAACAATGCCAGAATTTATTAAAATCTATGCCAAAGCGTTGTAAATGTGTTGTAAAGGCAAAAGGCGATGTTACCCAATATTAATTCTTAAAAAATCATATTGTATATACTTATTTCAAGCACCGTACGAATTAATACTGGTCAATTTTTTTTTTATCAGTTCAGCAGAGCATTTAATGAAATTATTGTTGTTGTTGTTGTTATTGAAGTACCTCAAACATTTTATGTTATATAATAGAGAATAAAAGGATCTTTCAGAAAAAAGTGGTTTGCATGTGCTATCTTCTACAGTATTGAAAATATCGTCAGTTAAACATTGCATTTGGGTAAAAAAAGCTTGCCGTACGAATTAATAGTGGTCGGGGCTCGTATGCTGTGTAGAATAGCCTTCAGAATGCAGAATAGAATGATGGCGTTGCAATACTTGCAAGAAGACTTCGAGCCACAAGCGCTTACTCCATGTACAGTCTTCAAACAAATGAAATACATATGTTTCTCCTTCGCAAAGGTGTAACGTTGCTTGACAGTCAAGCTCTGGAATTAAGGGAAAGCCGACAGTATGTGCTCAGTACTGTGACATTTCATACAATTACCTGTAATGGCAAGCATAGTGCGTGCTTGCCGTTTTTCTTTTTCATCCCTCGGTTTGCACTTTATTTTTACTTTAACTTTACTGAACTGTGTCTGCCACTGCTAGAAGACGTCTTGATCGTTCGTTTGCTTGCCTTTTACTAAATTTTCAATTCTTACGCATATACATAGGTCATACAGGTTTATAAAGAGTGACAGAGACAGAGAGTACCAGACTGTCGCCATTATATTCCAGAAAACAAAAGCATTGTGAGATGAGCAAGTTCATTAATGAGACTTAGAGTATAAAATGCGTAGGAATGTAAGTTTAATGACAATTGGTTCCTCAACATTCCCCCATCCCCTGAAACACCGTTTCTGAACCCGGTAGGGCTGCAATCTTCGTGATAGGGCGAGTGACTTCTCCTAATTTGGTGAGAACCTGTACCGCTCGGACGAGGCCATCATCTCCTGCGAACTCCGGAGTTACCCCTCCAATGATAAATGCGTCTCTGCAATAATATTATAAATTAAACCAGAGGGCCGGAGCTAACTTTGACCGAGTCAAAGTTTGTATACCCTTGCAACTTTTTTGGTAACTCTTTCCTTACCTATTAGCCATCAATGAGGAAGAACGTTTTATCTAAAAAGGGTTATGTTTGCGAAAGAAAGGCCTACAATCGTAGGAAATAACGAAGATATTGATCATAGTCACTGTTTTCCACCGATCGTTCCTATGGGAGCTATATGATATAGTCACCCGATCTTGAATGTGAAAGCAATCGCGTTAAAAGTAACGAAGTTATTCACAAAAGTCACTGTTTGCGACCGATCGTTCCTATGGGAGCTGATCAAGAATATATATACTTTGTATGGTCGGAGATGCTTCGTTCTATGCGTTGCAGACTTCTGACCAAAATTAATATACCATTTTTTCAAGGGTGTAAAAATATCTAAATTGGCACCAAAGCTATCTGTTGGCCAATTTCTCGGCCATATAATAAACTGCTACTCGTTTGGATTCGTTGCTTCAAAACTTCCCTTGCCACTATCTTCGCGAAACAGATTAGACTACGTTATTAGTTCTACATTTATTTTGCATCCGTCACATTCGAGTTCTCTTGATACAGTGAGTTCTTAAATTCTTATATGCTACGAGAGAGAGTAATACAAAGTAAAATGTACAGGGAAACGCAAGAAGAGAGCCAACAGTGATGCTAGATTGAACTCTCTTTGAGCTTGCGATATATCGATAGTTTAGCTATTTAACCCAATGGTTAATATTTCAGAATAATTAAATTAATGAATTTGAATTCAGGAGTTCTCCTCCAACACTATCCTTACTGCCGTTTTAAGCCAGTCCACAATAAGGAAAACGATTACTCTAAGTAGTTTGAGGGCATAATGCCATAATGCTATAGAATTGATTGGTTGATGCCTTTTGTATCAGAATATCGTAGCGCTATAAGAATGCTTTAAGCTATAAATAACCACAGAGTTTTGGCATTATTTAGAGCCGTATTATTAAATTGTTAGTATTTTGGGCTAGCAAACCATCAATCTTTATAAGACATGTGTATGTTAGTCTACCATGATTATCAAATCAAATCTGTTAGATTTATTGAAGCTGGGGTCCGCTAGCACGTAGGATTGCCGCTTTGACATATCCACATAAGCTATATTTAATAAAAGAGCTTTCATTAATTCTGGCAATACAATTGCTTCGATATTGAGACACACTTTTTCTGGGTCAAGCATAGGATTTGTATCTGCCTTGTTTTCTTTATGTGGCTCTCATATAGTTGGAGATGTAAAATGGGGATAGGGAAAAGGAAGAAAGCAAATTGGAAATTATATTTGGAATGTTTTGTCTGTGCATTGAATTAAGTTACAGAATTTATATACAAAAATACATTAAAAGTACCATGCATGACAGTGCTGGGTCTGTTACCAAGTGAACATGTTACGTCCTTTCTCCCTTGTGGCGACTCCTCGCCCGCATGTACATAAACAATTATACATAAGCAGACCGCTACTCTGCCGGCGTCACTGGAAGCGTAGCTACGCGGTCTTAGCTGTACAAAAACCTATGTATAGAGTTAAGATTATAGAATAAAGAGAACTCAAAACCCAAAGACATACATACTTTCGTTTTAGTGATAATTATTACAAGAAACATACAAAGAAAAATTGAATTGATACACTGTAATTTGCTATTTCAAGCATTAACAAGTCCTCTCATCAGCTGACTTTGATAACCACTCTAAGGCCAAACCACTACTCTAACACTAATACTAGTTGTGAACCGTTACTGGATAAAGCGAAAGAAGGCAAGCATAGCTTACAACTCCAAAGTTCATTTTTTTGCTTTCATAGTCCGGGTAGCGTCAACATATTAGTCGAAGCAGCAATGTTGAAACAGATATACGTATACGGTATATTGTACAGCATCAAAACAATGTATGTTTATAAATTGTAAACACCAAGCCTTGCGTTTGGCATGTGTTAATTATTTTAGCGATCTATTTATTTGAATCGTTCGAATAAGCAGGGTCGAGGTAATTTTTAGGGAAAACAAAAGATGATTTGTTATATGGTGATTTATTGTTCATTTCAATTTTTAATTCCGTTTAGTGCGCTTCTTTTCTTTATCGCTTCTGCATTTGTTCTCTGTTCATTTGTTTTATTTGTAATTTGTTTTGTATTAATAATTATCCTAGTGCCGTGTAATTTTTTCCCACTTGCACTTTATATCTTTATGCATCTTTATAAACTCTTGATTCACGTTTTTTTTTTTTTTTTCGTTTTTACAATGTCTTTCTATCTATTCTTGCAAGCATACTGATTGTTTTGAAGATCAATATACGGGAATTTCCTGCTGGCTCTGCGATAGTCTAATCCGCTTAAAAAGCGCTGGTCTTAACAGCAGTGACTATGACAAATTTTCTGGTTTGTCTGGACTTGCCTATCTTGTCCCAGTCTGCTGACTGATTTGATTAGATTTGAGCCGTAGAGATCTTCGTGTAAGTTGACTCATAAACAATCGCCATCCCTATCCATCACATCTTCTCCTTTTTTTACTTTTGCCAACATCACCATCCTGTCCCTATTTATGCTCTTCTTTTTTTTCTTCTGAAAAACCCTGTACAATCCCAGGTATACCTCAATCTATCCCACACAGGAATTCTTATCAATTACTGAATGATGCCTTCCTTACTCGTATAGATTCCAATTGGCCTCCACTAACTGTAGTGCCTCAGCTCAAACAATTATGGATCTCCAGGCTTGATCCTGATACTTCTGAGACGTCGGTTGCAGCTTATTTTGGTAATAGATGCCCTGATAAGGTCTCAATTCAAACGTTTAAATTTTCTGTCAGATGAGTATGTCTCAGCCATTGTAGATTCTAATTTTTAACCCGAGAACTTAGTTGTACACGAGTTTACACCCAATAAGCGGTCCCTTCATAATTTATCGTTTTCGTTGTTTGCTTCAAAGCTTTACTGAAGCTTGGCTCAACTCATCTGTTTCGGATAACGAAATTCCTTCTACTAACTTTTGTTATATATTGTTAATCCAAAACTATTATCATGATATGAATTTTTCAAACGGAAAATGATATAATGAAAACGCGGGAGCTTTTTATTAAGCCAGTATTACAAGTACTTGGTCTCCTATCGATATTTCAATAGTATTACTTTCTTATTATAAATATTTTTGAGCTCTTTAGTAGGCAAAAATCAATAAGCCAATCAAAATCCAGATCCCTTGTCACCAAATCAAAAGTTCCCAATACTAACATCAATAGCTTTGTAACCGAACTTTAATCATATCTGTATGAATAATCATAAGTCAGTTCTTAAAACGCTTTATTTCAATAAAGATCGTTTTTGAGTCTCACCAATCCACATTATTATACCATACACCCATAGGGTGAAATGGTATATTAAAGTCGCCAAAATGTATGTAACAGGCAGAAGGAAGCTTCTCCGACCCTATAAAATATATATATTCTTGATCAGGATGAACTGCCGAGTCGATCCATGTCCGTCTGTCCGTCCGTCCGTCCGTCCGTATGAACACGCAGATCTCGAAGACTATAAGAGCTACAGCCACCAAATTTGGTATGTATACTTGTGTATTATGTACATATATAGAGTTAATTGGAATTTCGGCCACGCCCCTTACGCTCCCAGGAATCACATAAAACTATTTTTCTTAAAAAGTATAACAGCTAGAGACATCAAATTTATTTTGTATACCCGTTTAGTTAGCGCGCAAAAACTGATTGTTCAAACTTTTTGCCACGCCCACTTCCGCCTCTATAATTAAGAAAAAATTTAAAAATTTTAAAATTTTCTCCTGTAGTTTTTTGACTATCGCATTCAAATTCGGCAGACTAATTAATCTTATCTATTTCTACAAAACCACCAAATTTTATTGAGATCGGACTAGAAACATGCAAAATACGCGTATGAACGTATTTTACTAAGCGGTCCACAAGGCCAGAATTGGCCGTTGGCTAGTGGCGGCGCTAGAGTGCTCGTGTGTTCGTAGAGTGAGCGAGATAGCATATAGTATAAAAAATGTAAAAACAATTTAATAGACATACATTTGGTTTTCGAAATTTGAAATATTTGTTTCGCCTGGTGTATGGTATACCCAAGTCGACGAGTCGACTTACTTGCTTCAT
Organism: Drosophila tropicalis; assembly: GCF_018151085.1. Lineage (NCBI taxonomy): Eukaryota > Metazoa > Arthropoda > Insecta > Diptera > Drosophilidae > Drosophila > Drosophila tropicalis. Next base: position 1,406,405 of record NW_027173405.1, read on the forward strand.
TTTTTTTTAATAATAAAAGAAATGGATTTATAAAGATTTAAAGACCCATATTATAATTACTTACACATACTTATTCATTTACACCTCTTACAAAGACAGTCCCTGCGCTGATCGATGGTACCGTCGAATAAGTTGAAGCTGAGAACTAAGTGAAAAAGTAAACAATATTGACAAAAGATTTACATAAAATTTAATTACTCAAAAAAGAAAATTAAATTTATGTTACCTTTTAAACGCCTGCTTTTTGCATATCTAGTTGGCTTATAAAGGAGTTAAAAACCACAACCTATTGGTAATTTATCCCATGGGGGTGACTTGGGGGGAGACTTGGGAAAACGGGGCTAACGAACCTCGAAGCTGGATATTATATCGTCAGGATTCTCGGCGGTGTTTGGCTTGAATCCTTATAGAAGTTAGCACGTTTATAGGAGATATAGACTCCTTGTAGACATGTTTGCGCGCCAATTTCTTCCTTATGTATCCCCCAGTTTGCCTCATAAACTAGAGAGGGCGAACCTTCGGGCAATAGACAAACAAGCTTCTGCGAACAATTAAATTAGTAACCTGATAAAGAAATAATTTTTTAATTTCCCCTCAATAAGCACCAAAAAAAATATTATTTCACTGTTTTACGATTTTTCGTAACTTTACAAAACTTTAACTCTAGGCTTCATAATATGAGGGACTATTATCTATCTTCTGCGCTAATGTAACAGTTTCAAACTTTTATTCTCGCTTAGCTAAGTGTCGAACCCTACCTAATTTGGATTACTTTAAATTACTTAAAAGCTTTCTGCTCTCTGACGTGACGGTTGTGTTTTTGCATAGCTCCTGAGTTTTTATTAATATTAATTTTTTTTTCCTAATTTTTAATTGTGCTTAGTTTGTTTACGCTTTCGCTGGTGTTGTTCGCTTGACTCCCTTGTGTTTTATTTCCATAATTCGCCAAATTAATCAGCTTAAACAGTTTTTTTCTATTTCGTGATTAGTGTTTGGTGCATTAACATATTTTTTTTTTTTTTCTTTCGTCATTGCTTCTGCAGTTGCTCCCCTCATCGCCCCCATCATACCATCAGTGCTAGTGGCTTTGTTGTTCTCTCTGCTTTGTGCTTGTGCTCAGCTTCTCTACCGCGCATTCACTTTTATAAGGCCGCCTCTCAAAGCTCGGCTTATAACTGTTCTTGCACTCTGTGTTGTGCTGTGCACTCTAGCTGTCTCTTTGTTCTATTTGTAATTATTGATTTTTATACCCTTGCAAAAAGGGTATAACACGACGAGACGAGTTCAACTAGCCATGTCCGTCCGTCTGGATCAACGCAAACTTCTCCTAGATCGTAGGAGCTACAGAGCTAAAATTTTGCACGTAGGCTTGTATATACATATATGAAGGGGTTGTATATCTCGGATTCAGCCGGATCGGACCACTATATCATATAGGTCTCATACAAACCCCAAAGTCACGAACAGTGACTTTTCTCAATAACTTCGCTATTTTCTATGTTATTATCGTGAATCTTAATATTAGAGAGTTTATTACGCTTATAAACTACTGTGCCAAATTCGATCAAGATCGGATGACTATATCATATAGCTCCCATAGGAACGATCGGTTGAAAACAGTGACTTTTCTCAATAACTTCGCTATTTTCTATGTTATTATCGTGAATCTTAATATTAGAGAGTTTATTACGCTTATAAACTACTGTGCCAAATTCGATCAAGATCGGATGACTATATCATATAGCTCCCATAGGAACGATCGGTTGAAAACAGTGACTTTTGTAAATAACTTCGTTACTTTTATTGTTTTCAAATTAAACATTTCTTAATTTAATATATCTGTTAATGACTGTGTCGAATGTGATAAAGATCGGGTGACTATATCATATAGCTCCCATAGGAACGATCGGTGGAAAACAGTGACTTTGATCAATATCGTCGTTATTTCCTATGATTGTAGGCCATTCTTTCGCAAACATAAGCCTTTTTAGATAAAACGTTCTTCCACATTGATGGCTAATAGGTAAGGAAAGAGTTACCAAAAAAGTTGCAAGGGTATACAAACTTTGACTCGGTCGAAGTTAGAACCGGCCCTCTTGTTTTTAAAATTACTATAACGTTTGATGGTCTGACTTATTTAGGCAGTTTCTCATTCGTTAAAGTCCTAACTGGTCACTATATTCTCCTGTTATTTGGTGCATTTGAAATTTGATTTTCTGTTGTTTCAAAAGTTGTTGGTTTTTGACGTGAAGTTCGAGGCTTTATAAAATCACTTATTTTTTACCTTCTTTCATGCATGCTGATTGCTTTGAAGATCAATATACGGCAATTTCCTGCTGGATCTGCGAAAATTTAGTCCACTCAAAATACTAGGCCGTGCCTATGACAAATTTTGACCTTTGTCTGTGTCTAAGCCCGAAATAGGCTAAAAGCGCTAGACTTGCCCATCTAGTGCCAGTGAACAGTTTGAGTTTGGCCGTATGCACAGGGACTTTTGCTTAAAGTCTTTTTCGTTAAACAAACTTGGCAAACAGCTGTCTATGGCGTGTGATTCTTGCGTAAATTTTGTATTGTATTGTATACGGCAATTTCCTGCTGGATCTGCGAAAATTTAGTTCACTCAAAATACGCTGCCGTGCCTATATCAAATTTTCTGCTTTGTCTGTGTCTAAGCCCGAAATAGGATAAATGCGCTAGAAAATCGCGAAATCATGTAAGATTATGATCAATCATTAATTTAAAAAAGTTTTTTAAGTTTAGTAAAGTTTGTCTTGCAAAAACATCGGGTTAGAAAATCAAGTTACCAAAAAAAACCGACTGCCAAGTCGGACTGTGGTAAAATATATGAACAAATAATATGGGCAAAAAAAGTATTTAAAGAAATTTTAACAAAAACAATTTCCTTCTTCTGATTGGAAGACTGTACAATTTCAGATGAAAGCGCAGGATCAACAGCGATCAAAACGCCGCCACCATTCGTGTAGTCTGATCATGTCTATATGTTTAATATTTGCATCAGCAATATCAAGCTTCAGCCAAGCTTTAGTAAAGGCGAGAATGTAAAATTCAAAAGCTTAACATCTACCTTGAGTCTAGAAAGTTTAATCTTTAGTCCCCAAACGTTCTGAAATTTGTTACTTGACTTAGAAACATGTGCAGACGAGCCGGAAGTAACAGGCTAATAGGAGGCCGACTTTTTTTATATCCTTGCAAAAAGGGTATATTAATTTTGGTCAGAAGTGTGCAACGCGTAGAACAAAGCATCTCCGACCATACAAATAAATATTCTTGATTTTGCATGTAGGCTTGTATATACTGCAGGGGTTGTTTATCTCGGATTCAGCCGGATCGGACCACTATATCATATAGCTTTCATACAAACGATTAAATCACGAACAGTGACTTTTCTCAATAACTTCGTTATTTTCAGAGGTATTGTCGTGAAACTTAATATTAAAAAGTTTTTTAATTCCTATAAACTACTGTGTTAAAATTGATTAAGATCGGATGACTGTATCATATAGCTCCCATAGGAACCATCAGTCGAAAACAGTGACTTTTGTAAATAACTTTGTTAAACATTTGTTAGTTTAATATATCGGTTAATGACTGTGCCAAATTTGATCAAGATCGGGCGACTATATCATAAAGCTCCCTTAGGAACCATCAGTCGAAAACAGTGACTTTTGTAAAAAACTTCGTTACTTTTAACGCGATTGCTTTCAAATTATACATTCTTTCGCTAACATAAGCCTTTTTAGATAAAACGTTCTTCCACATTTAGCTATCAATGTGGTATAGGTAAGGAAAGAGTTACCAAAAAAGTTGCAAGGGTATACAAACTTTGACTCGGTCGAAGTTAGCCCCGGCCCTCTGGTTGTTTATTATATACTCTTTTTGGTCTTCCGAATAATAATCTTTAAGCCAACACTTTACTAACTCCTTGTCCTGAAGGTTCAGAAACTACAACCCATATCGTATTTGTTGGTGGGATACTTTACCCAGTGGAAGTGAGAAGAGACTCCAGCTCTGCCATTGCCGGACTCCTAAACGATATCAGCGGATGTGCATTTTTTGAAATCGGGTCATTGTCGGAAGCCGGAACTGGTACACATCGAGGGGCTGTCGGAATAAGAGATACGCCCGGAAACCGAGCCTTCTTTCGCACTTCTGAATTGAACATCTATCGCCAAAAGCTCCTCTTGGAGCTTATGAACGCCAGCTGACTGGGTTTTAAATGCATCCCCAGTCCGTTTCATAAAACTTCTGAAAGAGGGAAATTTTTTTTTGTAACAACAAAAACTATGCACAAGCGCAAAGTTAACGGCCGCGACCGCGATCGAAAAAGAAAACAAAAGAGTGGAGAGCACAAACATTACACAAATAAAAATGAAGTAAGTATACCGGTATACCATGCACCAGGTGAAACAAATATTTAAATTTTGAAGGCCAAATCTATGTATATAAAATGATGTTTAATTGTGGTACTTTTACTAGCAGTCTCTGTGATCATGTCATACATCTTTTGACAGGCTATCAGTAACTTAACTACATATATTAGTTTCAAACGAAGTGTACATTTTATATCCTGCTAATAAAGGCACGGCTCGTTCTTGCAAAAAGTGAATGAGTCATTGTCTGTTCCTCAGCCATCTTTTTAAATTCCACGAATTTCTGAAATACTTCGTCTTTTTAAACAATAAGTAAATATTCGACTCGAAATGTCGTCTATGAATGTCAAGAAATATAAAGAGCCGCCAAAAGAACGTTTCTGAAAGGGCATGTAACAATTCCAAAAAATCACACAAGTCACACATGGCATCTTCTCAGAAAAGTCTACATTTTTCATGCCACTAACCATCCTGCGCTTAACAATATTCAATAGACTTGAATAATTCCAGTGACCACCTTGTAGTGCTATTAAGACCTTTCCTTTCCTCTCTTCAGTTAGTACTATCTCACCGTCTTGGCGAACCGTCGCAGAATTTTTGTCGAAAAAATTTGTCTCTAAAACAGTGCAAACAAATTTATAGTTTCAGCTCACATAATCCGGTCTGTACAAGAACGTCACCTCTGCCAACTATGACATTGTTGACTTCTTCATGCTCAACATAATTCGCAAACATACTGCGCGTGCCACATAAATGAGCCACTGCTCCCGAATTCACATACCAGCTCAAAGAATTTAGATTTCCTGCCTGTGTCGCAGCTAGAATTGTATACAATCGATGTGGTGATTGCCGATTGACTTTTGACTCTTCTGGAAACTTTGGGCAGTTTCTCTTGTAGTGACCTCGCTGCCCACAACAATAACACTCTATATCCACCAGAGACTTTTTCTTCCAGCAAATTTAACCTGTTTTTACTGCTAATTCGTCTTCTAGCTTAATATTCACTTCAGCAAGTTTGTCCAATGTAGAGAAGAACATATTGAGATATTCGCTCATCTTGTCCTCTCTCAACTGCAACCGAAGCAAGTTCTTATATAGCGACAGCCTCCGAACGTGTCCGCTCGGCTCATACGTTTCCTTGAGCTTATCCCATGCTTCTTTTGCTGTAGCACAATTCTTGAGGTAAACCAACTAACAGGGTCTTACACTCAGGAATATCGTCGCCAACGCTTTCTGATTCCGTGCATCCCACTTACACTCAGCGTTATCCCACGCAGCAACTGCATTCGCTTCCGTAGGCCTCGTCTCGCCTGTGGAGTTCATTGCTGTGCATTTGAACGGACCAGGAATAATAATTCCACTGCTCCAATTTATTTATTTGGAAAAAAGAACTTATTTCTACCACGCGCTTGATGCCGTGTATCCTACCACACAATTATTTTTCGCCGGCCGCAAAATATCTGCCCACACTCGAGTGTATTTGGGCAAATAACTTGTTCACGATCGATTGGACTATACGATATGATTTTTTTTTGTTACCTTTTAGCATAATAATCATCGTCGGCGTAAAAACTTAAAAAATTTTATCAATACAACATTTTTGATGTCGATAACTTGGAACTTAATACCATCTCAGAATTTTTAATTTTCGTATTCGATGCATTATGATTTAAAGAATGGTTAAGTGCCTAATGGAAATCACATCCCGAACACAGAAATTTTTTTTTTTTTTTTTTTGTTAATACATTTTAAAATAACTCAACTTAGATAAAAGAGAAAAAATCAAAGAAGCTAACATCGGCTATGCCGAAGTTTGTATACCCTTGCAGTCCTTGGTAATAATAATTTTACATGTTCAAAATTTGTTTTTTGCAACACGATTCATCAATATACAAAGAAAACAATTTTACTCTCATATATGTAAATTTCATAGCATACTCGATTTTTATGAAAATGTTTCTTCTAGTTCTTCTATTATATAGTGGTCCGATCCTTATGGTTTTCATACTTTTTTTTTGCCGGGTAATAAAAACCCACGAAAAAAAAATTTCAGCCCGATAGCTCTTAAGACGGCTGAGTAAAACGCGTACGCACAGACGGACGGACAGACGGACATGGCTATATCGACTCAGCTTCTGATCAAGAATATATATACTTTATGGGGTCGGAAACGTCTCCTTCTGTGCGTTACAAACATCTGATCAATTTTATAATACCCTCTGCAAGGGTATAAAAAGCTATTTTTAGATCTTTGCCGAATAAAAAAATTACAGGTTAAAAAAATTTCAAATTCATGAAGCGAGTAAGAAAAAACCAGAGGGCCGGGGCTAACTTCGACCAAGTCAAAGTTTGTATACCCTTGCAACTTTTTTGGTAACTCTTTCCTTACCTATTAGCCATCAATGTAGAAGAACGTTTTCTATAAAAAGGCTTATGTTTGCGAAAGAATGGCCTACAATTATAGGAAGTAACGAAGATATTGATCAAAGTCACTGTTTTCCACCGATCGTTAATATGGGAGCTAGATGATATAGTCTCCCGATCTTTATCGAATTCAGCACAGTCATTAACAGATATATTAAATTAAGAAATGTTTAATTTGAAAGCAATCGCGTTCAAAGTAACGAAGTTATTTACAAAAGTCACTGTTTTCGACCGATCGTTCCTATGGGATATAGTGGTCCGATCCGGCTGAATCTGAGATATAAAACCCCTGCATATATGTATATACAAGCCTACATGCAAAATTTCAGCTCTGTAGCTCTTACGGGCTAGGAGGAGTTTGCGTTGACGGACGGACGGACATGGCTATTTGAACTCGTCTCGTCGTGCTGATCAAGAATATATATACTTTGTATGGTCGGAGATGCTTCGTTCTATGCGTTGCACACTTCTGACCAAAATTAATAAACCCTTTATGCAAGGGTGTAAAAAGTGTTTAAAATAGCATGCAACGAATCAAGGCCGTACCGAAGGTCACATATTTTTTTTTACGTCGACGTTTCCGCCAGCGTGTCTCGCTACAAGCTGCCAATTCGAAGGAATAAGTATCAAAGAAGCTAACTTGCAGTCCTTTCACGTAATATGTTTATAAGTTCCAAACTCCTATTCTATAACTTAATTCATCAACGCACAGACGAAACATTTCAAATATCATATCCATTTTGTTTTCTTCTTCTTCCCCATCCAATCCTACATGCATGCTGCGATTGGAACGCATAAGCATACAGTAGGTATATATAGCGTTGCGTCTGTGTGTATGCGTGTGCTCTGATCATTCGAGCGATGATTCAGTAATCTGCAGGCAGCGTTGCCGGAAACGCTTCCTGCAGCATTTGAGCACAGCCGATTTTTATTGACTTTAACTTGTGTTTTATTTATCGGATTAAAATTGGAATAAAATCGTATATATAAGTATATTTTATACGGATACTCCAATGTTTTTGCCCATGTTTCTTCTCTAATTACATGATATAGTGATCCGATCCTGATGATTTTCATACTTTATCATCTTAGTAGCTCGTCATATGGTTGAGAAAAACGCATACGCACCGACGGACAGACATGGCTAGATCGACTCAGCTTCTCATGCTGGTCAAGAATATATAGTCATATATCCAACTCCAATACCCAATAACATATAAATTTTAGGCTCCCTAAAATTCATAACGTTAAAGTAAACATCCGTTTTTATAAACAATTGTCCCCCTCAAAATCAAAGCGTGTGAACGCTAACTCATAATTAACATAAATAATTAAACACTTGCAATAATAACACTGTGATAGTCGAAAAAAAGACATGGCAAAATTCGATGGTTGCACCCTATTTGGGGTCCTGCGAATCGAACTGCATCATTAGTTTTTTAAGTTATCACGATGGTTTCATACAAAATTTTTTGCGGAAGTTTTTCATCAAAGTTGCCATTTTTTCGAAAAGGATGTTTTTTTCATTTGCTTCTAACTTCTAAAATATTCGATTTCTTTACAAACTTTCTTTAGCAAAGTTTCTTAGAATTGAAAGAGCTACAAATGTTGGGAAGTTATCTAGCCTCTAAATCCGTCCGTTCCCGAGCATTGGGACAAAATGTAAAAAAAATCGAATCTTGACCAAATTTTTTTATGTTTTCTTTCTCGTATTTTGCTAAAATTGATATTATTCCATTTGAAGCTTGATAATTATATGAGAACTTATTTTGCTCAATGACAGCAGAAGAGACAACAGACCTATCTAATTTACGATTTATAATATAACCACATAATCAAATTGAATTTTTTTTAGATATGTTAACAAAGTCGGTTATACAGTCGGTATAATCTGGTATCCCAATGACAAATGAAGCACATGTTTTTCGTATAACCCGCTTGCAAGCCAGTGAGTAGAGCAACAACTTTTAGGTCAGTACATATTTTCCATTGATGTTTTCTATACTGAACACAATCCAAAATTAGTTTCATTGAATCGATAAACAATCGCCACTCCTTTAGTTTGTAAGTGCAATTTATATGTTCCATTAACCCAACGATATTTTTGCAGTATGCAAACGTATTATTGCCGTTAATTTCGAAAAAGTCCAAAAGTCTCTTCCTATACCCGTACACTTTTACATCCTTAGACAAAATGTTAACAGATCGTAAATGATGTGCTAAAGAGTTCGCTTGCCTTTGTGACCATTTTAGTTGTCTTACCATCGTATATAATCGAGCTTGGTATATCTAGAGATGTTGACAAGTTTTATCGATTTGGGATGGATCATACGTTGAAAGTAACTCTTCAGGTTCGGTGACAAATGTTGGCGAATTATTCCTTTCTGTTGGGCTTTGACATCTTTGTAATTGTAATATACTCCGAATGAGGTACTGTGCCGATTGAACACTTTTATAGATTATAAAACTGTTCTTTAGTTTTGCGAGTTTATTCTGGCATGCGTAGCAGTTATCCGTATGATGCCATTGTGACTCTATCTAAATCATTGGAATGTCAAAACTCATTTTTGTGGGAGACTTGTTCGCAAGTCAAAATTACGATTAACATCTATGCTTACACGATCAGTAGAGGTAATATTTGCTCTTATATATCGGTGGGTACCGATATCAGTAGAATAACGATAAAAGGCTTACGTAGTTAAAGCTCATGGGAAATAAATATTTCTAATATCAAGGGCGTAACAGGTATTTAAGTTTGTAAGGGGTAACATATTTTTTCTCTTAACATAACTTTTATAATGCATTATCAAGTAAAGTGGATTATCAAGTACTGGAGTACTTTAAGTAAATTGATTTAAATGCACCCCTCCCCCGTGCTCAATCCAGGCTCAATCTGGATTGAGCCAATGACAACTACTATTGTTGTCAAACAATTTATATGCAGTTATTATACCGACGGTATAAATATTTTTCAAAAACTAAAGAACTACAGTTAGTTTAATTTTGCTAATATATCTAAAAAAAATTCAATTTGATTATGTGGGTATATTATAAATCGTAAATTAGATAGGTCTGTTGTCTCTTCTGCTGTCATTGAGCAAAATAAGTTCTCATATAATTATCAAGCTTCAAATGGAATAATATCAATTTTAGCAAAATACGAGAAAGAAAACATAAAAAAAATTTGGTCAAGATTCGATTTTTTTTACATTTTGTCCCAATGCTCGGGAACGGACGGATTTAGAGGCTAGATAACTTCCCAACATTTGTAGCTCTTTCAATTCTAAGAAACTTTGCTAAAGAAAGTTTGTAAAAAAAACGAATATTTTAGAAGTTAGAAGCAAATGAAAAAAACATCCTTTTCGAAAAAATGGCAACTTTGATGAAAAACTTCCGCAAAAAATTTTGTATGAAACCATCGTGATAACTTAAAAAACTAATGATGCAGTTCGATTCGCAGGACCCGAAATAGGGCGAAACCATCGAATTTTGCCCTGTCTTTTTTTTTTTTTTTTTGAAAAAAACTATCACAGTGTAATTGTCCCCCTAACAACCAAAAGCGTGAGAACGCTAATTCAGCATTTAAATTCGGGAAAATCAAATGGCAGCAATATCAATCACACCACTAAAGGGCTCACAAATTTAGCCTATAAATATAACCATAAGACATTTTTGTAACTCAGTTTTAAGTTTTCATTCAAATAATGAAGTTGCTTTTAACTCACAATGTCTTTTTTTCCTCTTTGGGAAAACCAGATATTTACTTGGCGCAGTCGGTAGGATCGGTAAAAGTGAACTAGTTATTCTACCCGTGTTACACATAGAATTATTATCCGTGTGTTACATAGAAATAGTGAATAATCACTATAGTGAACTGTTATTCTATCCGTGTGACACATAGGATTGTTATCCGTGTGTTACATAGAATTAGTGAATAATCACTATAAAACTCCGATCCGACATTAAGAACTTACGGGTAGTGCTCAAAAGTGTTCAACAGTGAAAAAAAAATATTTACGCCAACTGTGCGCGAAAATATTAACTGTGTGTTACAACCATTAAATCCAATTGAGGAACAAAAACGCCAACTTGTGTGCGAACAAAAAACCAAAAATCAAAACAAAACATACCTGAAACTCAAAAAATTAACAAAACAAAACACCACAAAAAATCCAGAAAATCAACAAAACATAACACCATAAAAAACCCAGAAAATCAACAAAACAAAACATCACTAAAACCCAGAAAATCAAAAAAAAACAAAACATCACCAAAACCCAGAAAATCAAAAAACAAAACACCACTAAAACAAACAAAAAGAAGAAACAAAATGGAGGATAGATTTCATTATGCACTTATATCTAACCCATGATATAAGGCAACATAACATATTGTTCAGTGCAATCGAGATGCAGCTCAATGGAGAGGCACAACGGCTCTCACAAATTGGACAAGCCAACACCTGGCCGGAACTAAGGTCACTCCTCATCAATGAGTTGAAGACGCAGACCCCCTGTGAGGAACTTCTTCGACGCCTCTACAACACCAGCTATACAGGAAACCTTCGTAAGTTTGTAACAGAATTAAAAGATAAGTCCTATATTATCACAAACAAACTAAGTCTAGAAAACGATGCAAATAACACCATTCTTTATACAAATGCTTTAAATAACACTATAAAAGATGTAATAAACAAAAAATTACCCGATAGATTATTTATGACGTTAGCTAGATCCGATTTAACCATAGTCCGAAAACTTTTTTAATTTCAAAACCTATTTAGGAGATTCCAAAATTCACATGATTGAAGGAGCAGTAGAGCTAAAAGAAATTATTTTCCTTGCACCCAGCAAACTTTGTCCAACAGAACAAAAATTTTATATCCATAAATTTTCAAATAAATACATGTTAATAGGCAGAACTTTCCTAAAGGCCTGCAAAGCACAAATAAATTATGAAGAAGAATAGGCAAAATTAGGAAACTATACATTTTATTTTAGAGATGTTGAAGAAATAGAAGAAGAACAAAACATAGAAGTTTTGGACCCACCCACAGAAAGGGACCCAGAAACAAATTTTGCGATTGAAAATGAAATAATAGAAAGCAATGAGTATAGACTCGACCATTTAAACAACGAAGAAACTCAAAAACTTAACAAAGTCTTGTACGAATTCAGTGACATTCAGTACCGCGAAGGTGAAAATTTGACTTTCACGAGTACAATAAAGCACTATGTTTATACAAAACATGAAGACCCAATTTATAAACGTAAATACAATTATCTCCAAACATTTGATATAGAAATCAACAAACAGATAAATGAAACGATTGAACAGGGTTGTTGGACAAAGTCGAAAATCGAACTCCCCCTACTGTTCACCCATTTGGATAGATCCAAAAAAAGGAGATGCTTCCAACAAACAAAAATTCAGATTAGTCATTGACTATCGAAATCTAAATGAAGTCACAATATGTGACAAATTTCCAATTCCAGTCATGGACGAAATTCTCGACAAACTGGGAAAATGCCAATACTTCACCACCATTGATTTAGCTAAATTTATCAAATTCAAATGGATCCTGAATCTATTGCAAAAACAGCTTTCTCAACTTAACATGGCCATTACGAATACACACGTATGATATTTGGTCTTAAAAATGCCCCGGCAACATTCCAAAGATGCATGAATAATCTTTTGGAAGTCCTTATTTATCCTCCTCAATCCTTTGTTTATCTGGATGACATCATTGTGCACTCCACTTCATTGGAGGAACACATACTATCACTCAGAAAGGTATTTGAATAGAGATTCCGGAGAGACGGAAAATAACCCAATCTTCATTCGTTGAATTCAAAATATGAACTCATTTTATTAACAAAAGTATGGAGTTTATATAGGGAATCTTAGGCTCTAGAAGATAACAATTGTTCTTAAAATATCTTATTCTAATGAGACTCAAATCCCACGTTATCGGGGGTTGAAAATTATTATTATCTTGGGCACGGCTTCGGCCACATGACCTCCTGCCGTTGTGATATTTTGGGTTAATTACAAGTGTTTTTCTACAATGTGTGTGGCTGATTGTAATTCTAGTCATATGCTAGATTACTTGTTTGTGACAAAAGTACAGTTGTATTATGTTTTCTTTAGTTCATCTAATTTGGTGAAGCCGCTTCAGATGAACACGATGTTTATTCTTAAACATTCTGCAAAGGGCCGCCAAATGTGACGTTTTGGATTTTATTTTTATTGAGTTGTCTTAAACAAATTATTATTATTAACATTATTATTAGTAAGATAATTGTTGGTAAATAAGCATGACGAGCTACATGAGAGAAGTTAACCCTAGCAAATCAATGTTATCCTTCTTATAAACTGACTTCCTATTATTTTGTATGATTTTCCAAATTGGTTTACTAATATCGCCCGATGCCTAACAATTTTTGTTTCGGGATATCTACCCACTCCTGATGTGTATTACTGTGCTGACTTCTAGCCTTTTTATATGGTGGAGACTTTAAAGACCAACTACTTTTACCTCTCGGCTTAAACCAATATGGCCTTTGCTGGTATTTGACTTTTAAGTGGTTAATCGGATTAAATGTTGTCCCTTTTTGTAATCATAGCTTGCAAATAACTGTTAACCGTTTTTTTCCTTACGCTCTGTTCGCGAGAACAACCGAAAAAAAATCATACTTTCTCGCTCTCGCTCTGAGCAAGACCCTTTGGTTGTTTTCGATTCGGTTTTCGGTTGAGCGCTAACAGTTGAGCAATTTGCTTATCGGTCTTTGAGTGAACAGCGCGTAAAGAGTGAAACGATTCACGCTCACACAGTGAGGCTCACCAAAAGACCGATTGACTGAAAAACTCAACGCAAACGGTCTTTTCAACTATTTGTCTTCTTTTCGATGCACAGTGGTACGTTGTGTAAAATTGCAACATTAAATTTCACTTTAGATCTTCTTGAAAAAATTGATGCACTTTTTTATTAGTTTCACGTCCCATTTTGTTAAAATCACTGTGCTCAATCGAAACTCACAAAGCAAATTGACGCATAAAACCCACGAAACTTGACATACACACATACATGCGCAAAAGACTTTTTGAATCGTCGTTCAGAAGCAAACGGTCTCGGAATGAGCAGAGCAAAAGAGAACAGAAAAAAGTGCTCTTCGACTGAGCGCGAGCAAAATTTATTTACGAACAATCCAATCGGTTGCTCTCAGACCTTTTGCTCAAAGTCTCAGTGAAGAACACTTATTTCGCGACAGTGTGAAACGGTTAACAGTTATTTGCGAGCTATGTTTGTAATAGAGCATCGGACAATTTGTTACCTGATTTTATTTTGACACTATTTTTTAGATAATCATTATTTAATTTAACCATTGCCATCTGAGTGTTCTCATTTTGTACTGGCTCTGGGATATATACTTTTTCTTCCAAAGATTTTACTTTACCTCCGAACTGAGGTCCTGCCGGGGGCCATAAACTTATTTATTTTACCTCAGCTTTTATCTTACCTCTAAGGTGAGGTCCTGCCGGGGCCCGAAAGGTTATTTCTTGTTTTGTTTTGATTTTGTTTGGACTTGTGTTGTATTTATTTTCACATTTACCTTTTTTCTTCTGCCAACGCTTTTTAGAAACTGTAACATCTATTGTTGGTGCCACTACAGATTTATTCATTTTTGATTTGGTGCATCCCGAGACGATCCAACCAAATTTAGTATTTTGACCTAGTAGGCCATTTATCTTTCTAACTCCCCCTTTTAAGATTTGGGTATATACGTCTACCCCTATTATCATGTCAACTCTACCAGGTTTATTAAAGGTAGGATCAGCAAGTACGTAGGATTGCCATTTTGACATATCCACGTTTGCTATTTTTAACGGAAGAGCTTTTATTAACTTTGGCAAAACAATTGCCTCAACCTTAAGTAGTTTATCTCGTGGATTTCGCGTCTTTACATCTATTTTTACTTTATATTTTGATTTTTTGGCATTTACTAAGGACACGCCACTTATTTTTGTATATTGTTTAATTTTACGTAACTTTAATATTTGAGCGGCTTCTTCAGATAATCCACTATCAACCAAAGCTCTTAATGTTTCAAACCCTCCATTTATTTTTTTAACTTGTATTAGGGCTGTGGCCAACAATTTTCGTTGTGCCGTTACACAGGTATTAACGCTCTCCTGATTTTCTTCATAATGGAGTAACGTATGGTGTCCTCTGCTGCAAAATGAGCAGACCATTTCATTATTGCATCTCTTGTTGCTTGAATGCTTCAAGCATCGTGTACACAATTGTACTTTTTTTGCTATTTCCAGCCTTTCTATAGATGTTAGCGCTTTAAACTTATAGCACAGAAGTGCGTTATGCCAGGGGCCTTTGCAGATCGGACAACTATCATTGAAACCTGCAACCGACGATTTTTGTTGTAAAGGTTTTTTCTCTTCCTTTCTCACGGCACTTAGCGAGTAATATCTTTGCTCCAAGAATTCCATGACATCCGATAGCAATTGTATTTGCCTTGTTTTTCTAATCTGACTCTCATACAACTGTAGAGTCTCTCTGTCAAATTTCCGAAGTATGTGTTGAGCGAGTATTACGTCAACTTCATCGGACAAATTTGCTTTGATTTTAATTAAGTGTATTGATTCATTTATTATGTCAATCACTCCTTTTACACTATTTGCGGATTCATTGTTGATCATCGGTAAATCAACGATCCGATTTAATTGTTCGGAAAATACCCTCCGATTATTTTCATACCGCTTGGTTAACAGTTCCCAAGCGGCACTATAATTGTCAGCTGAACCTGACAATAGATGAGCTACCATGCTCCTTGCTTCGCCCTTTAACGCGGATTTTAAATAATTAAATTTAAGAGCAAGACTTAAATCTTCTCTTTTTTCAATTAATTCTGTAAATAACTCCACAAACAGGTCCCATTCTCTAGCCTCTCCAGCAAATGTGGGCACCTGAATCTTTGGCAACACCGGTAATTCGCCTCTCACGGTAACATTCTCACTATTACAATTTTCTTTATTGTTCAATTTCATTTCTAGCATTGACAATGAATTTCGGACATCAAATTGTAAATCATCCATAATATTCTTTAATTTTGCATCACTTGTTATTACTTGACATGCCTGTACTTTCTCCCACAAATAGGTAATTTTATTAATATATAATGTCCATGTCCCATTGCCTGTTGAATTAACTCTACTACCTCCAAATATTCCTGGAGCTGTCGGATTCTATCCATAATTATCTCCTGGTTAACCTTAGGGTTTTCATTACTGGAGGTCGCATTCCCGCGCGACTCTCCTATGCTATCATCAACTTATCTCTGACATGTTTGCCTCCGCTTCAACGCACACCGACTTACTAGTGCCTGGTTTTTCTGACTCTCCTATGGCTATAATTTTGGCAACTATCGTTAATGCTTCTTCATGTATTTTATTTCTGAAATAATCATGATCTAAATTTGGAGCAGTCTCAATCAATTTTTTGTTATTAGGTATCCATTGATTCCTTATCTCTTTTACTTCCTCTATAACTTTGTTAGTTATGCTTCTAGGATCTAGTGCTTCCAACTGCCTTAGCCTGGTATGTAACCCTGCCTGCTTCTCTAACACTTTTGCAGCCTTATTAGTGAACATTTTTGTTTTATAGGATATCGATATAATTTATAATGATAATAATAAAATATGTAGATTGACGTAAGTACTTATGACTATTTTAATTTATATCTTATCTGATGATCCTGTTCGTTGCTGCTTGTCCGCCAATGGGTAGAGTTCGCCGTTTTATTTTTTTACTGTTTCGTCGCTCAGCTGCTGTTGTCCAGGGCCTATGGGCTCAGGCGATACCGGTGCCGGATATCGCACCAGATTTCCTTATACTGGCACTGCACGTTCTTCAGTCTCTTCTTTGCAACTATGTATCTTGTTGCTCTGCTGCTGTTGGTAGTTGCCGACTTGCAACTACATACACTGCCAGCCACTTTTTTTTTTTTTCGATATTAGGGCTTTGAATACGCCACACACGAACTTTATATTGTTCTCTTTTTTTTTTACCGCCGCCGAAATTGTTGCAGTTGCTCGACTAGCCAAACTGCTTTTATATACTCGGTCGCACGCACTTTTTATTTATTAGGCAATATTTTGCTTTAATTTTATACTCTGTCTCTTACCACTGGTGGGGGAAAACAAGAGTTTTTTATTTTGCTACCTTTAGCTGGTCTAAGCATTTACACTTGCATTAGATCTCAAACTCTTAAGGAGCTGATTCACTCTCTGAGTCTCTTACCACTGGTGGGGGAAAACTAAAGAGGTCCTTTTTCTCGAAGGACCAAAATGATCCATCCGGCTCGAAGGACCAAAATGAATAGGGATTCCGGAGAGAAGGAAAATAACCCAATCTTCATTCGTTGAATTCAAAATATGAACTCATTTTATTAACAAAAGTATGGAGTTTATATAGGGAATCTTAGGCTCTAGAAGATAACAATTGTTCTTAAAATATCTTATTCTAATGAGACTCAAATCCCACGTTATCGGGGGTTGAAAATTATTATTATCTTGGGCACGGCTTCGGCCACATGACCTCCTGCCGTTGTGATATTTTGGGTTAATTACAAGTGTTTTTCTACAATGTGTGTGGCTGATTGTAATTCTAGTCATATGCTAGATTACTTGTTTGTGACAAAAGTACAGTTGTATTATGTTTTCTTTAGTTCATCTAATTTGGTGAAGCCGCTTCAGATGAACACGATGTTTATTCTTAAACAGTATTTAACAAACTAAGAGAAGCTAATCTTAAACTCGACAAATGCGAATTTATGAAAAAGGAAACAGCATTCCTTGGTCATATAATAACAACAGAAGGTATAAAACCTAACCCAGATAAAGTCAAAGCAATTCAAAAATTTCCGATACCTAAAACTCCAAAAGAAGTTAAATCATTCTTAGGATTATGCGGATTCTTCCATAAATTTATACTCAACTTTGCACATATTGCAAAACCTTTAACTCTAGGATTAAAGAAAAGAGCTAAAATAAACATAAACGAACCAAATTATATTTCATACTTTGAAAAATTAAAATATCTCCTTATGAATGATCCTATACTTGCATATCCCGATTTCAAACCAATAGAAATAAAAATAAAAAATTGGCTACAAGAAGAAAATGTAAAGTTAGAAATCACATCAAGTAAAAACGGCATTTCAGACGTAGAAAGCTTCCATAAATTAATCAAATTTGAAAAAATTCTCTACGTATACAACCATTAAACGAGACATAAAACAACTAACCGAACACCAGCGGACATTCTTATCTATGCAGGAACCCATGACTATAATACCCAAACAAAAAAAAATACCTCAAATAAACAATTTAAATGAAGATAGACACGACTTCGAAATCGACACTAGATTTAAACAAGCACCATTAGTAAAGTCAAAAACGACAAATCCATTCAAAAAGAAAGGAGAAATAAATCAGTTAGACGAGAAACATTTTGAAGAAAGAAATAGAGGACAAAAAGACACACACTACAAATCAAAATTCAAGAAGAAAATGAAAGTTAATAAAAGCAAATACGACAATTAATTAATTACAGGTCGACAACTCAAGATGACTTTTTTGTGCATTATGCTAATTTTAACATTAAAAACAACATGTAAACAATCCATTGACATAAGCCCAGTAAAAGCACCAAACGGTTACTTAATATTGAAAACAGGAACCATGGATCTACCGACAAACTTTGAATATCATTATTAAAAAGCGAATTTAACTCTAATAGACATTACATATAACAATTTAATGCACTGTTAATAAAGGCTTAGAAGTATTAAGCAACCTCAGGGAAGAAAAAGAAAAATTAGAAGGATTAGAAATTCTAATCTGTAATTTTGAACATTTCACAGAATACATTGAAGACATACAAATGCAGCATGCAGCGGCATGCAGCTCACTAGACTAGGAATTTTCAACACAAAACTTTTAAAACATAATCACTTAAGTCATGTTAATTCGGAAAAACTATTGAACACAAAAACTTCCAGGTGGAAGGTGGCTTAAACCAAATTCAAACGAGATACTTATCATTTCAAACATTCCCCAAGAAATAACCAGAGGGCCGGAGGGCCGCGTCAAAGTTTGTATACCGTTGCAACTTTTTTGGTAACTCTTTCCTTACCTATTAGCCATCAATGTGGAAGAACTTTTTATCTAAAAAGGCATACAATTATAGGAAATAACGAAGATATTGATCAAAGTCACTGTTTTCCACCGATTGTTCCTAT
Source organism: Drosophila tropicalis (assembly GCF_018151085.1). Lineage (NCBI taxonomy): Eukaryota > Metazoa > Arthropoda > Insecta > Diptera > Drosophilidae > Drosophila > Drosophila tropicalis. Next base: position 1,425,540 of record NW_027173405.1, read on the forward strand.
GGGAGCTATTTGATATAGTCACCCGATCCTTTTCAAATTCGGCACAGTCATTAACAGATATATAACACTAACAAATGTTTAATTTGAAAGCAATCGGCAAATTTGGCACAGTAGTTTACAGGCGTAATAAACTCTTATTATTAATTAAGTTTCACGATAATAGCACGGAAATTAACGAAGTTATTGAGAAAAGTCACTTTTCGTGACTTTGGGATTTGTATGGGAGCTATATGATATAGTGGTCCGATCCGGCTAAATCCGAGATATACAACCCCTGCAGTATATACAAGCCCACGTGCAAAATTTCAAAATTTCTCTTTAGCTCTTACGGTCTAGGAGGAGGTTGCGTTGATCCAGACGGACGGACGGACATGACTATTTGAACTCGTCTTGTCGTGCTGATCAAGAATATATATACTTTGTATGGTCGGAGATGCTTCGTTCTATGCCACACTTCTGACCAAAATTAATATACCCTTTTTGCAATGGTATAAAAAACCCCTATCTTTGAGATACTTCCTTATCCAGAAGAAAATACAAATATTTTAACAGAGAATTCATACGAAAAATACTATTTTGACAACAACAATTTGTTTATTAAAAATACAAAACAAATAGAAACTAATGAGTGTATAATAGGCATTTTAAATCAAGTCCCAACCACTTGTAAATACACTAAAACACTAAAAAATACAAAACATGTAGAAACTAATGAATGTATAATAGGCATTTTAAATCAAATCCCAACAACTTGCAAATATACTAAAACATATAAGAATTTTCAAACTAATTACATTGAACCAAACATAATTGTAACATGGAACTTACCAAAAACTAAGCTTAATCAAAATTTCGTAAAAAACGACTTAATAATAGAAGGCAATAATATAATAAAAATTTACGATTGTGCCTTACAATTAAACGAAATATCAATAATAAATTCATTGCTTGACTATAGCCAAAGCATTTATGTAACAAACAATATAACCAGGCTAGAACCTATTTCCTTTATCCAAACAAAAGATATAATTAACGAACACACCAAAAATTATACTGTATTTCAAACTATTACATTAACCACTTTTGGACTCACTATAATAAGTTTGATTACATACTTAATATATAAGTTGAAGACAATGCCACAAAAATTAATTATTAAGCATTTTCGATCAAATGACAATACAGCTTCCACAGAAAACTTTGAAACCCCAATTATTGAAAAAATTGAGTCCCAAATTATAAACAAAAGCGTGAGTACGCTAATTCAGCATTTAAATTCGGGCCAATCAAATCGCATCAATATCAATCACGCCACTAAAGGGCTCACAAATTTAGCCTATAAATATAACCATGAGACATTTTTGTAACTCAGTTTTAAGTTTTCATTCAAATAATAAAGTACGTTGCTTTTAACTCACAATATCTTTTTTTTCCTCTTTGGGAAAACCAGATATTTATATATACTTTATGAGGTCGGAAACGTTACAAACATCTGACCAATTTTATAATACCCTTTGCAAAGGTAGAAATATCAAATAGGACCCCAAATTCAGGACAGAATCGTTGCAACCGAGTGTGCAACATAACGTATGTACATATCATTGTGCCGCGGATTTTTAACCTCGGATTCTACTTAACTTTATGTTAGGTCAGCATTAAATATTGAAGTTTAATAAAAAAAAAAATTGTATACAACACTTAGTCAGATCTTTTACTGACTTAGATAACAAGTGAAGGGGAATTTAGCACCGCAACTAAAAAAACGATCTTCATTTACAAAATTGTTGTGTATATAAATTAACTCTTAGACCGTGGGAGGCGACAATTGTTCTTAAAAATGCTTATTCTAATGTTCTATTCTACTTGATACCGCGCCGCTGTTACAATCTTACGTGTTTTCCACAGAGTGTGGATGCATGTTTTGTTTGGAATTAAGCAATAATTGTTATATGAATCTTTATGACTTATTTTTGTCTTTATGCTTTTGTATATTTCTTTGATCAATCTTATTTGGTGAAGCCATTTCAAAGGAACACTATGTTTATTCTTATACAAAAAGGTATGGACATTTGTCAGTAAAAGTTCTATTCTGCCTCCTTTATACATAATGTACTAATTCTCATATTTGCAGGATTAATTTACATTATATACATATTATATTGCACTTTAGTTTCTGACAAATACATAAACCTTTGGGTTTATATAAGCATACGCTCGAATAAATTTTGCGCGCCTTATGTATTGTAAGGCCCCCTACTAAATACTATGTTTCGATGAATTGCGTGCGCTCAAAATCTTTTGTGGTTTTTGGACAGTGGAATAAATATAGTTTTAAATCTTTTTTGTTAGAATTTAGTGTGTACGTTGTTCGAGCGAACTATTAGGAGGCGTAGACTAGGGGGGCCCTGGTGGGGGGCATAAGTCATTTTGCCAATTAGCAACCATTTTAGTTCCAGAGTGTTTTTTACCGACGTTACTCTCTACTGTTTGACTTTGTAATATTGATTGTAAATTTGACTTCATTGTCTTTGACTGTATACTTTGTACTCTTAAATAAGTTCAAAATATCATATTCTAAAACCCAAATATCGGTAGTTTTAGTTTTTTACTCATACTCCCTCTTTGCCGACGTTCTTAACGGCAGAACTTGATTGAATATTCTATGTACTTAGCCTATGTTTGATATTGAATAAAGAGAAGCAAACCCTGAAACAAATAAGACGTTTCACTTTAATTATCGCTTCACGTAAAATAGCGACCGTGAATGTGGCAAGCGAATAGGCGAGAAACTGCTACATCACAACGAAACTGAACTGAGGGCTAGTCATGAGTTTCCCGTGGACATTCTTGCCAAGCTTCACGGAAAGTAGAAAGCATCCACAGCTATGACAACTGGCAGCAGCATCAACTGTTATAACAACTGGCAGTAGCATCAACGAAACGAGTATACGACAAGATATTGGAAAAAAATCTGAGTGAGTAGAGGTCAATTAGTAGTGTTCAAAAGAAAAAATCCGGCAGAATCGGCTTAAGAGTACGGCTACAAAAAAGTAAGGCGGGAATTTTTAAACTATTATTTGCCACCAACCCACCATTACTTTGGGAAGCAACAAAAGTGTTACAAAAAGATTTTGACCATATTGAGCAAGCTGAAAAAAAAGGGAAAGAACAAAAACTCAAGTTCTACCACACCATATAAACAGATTCCAATTATTACAGCGCAACATAGTGATTACAACAATATTTTTAATTATTAAAAAAAAAACACTGCGATGCATAAATTAAAAAAATTGAAAATAATAAATATTGTAAAGCGGAAGCGATAATTGCGAGGCCTGCTAGAGTATGGCTAGTGAAGCCATATGCGTTCAAATTCTATTTCAAAAAAGAATAATATATCAGAAGTCGGAAATGTTCAGGAATTCAATTGCGAATGTCATAATTCATAACCATTTCTCTTATCATAATTGTTGTTTTGCTTCCTGCTTGTTAGATGCATTAAGAAGAAGTATTTGAGTAGGATTAGATAAGAATTTTAAAAATTTAATAAGACCCCTAATAGGTTAAGGTGTATATCCACACTCAAATTTGTATGACAAACGTGTCGTGTTTGAAGCAAATTTTGAACGTGGATAGTGTTGTTTGCAGTAATTTTCGTGTTTGAAGTGCGCGTTTGACGAAAATAGAACAGGTTTTATTTTCCACGTGTTTGACGGAACTGATTTGTTTGTCATACAAATTTAAGTGTGTATACACAGCTTAAACTTTGTAACAATAAAATGGAATCGAATGGTGGAGGCGTGGCAATTATAGTAATCCAGTAATCCATCGACCATGGCTGAGCTGAAAAACTTCGTCGATTACTTGAACTCATGCTCTCCAAGCCCATCCGAAACGTATTTTATGAAACATGCTGAAATTTTGTCTCATCAAAACACAAAGAAAAAAGCAGCGGGTCTAACATAGAAAATATATGCCTAAAGAAGGGGATAGATTATCTAACAAAAATTATAAACGAATGCCTACGACTCTGGTATTTCCCAAAAGATTGGAAAGCTGCAAAAGTAATCGCCATCAAAAAGAGCAACAAACCTGCTGAACACCCTTCTTCCTATCGTCCAATTAGTCTGTTGTCTTCAACTAGTAAAATGCTAGAAAAAGTTATTAAGAGTAAATTCAATTTATTTATTGAGGACAATAAAATATTACGTCCTGAGCAATTTGGTTTTCGTCAGGAACATAACACGATTCAGCCCCTTGTTAGAATCAATAATATCGTCAGATCAAACTTTCAAAGAGCCAAGTCCACTGTCATGATTCTGCTGGAGATTAACGCAGTTTTGATTCAGTCTGGCACGATGGTCTGTTATTGAAGTTAAATGCGATGTCAATTCCTTTAAAGTGCATATAGGCAGTTCTATGTCTCGGGAAATTGCTATAGGTGCTGGATGTCCACAAGGCTCTCGCCTGTCACGGATTCTATATAAGATATTTACTTCAGACATTCCGATTCCAATCGGCTGCACTGAATCAATCATTGCGAATGACACTGCTATATTATCTTCTGGTAGCCTGGGTTCCGAAGTTACAACAAACCTTAGCCAAGCATTTGATACACTTGTCTCATTTTTTCATAAATGGAATATACAAGTAAATAGCGAAAAAACTCAGACAAGAAAACGCAAAGCAATTTACATACCAGTAACTCATATCAGATTTAAGCAAGTGGATGTAAAGTGGGAACAACATGTTAAGTACTTTGGAGTTATATTAGACAAGAAATTAACCTTAAATGAACATGCGCGTCAAATCAGGCACAAAATGAATCTCCTCTCTAAAGAGAGCGAGTTACTCTTTACCCGTTTATAAGTAGAAACTCCAAACTGAGCTTAATGAACAAAATGTAACTATTCAGATCAATACTTTAAACTGTACCATTCTACAGAGCACCGGTCTGGGCTGATACCGCGAACTGTCATGTTAAAAAACTTCAAGTCACACAAAACAAATTACTTAAAATGATTCATAATCTGTCCTGGCATTTTTCCACAAGCGAACTGCACCATAGATCAAATGTTGAACTAGTGGCGGTGAGACTCGAACGTCTCCACAATAATTTTGAAAATACATGTTTATTCTAGCATAATTTATAGTTTTAGTCGTAAGTTTTATCTAAATGTATATTCAAGGGTTTTTTTTATTAAATTTTCTCCCCAACTTATCTCATAATATATGTATTATCGTTAAGCATCAATGTCTAGCAAATTTTTATATAAATTTTTTTTTTTTTCTTTATATTTTATTTGCGATCTGCCTAGGCAATAAACAAATTGACTAAAAATAAGTAGGTAAGAATAGCCGGATGGTTTAAGCTCCAGTGAACTCAATCCATATATTTACAAATTTACATATTAATAACTACCTATTTGTTTCTCTGTATGGTAGGTCTAGGACATGAGTTCATTTTAGTCGTCTTGTTGTGACAGAGGTATCTAATAGAGTTAATGCTAAAGCGTTTTCATGGACATGTAGCCTATTGATATATCTACTTGTATACGATTTCACCTCGTCCGTGTTTGGAGATCTTTATGGATATCTGCGTTGATCATCGATAAGCGCCTGTTATTGATCTGATGGTCATAGACTGATATTTCTGCAGAATTTCTATGTTTGATTTGCTGGCTGCAGCGCATAAGTCCATACTGGCTTAAGAACAGCCTTGCATAGCAGTATTTTGTTTTCAAGGCTTAACTGAGATCGAGGTCCGAGTAACCAGTACATTTTCCTGGTCTTTTCTTTTAGCTGTTTATGCTTTGCCTTGATATGCTGCTTCCAAGTAAGTCGTCGATCCAAGTGAACTCCCAAATATTTCACCGATTCGCTATGTGGGATGATAGAGCCATTCAACGACACTGGGGGTCACACTCCAGGTCTCAGCGAAAATGTGACATGAAATGATTTCTGAGCATTTACCACTATTCTCCACTTTTGAAGCCAAACTTCAATAAGTCTAAGCTCCTCTTGAATTATGTTTGACGCATCAAGTATGTTACTGCTCGTAGCGATGACTGCAGTATCGTCAGCATATGTTGCTATTTCAACAGCGTTAGTGGAAGGTAGATCAGCAGTGAAAATAGTGTACAAAACTGGGCCTAAAACGCTCCCTTGGGGGGACACCGGCATTAGCAGTGTTTATGCTAGACGATTCCCCACGTTCATGGACATAAAATGCTCTGTTTTTCAAATATGATTTAAGAATTAGAAAGTATGGTGCAGGTAGCCACTTTTTAATTTTGTAGAGTAGGCTTTCATGCCAGACTTTGTCAAATGCATTCCAGTGCATTAGTAATTGCGTTCGTATTGCGGTGGCATTTCTCGATCGTGCTGTGCCCTCTTCTAAACCCGAACTGATGTTCAGGTATGATGTTTAGTTCGTCCAGTACAGGTAATATTCTTCTTAAAAGTATGCGTTCAAATACTTTAGAGAATATCACCAGCAAGCTTATGGGACGGTATGACGATGTGCATTCTTCCGGCTTATTGGGCTTAGGGATCATAATGACTTCAGCACATTTCCACTGAGTTGGAAAGTATTCTAGTCTAAGCATAGCATTATAGATGTACGTCAGCATTCGGATGCATTTCGGCGGAAGATTTTTTATTGTACTTTCACATATTTTGTCATATCCGGGGGATTTTTTTCTTATTTGTCCTTTTTATTTCCTCTACGACTCCTGTAAATGTCGTTTGACTTATTGGCAGGCTCATCTGACATGGAAAAGCTAAAAATCGGTGTACCTCATTTACAGTATCAGGATCATTTTCTGGGTTTGGCTTAGAAACTGAATATAGGTGGTTAGCAAAGGGACAGTTGATGCTTGGATGATTTTCAGCACATTTAACGCACCTAAAACTTTTATCGCAATAAGATTTAGCGTGCCCGTATTCTTGGCATCGGTGGCATTGAATCATGTCTCTAATTTTCTTTGGTGGTTCTATTGTAACTATGGCATTATTTATATGTTTAATATTGTAGATTTTAGCGTTGTTTTTGTTTGGCTCCAGGTCTATGAAGAACATTGGCAATGGCTCCTTCGTGATAAGGCTTTTAATGTTGTAAACACCCCTGACTAAATGCCCTTGCAACTCTAGCTCGTGCTTTATTTTTTTTTTTTTTTTTTTTTTTTTTTTTACGCGCGAGCCCAAGCAGATAACTGCCCACCTCCCACCCGACCGACCGAGGGGTGCAGCCGTATAACGCACGGCACGAATCGCGTGGACAAATACACAATAGAAAAAACAGACAAACAAATAATACTATAGCTATCTATTAACTAAATGGGATAGGATAGATGTTTTAAGCATATTAATAGAAAACTCTGAGCTGATTACAGGGAATAGAAGGTTGTAATCAGAGCAGAGGACCCTAAAAGGTTCATGCATAGCATAGTTAGAAGAACAACGACTAAGGGATAAAGGTATCAAAGGATGTCTACTCCGTCTACATGGTACCGACAGATTCACCTGAGCTAATAACTCAGGCGAGTCGATATCACCAATTAGGAGCTTGTGCATAAAAATGACACCAAGCATAATTCTACGGTTAGTTAGGGACGGAAGGTTAATCAAGAGAAGTCTACTAGATTACGAAGGCAAATTGACATTGCGATCCCAGCTTAAGCCACGAAGAGCAAATAGCAAAAACTGCTTTTGAACGGATTCAAGTCTAATCTGGTGCGACTCATATTGAGGTGACCAAATGCAAGATCCATACTCTAAAATAGGACGGACAAGCGAAGTAAAAAGAACTTTAGTTGTATAGGGGTCATCAAATTCTTTTGACCATCTTTTAATGAAACCCAGGACACTCATGGCCTTTGCGACCGTGGTGGAAATGTGGGTGTTAAAATTTAACTTATGGTCCATAAGTACGCCCAAATCATTTATATTATTTAAACGTTCTAAAGGGCTATTGTTTAGAAAATAAGTGACCAGTTGGAGAGAGTTACGGAAAAAAGTCATTACCTTACATTTGGTAGTGTTAAGATTTAGTAGATTAAACTGGCACCAGGATTGAAAGTTTTTAAGATCAGCTTGTAGCCGACTAAATGAATCTGTATCTTTATGAGTGAGACAAATCTTGACATCGTCAGCATACATAAGCACACGCGAATGAACAATGACTGATGGAAGATCGTTAATGAATAGTGTGAAGAGCAGAGGGCCAAGATGACTACCTTGAGGTACACCAGAAGTCACAGGAATGGAAGCGGAAAAAGAAGACTTAAAAAGTACCTTCTGTTTTCTATTTGTTAAATATTCACGAACCCAAGATAGGAAAAGGGGTGGAAACCCAATGTCGCTCAGCTTAGAAAGTAATAGGGTATGATTAACGGAATCAAAGGCTTTGCTAAAGTCAGTATATATTACATCAGTTTGTTTACCATTTTTAAACCCCTTGATAATTACTGATGTAAATTCTAAAAGGTTAGTGGTTGTAGATCTACGTTTCACAAACCCATGTTGGGATGGCGAAATAATAGAGCTGCAAAAATGTTGCAATTGAGAAGTTATAATTTTCTCAAAAGCTTTCGGAATAGCGGACAATTTTGAGATACCCCTATAGTTAGAGGCTTCGGACTTTTTGCCATTTTTATGCAGAGGAATGATATACGACTCCTTCCAAATAGATGGAAAAGAGGAAGATTCGACAGACAATAGAAACAATTTTAAAATGGGTTTACATAATGCGTTTGCACAGAACCTGAGTACGCATCCAGGAAGACCATCTGGCCCCGGAGAATAAACAGGTTTAACTAATTTAAGTTCGCTAAGAATAGAACTTTCATCAATCACTGGATTGAAAATGCAATTAGCCTTTTTTAAATGATAAGGATACGGACTTGCTCGATATTCCGTTGAGGAATAAGTTGTTTTGAAAAAAACTCGCAAACATATCGGCAATTGCCTGATCAGTGCTTGCTTTTTTATTTTGAAAAGACAAAAAAGATGGGTGCACAGAGGTCTTATGTTTAGAATTAACAAAGTTATAAAATTGTTTAGGGTCAGAAGAAAACTGAAGCTTACACCGCTGAAGATAATTCTTATAGCATTGTGTATTAAGCATCATGAATTTTGAACGAGCGACTGTATACAGAGCATAATCTGATGAACGACGTGTTTTTTGAAACTTCTTATAATATCGTGTCTTCACATTTTTCAAATTGGATAACTCACGAGAGAACCAGGGAGGTTTGTTAAGCCGCTCCAGCCTACCAAGAGGCACACAAATATCAAAGAGTGAATTCAGAGTATCATAGAAAAAACGAACAGCTGAGTTCATATCTCTACAATTGTACAGATAAGACCAATCGGTAGTAGCAATGTTTTCATTAAGGCTGGCAAAGTCAGTCTTACGAAAGCACCTAGTTAGAGGTAACTCATTTAAACCAAGTAATGGTGAAAGCAAGGGCAAATCAATTTTTAAATTTAATGTAGGATGAAATTTGTCTTCTGGAAGAACAAATGGTTCGATCCTAGAAACCTCACAATAAGAAGAATCCAATACAAAAATAAGATCTAACGATTTTCTATTAGAATTTAAGACGGGATTGACTTGGGATAAAGATAAGCCTAGAAGGCCATCAATAAAGTCATGTGACAAAGAGGGCAGCAACGTGGTAGATTCATCTGTTAGTGACCATGCTAAAGCGGGTAAATTAAAATCACCTACAACTATGAGCAAGTCTTGACTGGAAACTAAAGAGGAGACAAACTGAATTGCCTCTAAATGATTTAAATATACCACCATGTCTGACAATGGTGGAATATAGGAACAAGTAATGAAAGCATTAAAAGATTTAAAATTTACTTTAACACCGACAAACTCAATCTCCTGGGTACTAGAAAATTGAATCATTTCAGATGATAAAGCAGCATCAACAGCTATCAGAACGCCACCACCTATACGAGAAATCCGGTCACGTCTGAATATAGAAAAGTTTGTGGAAAAAACCGATGCATCAGCAATATCAGGTTTTAGCCACGTCTCTGTAAAAGCTAGAATGTTATGTTCAAAAGAAAGACTATCTACATAGAGATTAGAAAGTTTAGATTTCAGCCCTCTAACGTTCTGGTAACCCAGGTTAAGGGACGAAGCTAGTTTTTTTGACACACCAGCAGATGCTGATGTGGCAGGAATGGTATTAGTTGTTGTTGTTGGCAAGCGAATCGGTTGCCGATTTTTCTTTTTCACAGTATATTCCTTAACTAGTATATGTTTTGGCCAAAAATCTTCTCGACATATAGTGTCGAAGATATTGGCAGAAACACTAATTTTAAAGGACGAAATGTCCCGAGAGTAAGAAAATTTAAACTTCTCCACCGCAATATTCGAGACGTTAACTATCTTCCGAATATAGGCTATTACATCATCAGATGTGACAACAGGGTCTAGCCTAGAAACAAATATATGTTTCTTTGGTGGTATGCCAACGAGAGGCCGCGGTCCCGAAGCGTCAGCCGCAGCAGTAACGTTGGACAAGTCACCCACTGCAGCAGTCAACTTGTTTACGGGGCCCTTGATACTTTTAGAACTAACGGCAATTTCCATTGGAATGGGTAATTGCCCGGACACATCGGACACTACAATAGGCATCGTTTTTAAGAGATCATTCCCAGGTGATACCGGTAATTCCTTACTAATAGCATTCACAACCGGGCTCTTAAACGAAATCAATTGCTGTACATTAGGAGTGGACGGTGCATGAGACCGGTCGGGGACGATAAGAGACGCTGGCTGGTCTACAGATGCAGAAACACCCCAAGGACTGGTCCTTTTACGTTTCGGAGACTCATTCATAAGCGATAAACTTCTGAACTGAGTCTCCACCGCAGTAAACTCCGCTTGGAGTTTATTAAAACCTGCCCTTAAAGTGTCAAAACTATCTCTAGTCCGCCTCATGAAAGAGCGCATCTCATTCTCGACCTCTCGGCAAGCATCACATCCATATTTTAAGCCACCACCTTTAGCAATAGACTCCTTTATTCTGCCTGTGTAACCTGCACACTTAACGTGAACCGCATTGTCACACAACCAACACAGAATATAATCATGGGAGTCAACCGCATTAGTGGCAACTATGCAATTATTTTTTGAGCAGACAACCATTTTATCAAAAAGTTTAATTAAATTAAAAAAGGAAATACAAAAAATAAAAAATAAAAATTCTAAGGGTTAAAATTCTGTGTATAAGAATATACTGACCAGTTCTGACACAAGGGTTAATGTGCAGAGTAAGCCTTCACAACTTGAGAATAAAAAGAGATGAAAGCACAAAAACAAAAACACGTATCACAGAGCCGCGGGTAGGCAAAAGACGAGAGCGCAAATCAATCAAGAATAGGAAAGAGCGGGAGAGCGCGTCAAATTGAACACATGCAACAACAATTTGTACGCAAGAGCGCGAGAGTTAGTTAAAACGGTAAAGACACAAACGCAAAAGAGATAAGCAAAACAACAACACCGCTAATGCAAGTATTGTTGTAAGTTTTGATTTTATTTAAATTTAAACAAAAGCGACAGCGAGAATTCGCGAAATGAAAATAAAATTCGGATGTTGAAATTATTATTAATTAAACCGATAATGAATTTAAGAAATTTGTAAAAGTATTTAATCGCGAGAAAAAAATAAAAATTGATAAGCGCAAAAAAAACACGTCCGTCCTCTGCAACGAGTGAAAGTTTTTTTTTTTTGTTTAAGGTTGTGTAGTGTGATGAAGGTTTTTGGCTACAACCCTAAATGCCCTTTCCTGCTTGAGCTGAAATGTATTGTACTCTTTTTTATCTTTGTTTAATAATTTAACTAAATCCCTGTAGTTTTTCACTTTTTTTTACCATGACACGAATGTGTCCGTCTCGTTGGGACTTAAAAGTAAAGTCAGCGGTGTCTATATGCGACTTGAGGTATTCGAGCAACCCATTAATATCTCTGACATAAGAGATAAAGACCGGGGGTGGTTTTTCAGATGCTGGTGTATCGCTTTCAATATCATCATTAAGTGTTGGGTTTGTTACTGATTTGTTGAAATTGGTTTCCTCCTCTGGTTCAGGGCAAAGTGGTTAGCATGGCGTTCAGCCAGGCTTGAGCATGAGCGTTTCCGAGCAAGAGAGTCGCGGTCTGCACCAATTCAAATGCTTCGCTTGGAAAGAAGTAATTTGCATAGGGGAAGGGTAGCTGAATCCCGCGCACAGATAAGACTAGATCGCAATACCATCGTATTGCATTTCGATATGACCCAGCTAGAACTAGAAGTCACTAGAAAATTATTTATATGGCAAAACAACGTTTGCCGTGTTTTCTATGTATGTACTAAATACAGAAATAATAATGAATGATTAATGTAGTTATTTAATTTTTATACCCTTGCAGAGGGCATTATAAAATTAATCAGATGTTTGTAACGCACAGAAGGAGACGTTTCCGACCCCATAAAGTATATGTATATATTCTTGATCAGCATGAGAAGCTGAGTTGATATAGCCATGTCCGTCTGTCCGTTCGTCTGTGCGTACGCGTTTTACTCAGCCGTCTTAAGATCTATCGGGCTGAAATTTTTTTCGGGGGTTTTTATTACCCGGAAAAAATAAAGTATGAAAACCATAAGGATCGGACCACTATATCATTTAGCTCTAGAAGAACAATAAAAAAAAAAAAACACAATCTGCTTATTTATTGTCATTATTAAGGCGGAACAAAGTTCACCGGGTATCTAGTAATTTCTAAAAACAAAAATTAAGACTTAAATCAGATGAAAATTATAGAATCCCACACACACATAAAATAGAAATTTCCAAACATATTGACAAATTTATTAGTGATGACGTAATAGAACCTTCAGCATCCGAATACAACAGTCCAATACTGTTAGTACCAAAGAAATCTCTTCCGGGGACAAATAATAAAAGATGGCGTGGATAGTGGTGGATCACAGAAGCTTAAATAAAAAATTAAAGAATAGATGATATTCTTGATCAATTAGGCACAGCCATATATTTTTCCTGTCTTGACCTTACTTCAGGTTTTCACCAAATTGAATTTGATAAAGAATCTAGGGACTTTACATCCTTATTTACAGATAAAGATTCAAATCGATTTTATAGATTACCATACAGTATAAAAACAGCCCAACAGAATGATGACCTTAGTTTTCTCCGGACTACAACCATCCCAAGCTTTTTTAAATGTGGATGATTTAGTTGTATTAGGCTGTTCTGAAAAACATATGTTCAAAAATTTGACTGATGTTTTTGACGATAGCAAGTTCCAAAAGATCCAAATGAAGTAAAAAGATTTGTTAAATTTTGTACCAAACTTTGCCCAACACGGACGCGTATTGACAAATTTATGTTAAGAGAATGTCCAATTCATTTGGACTGATGAATGTGCTATTGCGTTCCAGCATCTAAAAACAGCACTAATTAATCAACCAGTACTACAGTACTAAATTTTGCATCACTACCGATGCTAGTAAATTCGCTTGTCGAGCAATGCTCAGTCAAGAATATGGCAATCAGCAGTTACCAATAGCATTTGCATCCCGCTCGTTTATTAAACGCGAGAGCAATAAATCAACAATTGAACAAGAACTTATACACTGGGCTATTACATATTTTAGACCATACGTATGTATGTATATGGAAACAACTTTTTAGTAAAAAGCGACCATCGTCTACTATCATACCTATTTTCTATTTTAATTTATTTCTATTTTCTATTTTCCATCCTCAAAACTCAGGAAAAGAAAACTACGCAGCATATGCATTGTCTCGTATAAATTTCAAAGATATAGAATCAATCCAGCTTCAGGCCCAAAATATCCTACGAGCAACCACTTAATTACAAGGTAAAGTACAAAGCAAGCAACCAGTTTCGACTGGCATAAATTAAAAATTCGTCACATAGTACAGAGTTAGCTTTGACTGAAACGCTTCAGTCAAAAGAAGCCGAGAATCGTTCTCGAATTTGTTAAAAATTCGATAAAATAAAAATAATTCTGGGGAAGAAAATAATTTGACCATGCTATTAATGAAAGAATCCATTTAGATAAATTTTTTTCAGCTTGAAAGAGTAGCTGATAGCACTGGTCTGAGAAGGTACCAATTGTCTCTAGACGACAATTTAATGAACAGCTGCAGCATTACAGCCTTAAAAAATATAGGATCCAAAATAAAAAAAAAAAAATTATTAATAACGACGAAAAGCTTGCAATAATGCTTAAATATCACGATGATCCCATCTGGGGTGGCCATCCAGGATTATTGCGATTTTTAGCAAAATTACAAAATCATGCCCGCTGGAAAAATATGCGCAAAGATATTGTCCAATATAAAAATTGCAAGCATTGCCAGCTAAATAAATCACAACGACAAACAAAGCAACCTATAATTGTAACACCAAAACCTCAAAATGCGTTTGATGTTGTGTTAATTGACACAATAGAACCTCTTCCAAAAACGGAAGACGGGTACGAATTTGCGGTCACAGATGGCGACTTAACAAAATACTTAGTAAGAATTCCTGTACAAACTCACTTCCACAAATATTCAATGAATATTTTAGAATGTACATTTCTTCAAATGGATTGGAATGCATGGCTTAAATATTATACTTATTGCTACAATTAATTTTTGTAAAAATTCCTATCCCCTATAGTTTTATGACATTCAATGAGATAGATCCACTCAACAAGATTGAAGCTTACGAAAAAGAAGTTCAATATAGATTACAATGTACACGTAAAAGAGCTCAAATATTAGTAGAAAAACACAAGGTAGTAAGAAAACAAATACAGTAGAATAATCGATAAGAGATCTAGTAATAGTAAGAAATGAATCAGAACATAAGCTTGATATTAGATACAAAGGGCCCTATAAGATAGTTAGTATAGTATAGTTAAACTGTAAAATAGATACAAATTATAACAAGAAAAAATAAAATAAACGGAGTAATAGTTCATTTAAATAGAGTTATAAAATACAATATTAAATTCATACGAAATATAAAATAATTACATTTTACATTTTAGCGGACGTTGACGATACTATGCGCAGTACGTTCAAGTGGCCCCTACGACACCAGGACATAGCCTGTTACGCGCGAGCCCAAGCAGATAACTGCCCACCTCCCACCCGACCGACCGAGGGGTGCAGCCGTATAACGCACGGCACGAATCGCGTGGACAAATACACAATAGAAATGAAGCAAGTAAGTCGACTCGTCGACTTGGATATAACATACACCAGGTGAAACAAATATTTCAAAAACCAAATGTTTGTCTATTAAATTGTTTTTACATGTCTTATACTATGTGCTATCTCGCTCACTCTACGAACACACGAGCACTCTAGCGCCGCCACTAGCCAACGGCCAATTCTGGCCTTGTTTACCGCTTAGTAAAATACGTTCATACGCATATTTTGCATGTTTCTAGTCCGATTTCAATAAAATTTGGTAGTTTTGTAGAAATAGATAAGATTAATTAGTTTGCCGAATGAATGCGATAGTCAAAAAAATACAGGAGGAAATCGGTTTTTTCTTAATTATGGAGGCGGAAGTGGGCGTGTCCTAATATGAAAATATATATACTCTGCGCGCATACTAAGCCAGTATACATACTAAATTTGGTGACTTTAGCTTTGTTTGTTTTTGATAAAATCAGTTTTGTTTAAGTTGCGGGGCGGAAGTGGGCGTGGCAAAATTTTTAAATAGCCAGTTTCTGCGCGTCTATTAAACTAGTCTGCATACCAAATTTGATGTCTCTAGCTATTATACTTTTTAAGAAAAACAGTTTTATGTGATTCCTGGGGGCGTAAGGGGGCGTGGCAAAAAGTTTGAACAATTAATTTCTGCGCGCTAACTAAACGGGTATACAAACTAAATTTGATGTCTCTAGCTGTTATACTTTTTAAGAAAAACAGTTTTATGTGATTCCTGGGGGCGTGGCCGAAATTCCAATTAACTCTATATATGTGCATAATACACGAGTATACATACCAAATTTGGTGGCTCTAGCTCTTATAGTCTCCGAGATCTGCGTGTTCATACGGACGGACGGACGGACGGACAGACGGACATGGCTAGATCGACTCGGCTGTTGATCCTGATCAAGAATATATATACTTTATAGGGTCGGAGAAGCTTCCTTCTGCCTGTTACATACATTTTGGCGACTTTAATATACCATTTCACCCTATGGGTGTATGGTATAAAAACAGACAAACAAATAATACTATAGCTATCTATTAACAAAATGGGATAGGATAGATGTTTTAAGCATATTAATAGAAAACTCTGAGCTGATTACAGGGAATAGAAGGTTGTAATCAGAGCAGAGGACCCTAAAAGGTTCATGCATAGCATAGTTAGAAGAACAACGACTAAGGGATAAAGGTATCAAAGGATGTCTACTCCGTCTACATGGTACCGACAGATTCACCTGAGCTAATAACTCAGGCGAGTCGATATCACCAATTAGGGGCAGAAAAATGACACCAAGCATATTTCTACGGTTAGTTAGGGACGGAAGGTTAATCAAGAGAAGTCTACTAGAATACGAAGACAAATTGACATTGCGATCCCAGCTTAAGCCACGAAGAGCATATAGCAAAAACTGCTTTTGAACGGATTCAAGTCTAATCTGGTGCGACTCATATTGAGGTGACCAAATGCAAGATCCATACTCTAAAATAGGACGGACAAGCGAAGTAAAAAGAACTTTAGTTGTATAGGGGTCATCAAATTCTTTTGACCATCTTTTAATGAAACCCAGGACACTAATGGCCTTTGCGACCGTGGTGGAAATGTGTGTGTTAAAATTAAACTTATGATCCATAAGTACGCCCAAATCATTTATATTATTTAAACGTTCTAAAGGGCTATTGTTTAGAAAATAAGTGACCAGTTGGGGAGAGTTACGGAAAAAAGTCATTACCTTACATTTGGTAGTGTTAAGATTTAGTAGATTAAACTGGCACCAGGATTGAAAGTTTTTAAGATCAGCTTGTAGCCGACTAAATGAATCTGTATCTTTATGAGTAAGACAAAGCTTGACATCGTCAGCATACATAAGCACACGCGAATGAACAATGACTGATGGAAGATCGTTAATAAATAGTGTGAAGAGCAGAGGGCCAAGATGACTACCTTGAGGTACACCAGAAGTCACAGGAATGGAAGCGGAAAAAGAAGACTTAAAAAGTACCTTCTGTTTTCTATTTGTTAAATATTCACGAACCCAAGAAAGGAAAAGGGGTGGAAACCCAATGTCGCTCAGCTTAGAAAGTAATAGGGTATGATTAACGGAATCAAAGGCTTTGCTAAAGTCAGTATATATTACATCAGTTTGTTTACCATTTTTAAACCCCTTGATAATTACTGATGTAAATTCTAAAAGGTTAGTGGTTGTAGATCTACGTATCACAAACCCATGTTGGGATGGCGAAATAATAGAGCTTCAAAAATGTTGCAATTGAGAAGTTATAATTTTCTCAAAAGCTTTCGGAATAGCGGACAATTTTGAGATACTCCTATAGTTAGAGGCTTCGGACTTTTTGCCATTTTTATGCAGAGGAATGATATACGACTCCTTCCAAATAGATGTAAAAGAGGAAGATTCGACAGACAATAGAAACAATTTTAAAATGGGTTTACATAATGCGTTTGCACAGAACCTGAGTACACATCCAGGAAGACCATCTGGCCCCGGAGAATAAACAGGTTTAACTAATTTAAGTTCGCTAAGAATAGAACTTTCATCAATCACTGGATTGAAAATGCAATTAGCCTTTTTTAAATGATAAGGATACGGACTTGCTCGATATTCCGTTGAGGAATAAGTTGTTTTGAAAAAACTCGCATACCGTTAGTCAAAATCTTAAATAAATTTATTTTATCCATAAATTCATTCGCAACCATGTTGCTCCAAACTTTTCTATATTCAGACTTCAATTTTATTTTATAATTTTATTATTTTGTTAATTCTAAACGTAAAACCTCTGTGCACCCATCTTTTTTGTCCTTTCAAAATAAAAAAGCGAGCACTGATCAGGCAATTACCGGACGTTGACGATACTAGTACAGTACGCAGTAGGGGCTTCAAAGTGATCTCCTACATATATGCAAGCAGAGTGTGTGAATGTGATATAATATAAGTTACAAAAATTTATCCAGTGATAAATCCAAATGAAAAATGTGATAAATCCAAATGAAAAATAAGGGTTTTTATACAAATTCAGTCCACTGCTGGGAAAAGTGTGTGCGCTAAGTGAAAAGTGGTTCCAACAAGGTGAAAAGTTTTCAATACAAGTTAATAAAGATTTTTAAAAAGAAAAAAAGTGCACCAGCCTTTCACATATAAAGACCACACTTACAGGGGGAACTTCAGGTATGCGAATCACCGATTTGGAAGAATTTGGATATGTTGTAGAATACCCCGTCATTTGAAGCTGTGTGAAATATTTCGGCGCATTTTTCTATATTTTACTGAAAAATCGCGTTTAAAGTTATAGCTTCGATGACTCATAGGTAAAACGCCGAGTGGACTGTAAGCACAGCACAGTGGCGTAAAGCGTAGAGTTCCTGCCAAAAATTGAGAAAGCCCTGGTTCAACCCCCGCCCTAAACAAGTTATTTTTGTTTTTTCATTCTTTTTTTTACATTTTCATTATTATTTTTTCTAATAGCAGAATAGGATAATAATAATGATTTTTGAATGGATTCATTTATTATGCCTTTACAAAAACATAAATGTAGAAATATAGGTCAATACATACGTAAAATAGACAAATTAATTTCCGCCTTTACATAAAAACATGACATACATACTTTTATTCAAGACTATGAACATGTTAAAAAAAATGATTTTGTGCAAAAAAATACAAACTGTAAATTAATTTGAAAGAAACAAACCGAATAACAATTTTGGAAAAACACTCTCTTATCGGTCAACTTTGAAGCGAACCATGTATACTTGAGCATTTCCTTCAATATTAGGGATGACAAGTGGAACTGTACCAGGAATTAGACTTTTATGCAGACTTCTCTTGATTAAATTCCACGATTTTCTTTTATACGCGTTGAGGAGTTTTTCATCCGCTTTCTTGTATTTTCAAATTGCCTAAATAATTATTTAAAATACAAAAAAAAAAAAGAATGAAAAACCAAAACTAACTAGTTCTGGGCGGGGGTTGAACCAGCATTTCTTGACTTTTAGGCAGGAACTCTACCATTTACACCACCGTGCTGCTTGAAGACCACTCGGAGTTTTACCTATAACTCACCGAAGCTATAACTTTAAACGCGATTTTTCAGGAAAATATAGAATAGTGCCCCGAAATATTTCACACAGCTTCAAATTACGGGGTATTCTACAACATATCCAAAATTCATCCAAATCGGTGATTCGGTGATAATAATACCCAGACTTAGACTCGGACACTCAAAAATAACCCACATACACTACATCGATCAATCTCCCTCTACATGCCCGTTTTGCAACGACACCATATCAATCGAACACATTCTCAGCAATTCTTCTTGCTTAGCACAACCCACACCCTCAAACGTATCAAACATTCTTAAATACTTAAAAGCAAAAAATTTATATCACTACATTTAAGAACTTCCAATTTAACCTAAATTAAGAAAACCACTCTCACCTCTTTACCCCATGTACATTAATACTTTTAAGTAAATACATCATTTAGTACTATTAAGAGAACTTATACATTCTAGAGGTGAAGGCCTTTGCTGCCATAGCCGCGTAATAAGCTAGCTTATAATTTTAACATTACTAAGTTATCTCTTAAATAAATAATAAATAAAAATAAAACTACGTTAGAATACAAGAATATTTAACAATTATGTGACAGGTAACAAACTTGTAACATACATTATTTGACACATCAGCACCGTTCGACGTGGAGTTAAGAACTAATTATTATTATTTTTTTTTTTATCTCAATAGATGTAGTCGTACAACGCTCAGTACGAACAAGTGGCCCATATGACACCAGGCCCGGGCCTGTTACGAATGACCCTAAGTAAAGTTAATGTTACAACCTCTACCCACTCCGACCTAAGAGCATAGGCGTATTACATATATAAACATAAATTAAACTAAAGAAATAGAAAATATTAAATGTAATGAGATAATAGGTTACATATAAAAGAAAACAGGATAGGTCAAAATAAAGATGATTACAACTAATTACGAGCGAGGAAGGACAAAATTGCAGTTTTTATACCCGGAAGCGATGTTTCGGAACCGATAACGTGCCAAAAACTGTTGTAGTCACTACATAGTATATGAAAAGGTTCATGCAGAGAAAAGTTAGTTGTACAAGTGGGAAGTATAAGCGGTGTGAAATTGCGGGTCCTTCTAGATGGAAAAGAAATGTTAATTTGGCTCAACAGCTCGGAAGAGTCAATCTCACCATTCAGCAGTTTGTAAAGAAAAGTTACACCAAGCATTGTTCTACGATTAGTTAAAGAAGGAAGGTTAATTAACTGAAGTCGACTAGAATAAGATGGAAGTTGTACAGTTGGATCCCAGCGCAAATCACGAAAGGCAAAGAGTAAAAACTGTTTTTGTACAGATTCTAATATTTTTTGATAAAACTCATATTGGGGAGACCAAACACAAGATCCATATTCTAATATGGGGCGGAATAAAAAAGTAAAAAGTATTTTGGTAGTATATGGATCCTTGAACTCCTTCGGCCAGCGCTTTATAAAGCCAAGAACACTCTTAGCCCTACTAACAGTAGTCGATATATGCTGATTAAAACTAAGTTTGTGGTCGATTAAGATCCCTAAATCTTTTACAACCAAGGAAGTATTATTAATTTTTTTAACGGGAAATTATTTAAAAAGTAACTCGTTAATTGGGGAGAACCTCGATAAAAAGACATAACTTTGCACTTAGAACAGTTTAGAGATAACAAGTTAGTTCTACACCACCCCTGAAAAGCATTCAGGTCAGCTTGCAAGGTATGACACGAGAGAGAGTCTACGATGCGATTAGCGATTTTTACATCATCGGCATACATAAGAACTCTGGAATTTAAAAGAACGGTGGGGAGATCAATAATAAAAATGGTAAATAACAATGGGCCAAGGTGACTGCCCTGTGGGACTCCTGATTCAACACAAATGATCTTAGAAAGAGAGGACCTAAAAAGAACCCTCTGCCTCCTATTGCTTAGATATTGTGAAATCCAAGCAAGCAGAGCATCCGGAAAGCCAACTAAATTCAGCTTATGTAATAGTAAGGCATGGTTTACCGAATCGAAAGCCTTACTGAAATCCGTATATATAACATCAGTTTGCTTTTGTTTCTTAAAACCTTGGATTACAAAAGATGTAAACTGTAAAAGGTTAGTTGTGGTAGACCTATTCTTGACAAACCCATGCTGGTATGGCGAAAAAATAGATTTACATAAATGCTGTATTTGAGACGTTATAATTTTCTCAAACAGTTTAGGTATCGCTGAAAATTTAGAAATTCCTCTGTAATTAGTGACGTCGGATTTATTGCCACATTTGTGAAGAGGTAAAATAAACGAATCCTTCCATATAGTTGGAAACTCGGACAGTGTAACGGACAACTTAAAAAGCTTAAGTAAAGGCGAGCACAATGACTCCGCACAGAACCTCAGGACACAAGCGGGAATACCGTCTGGGCCCGGTGAGTATACCGGCTTAATCGTCATTAGTTCCTTAGCTACCGAACTTTGCGTTATAATAGGATTGAGAATACAGTTGGATTTCGTTATAGGATATGGATATATCTGACTAGAGTTTTACTTAGTAGATATGTACGTAGTCGAGAAGAAGTTAGCAAATAAATTAGAAATAGATTGATCAGAAGAGGCCGAATCATTATTAAAAACTGCAAACGATGGAAGGGAGATAGAATTTCGCTTTGAGTTCACGAAACTGTAGAACTCTTTAGGATTTTCGGAGAATTGCAATTTGCAACGTTGTAAGTAATTATTATAGCATTTAGAATTAGAAACAATAAAATTCGATTTAGCAACCAAGTAACGAGACAGATCCGATGATAGACCCGTGACTTTATATTTTTTGTAATACCTAGACTTAAGATTCTTCAGTTTTGACAGCCCCCGCGTAAACCATGGTAATTTTTGCGTCACCACAGGAGACACTAAGGGTACACAGTGTGGAGTCAACAGTGTTATAAAATAAAGAAATGGCGGAATTCATATCCGTACAAGTGTATAAATTAGTCCAATCGGTATTAAGAAAGGCATTGTTTAGTGCGACAAAGTCAGTCTTCCGAAAACATCGGGTGCGTACCATAGGATCACACTCGGAGATGGGCTCGCGGCTGGGAAACTCAATAGATAACTCTAAAGTTGGATGATAACTATCCTCTGGTAACACCATTGGACTAGTTCTAGATACTTCACAAAAGCTAGGATCAGAAGTAAAAATCAGATCCAGAAATCTGACAGACGTATTAGAAATCGAATTCAGCTGGGCCAACGAAAGCTCAAGCAGACCATCAATAAAATCATGACACCCAGAGAGCAGCAACGTTTTGCTACCATTAACTGTTGACCAAGTCATAGTGGGCAGGTTAAAGTCCCCAAGGACAATTAATAAGTCTCTGTCAAAAAGTAGTTCAAGTATAAATTTAATAGAATCTAAGTGTAGTAAATATGTTGGCCATTCCGATTGGGGCGGAATGTAAGAACAGGTAACAAAAATGGAAAAACGAGTAAAAGATACCTTAACGCATATAAATTCGATAGTACTTGAGACAGGTATTGTTATCAGACCCGATGATAGGGCGGAATCTACAGCAATAAGAACTCCACCACCCCTACGATCAGTACGATCACGTCTAAAAATATTGAATTTAGAGGGTAGAACTGTGGCGTCAAAAACGTCAGGTTTTAACCAAGTCTCAGTAAAAGCAATTAGGTCAAAACCAAAAGCCAGACTATTTACAAAGAGTTTAGTAAGTTTAGTATTAAGGCCTCTGACGTTCTGATAGCCGACAGAGAAGGAAGTTGTTAGTTTTTTGATAGAGTAGAAGAAGGAATAGATAAGGAAGGAGTGGGAATAGATGAGGAAGAAAGAGGAATAGATGGTAAAGGAATCCTTGTTTGGCCCCGTGTCTTCCTTTTTCTGGATGTAAACTCCTTCACAATTAAGCTTTTCGGCCAGAAGCTAGAACTGGAACACTGATTTTAAAAGATGAAATTTCTCTAGAATATGAAAATTTGAACTTTTCTATTGATATATTGGAGACATTCAGTTTAGCACGAATGTGGGCCATGACATCATCCGATGTAGCATCAGGGAGAAGTCTCGAAACAAAAATGTGTTTTTTAGGTGGCACTCCCACCAATGGTTTCGGCATTGCAGGTATTACATCAGCTACCGCATTTATTGTAGCATCAGTTGCAACAAGTGGCACTCCGGCACTACTATAACTAGAATCCATATCGGCAAAATCCATCGGTGTAGATTCTTGCCCAGACAAAACGGACACTACAGACATCGTCTGCGGAATTAGAGTTGGCATTGGTTGAGAGGGGGTCGGAACCGATATCGATGTGGAGACCGGCAAACACAAGGACAAATCAGAAGTCTGTTCTCCTGCCTTCTTACGCTTTCGAGACTCAGTCAGTAGCGTTAAACTAATAAACTGTGACTCGACCGCTTTAAACTCTTGCGAGAGTTTAAGAAAATTGGCGGACAGACTCATCAGGTTATCCTTTGTTTGCCGCATGAAAAGTTCCATTTCATCTTCCACGATACGGCATGACTCACATCCCCATTTGAGACCCTTTTTAGATCTAAAAGATCCTTTACCCTGCATTTAAAGCCGGCGCACTTAACATGTACTGTAGTTTTACACAACCAACAGTAAATAAAACTATTCAGGGGTGAGGCGGGCTGCAAACAATTTTTAACCGAAGATGATGAATTAGTAACCAAACAAATAAAAATGAGATATTAAAATATATAACTCACTCTGAGGTCCAGAAATAATAAGAAAGCAAAATATTGAGGGTGCACAAGGGTTAAAAGATAAGGAGAGCACTATAGAGTCTAAATTACAGACACACAACAGACTGCAGTATGAGCGCAAATAACGGCGACGAGTGAAACGAAAACGAAAAAAGTTAAAGAGCGCGAGCGCGGGAGCTAGAAATCACAAAAACAAAAACACTGCAACAAGAACTCACAGAAATTGCAAGACAACAACAAATGAGCGTTGCTTGTGATTTACAAGAAAGAAAAAAAAGGTGGGAAAGAGAGAACGAAAAGAAGAGAAAAAAAACCAACAAAGGTTTTAACAGAATTAAGGTTGTTAAAAATTATTAACACAAACACACAAAAACGCAAACGAGTGATATGGTTAGATTTAATGTTATAATTATAATTTTCGATCGCGATGCCGATAAAACAAAATAAAAAAATTATAAAATCAGTTAAAATGCGGGAGCTTAAAAAAACACGTCCGTCTTCCACGAGAGCGTTGATGTTAAAATGTAAAAAAAAAGAATGAAAAACCAAAACTAACTAGTTCCGGGAGGGGGTTGAACCAGCATTTCTTGACTTTTAGTCAGGAACTCTACCCCTTACACCACCGTGCTGCTTGAAGACCACTCGGAGTTTTACCTATAACTCACCGAAGCTATAACTTTAAACGCGATTTTTCAGGAAAACATACAATAGTGCGCCGAAATATTTCACACAGCTTCAAATGACCGGGTATTCTACAACATATCCAAAATTCATCCAAATCGGTGATTCGCATACCTGAATTTCTTGTGTTCCGCGATATATATTTTTGCATCACCGCGGACAAAATCCCGCTACCCCTTGCAGCCTATGTATATACATACATACGTGCATACATAAGTCCGGCTTAACTGCAGTATACAGGCACAGCTGCAAGCTCATGAGCCAAAATACCGGCACAAAGCAAACGATCAAAAGTAGCTGTGCTGTATACCCTAGGTTGGCTGACACTCTGTGGGGTATATATACTGAAGGGTCACGTTAAGGAAAAAGTCGAAAAATATTTAATTATTAAAAATTTGTGTTCCGCGTCTCTGCTTCTTATTCCGAAGATTAGAATTTCCGTTCCGATTCCGTTTCGGTTCAGGGGGCAAAGCTTATTTCCATGCGTCGGGAAAATTAATTTTTCATAATTTTGCTGAATTCTTTCTCCAATCGTTTCCAAGTCGTGACTTTGGATTTTATTCCGATTTCAAAGCGTTCCAAGTCGTATCTATGGTTTTACTTTATATTTGAATTCCCAAATTTTCCACTCGTTCCAAGTCGTAACTCTGGATTTTTTTCCGATTGCAATGCGTTCCAAGTCGTATCTTTGGTTTTATGTTTGATTTCCAAAGTGTTCCAAGCGTTCCAAGTCGTATCTTTAAGGTTAGAGTTCCAGTTCCTAACATTGGTTCTATTTTTGAATTCGGAAGTGTTGCAAATCGTATTTTTGGTTCTATATTGGAGTTCCAAGTTATCCAAAGCGTCCCAACTCGTGTTTGTGGTTTTTTAATCAATTTCAAAGCGTTTCAAAGCCGTTCCTTGAGTGGTTTACACAAACGTTCCAGTTTGTTTTTCGCTAATTTCCAAGCCGTGCCAAACCAGCTCACTACCTTTATAACCGCCATTCTGTGGGCACGAGCCCGACAAAAGACGAGAAAGAGGAAATTGCTGCTACAAGTCAGCGTCAGAGGAGTACTAGCCCTACTACTCCTCCTTCCCGAGCGTTTCAGACCCTTTCTAGTCCATTAGCTCTCACGTCCGCACCATTAAGCACGACTTCTCAGCAAGCCATGTCAGAGCCACGACGAGCAAGCCAAAAACAGGTCAAGCCACTGGTACCACATCCACAGATTTTGGTAACCGCAACAAGAGTCACTCGATCTGAATCCAAAAGGACTTAAGTCACCATGGCTTTGCAGAAGTTTATCTCGATCGGCGATAAACTAATTTAGTATGAAGTCGACACCCAAGTCACTTCATTGTCCGAGGTCAGCGTATTTACGCTCCAAGTCCATCGTGATCGAATTCAAGCGTTGTGGGGGAGGGTCGAGCAGGAATATGAGAAATGCGAGGCACTCCCAGATACTGAAGACGGTAGCTCTGAAAATTTAGCCATCCAAGCTAAATATGACAAATGCTACCAAGTTTACGAGCGATGCACGGCTCGATTAAGCGAGCTTATTTACGAAGCATCTGCTTCTACCCTTCCGACCTGTTATAGGTCTACCTCTGCACCAGCAGAACGAGGACGGGAGATTACCTAGAAAATGACCTACGTCTACATAAGCGATTCGCGAATTTCTCCTGTTGAAAAGCTCTACCATCTCTTAGCGAAAAGGAGGGTTGAAGGCAACCTGATTGTAGCGAAATTCCCGCTTTTAAATTATGGTTTTGAAACGGCATGGAACGCATTCAACAACCACTGAACAGCCAATTCCGAGCACTTCTTGGCCTGCCTCAAATATCCCATGAGTCCGGAAAGGCATCACAAGATCATGAGAATGTTCTGCAGGCATCCATTTGTGCTTTTGAGCACTGTGGCCTGCCAGTCACCACATGGGGTGGCATGTTCGTATTTTTCTGTTCCATCAAATTGCCGAAGGAGACCCTTTCACTGTGGGAGCAATCTCTTGGAGATAGGACTGCCATTCCAGACTAACAAACGATGGACAATTTCCTCACCGAGCGGTTTCGTACGCTCAAAGCGGTTGAAAATACAACTGGCAATTGCTATTTCGGTTGCCACATCCAAACCTCCGCGATACTCACTTCCAGTCACCCGGTAAGTTGCTAGGTACAGCCATTGTTGATTTTTGGTACAAGGGCACTACTTATCCTTCATGGGCGTTATTAGACCTGGCTTCGAAAGATAATTTTATATCCGAACGAATGTTCCGGCTCATGAAGACACCATTCCAAACTATCAGGGCTGAGGTGACGGCATTAACAGAAAGGTCAATAGAACCTTGACAGCATTTGGTTATCGCATGAACCTCCAGTCCAGATAGAGATAGAAGCTTTTTTCCTGTCCCAAGTTGCTGATGATTTGCCGTCATGTACGATAGCCCAAGCCACACTGGAAGGAGTGCCCGTTAGATCGTGTGCAGCGTTCACCACGAGGGTCGCTGTAAGCAGGGAGGAAGCACTTGAAACTCTTCTCAAGAGGTTTTGGGAGGTGGAGGATCTACCGGTCAAACCGGTAGAAGGTTCTGATTCCTATTGCGAACTCAATTTCCAGAAGACCACAAGAAGGGGAGACACATGGTCTCACTTCCGTTTCGAGACCCAAGCAACATCAACCTCGGTCACTCCAGACCAGGGGCAATGGCTCAGTTCCTAAAAAATGGCAGCCGTCTCCTAAAAAATATACTGGCAAAAACTGAGTTTGACGCCGTCATCGAAGAGTATTTGGACTTGGACCATATGCGTCAGGTGCCATTTGACGGCAGTAAGCGGGTTTTAAGCCCGACAGTACTACAACAAAAGTACGGGTAGTCTCTAACGCCTCTAGCAAGTCCACAAACGGTCTCACTACTCAGATTCTCAAGTTGCGTTTTTTCCGAGTCGTTTTCAATGCCGACATCACAAAAATGTAGCGCCAAATTATGGTCGATCCAAATCTATACGCATTAACTACCTTCTTGCAGCGAAATCTAGGGTAGCCCCAGTTAAAACGTTTTAATTGAACCACCTTAAATTATGCGGAGACACACTTCTAGCTGAATTGGCACACAACTTCCAGTTGATAATGCTGAGGCATTTTATTGGTCAGATTCCACCGTCGTACTGTTGTGGTTAAATAAGCCACCCTCCACATGGACAGCGTTTTTGCTAATCGAGTAGATAAAATTGTTAAGGCAACAAATAGCGCCCCATGGAATCACGTCACGTCCAGCAGATCTCCCGCGGCCTGAGTGCGCAGGAACTTGTACATAAGGATTCGTTGTGGCACGGCCCACCATGGCTACGGGAACCACAAGAGTCCTGGCGGCGAGCGAAAATCATTCACCGAGTCATTTAGCGAGTATACTTCCCAACGGAACATCAGTGTCTACAGCAGAAGAAATCTCTGCCCACGTCTAGTTCCATTCTCAATTTGAATCCGTTCATTGACGCATCAGGCGTGATCCGAGCACGTTTCCGCCTGCAACAAGCAGAGGCCCTCAGTTACAATGAGCGTAGCCGCATTCTGTTGGCAGTCGTCCATTGTCCAAGTCCATTGTCCCGGCTGTTGGTGTTTTTCACGCATCAGATCTCTCTGCATGGGGGCAGTCAACTGGTAGTCCGTCTCATCCGGCAGAGATACTGGATTCCAAGACTGCGGAATCTAGTCAAATAGGTGGTCAATTCATGCAAGGTTTGTGTGATTTACAAAAGAAGGCTGCAATCACAGTTAATGGGCACCCTTCCGTTCCAGCGAACCACTTTCGCTCGTCCTTTTACCACGGGATAGATTTCGCAGGTCCTTTTGACCTTAAGAGTTTCACCGTCCGCGCCTGTCGCATGTCAAAAGGATATGTGTGTGACTTTGTTTGTTTTTCTACCAAAGGCATTCACCTTGAGCCAACTTCGGACTTAAGTACCGAAACATTTCTGGCAGCATTCGCTCGTTTTGTATTGAGGCGAGGGTGTCCCTATCAAGTGCAGTCCGACAAGGTAACAACTTCGTAGGTGAGTCCCGAGTTCTTGAAAAAGATTTCCTAAAGTCGACCCAGCAGAATATCTTATCCCACTAAAGCCAGCAAAATCTGTCCTGGCATTTCATCCCTCCCGGGACACCACACATGGGAGGGTTGTGGGAAGCTGGAATTAAGAGTCAAAACTCTGTGCTACAAGCCCACTTCCAACCAAAAGTATACCTACGAGGAGTTCTCTACTCTGCTTGCTTCTCACCAAGAGGCATGTCCAAATTCGCGACTGGTTTCTCCTATGTCTGAAGACCCCACCGATTCTTTGGCTTTGACCCCAGGCCATTTTCTAGTAGGCGGTCCATTGCTATCCGTCGTGGAACCTGAAATCAAGGACCAGGTTCCATGTACCATTAACCGGTGGCAGCGTCTGAAGGCTGTAAGTCAGCATTTCTGCACCCGGTGGAAAAAGGAATATCTGAATGAGCTACATAAGCGAAATAAGTGGCGATTCCCTTTTAAAGATCTTGAAGTGGGCGACCTAGTGGTGCTTAAGGACGACAATCTTCCATTTAATGAATGGTCGATGGCTTGTGCTGCCGAACTCCAAGCTCTCCGGTGAACCCGCAAATTGCAAAGAATTTCCACCGAACGTCGTCGGTGTCCTTGGTCCTGGGCGCGGACGTGATGACGGAAGTCATGCTGGAGGGGAGTCTACCCGGCGTTGGCGGGCAGCCAATTGGAGTACCTAGGGTATTCGATTACAGGCAAAGGAATTAGAGCTGACGACAAAGATACACAAGCAGTAAATGATTTTCCAGTTCCGACTAAGGTCAGCGAGGTTTAAAGTTTTTCATCAAAGATTTTGCTACTATTTCCAAGCCATTATTTGACCTAGTTAGAAAAGACAAAAAGTTCGTGTTTGGAATCGAACTTAGTACATTTGAAAGTCTAAGTTAGTAGAGGTTGCGCTTTACAGTCCAAATGAAGAAACCGAACTTTATTGTGACGCAAGCTTTATTGGTTTCGGATCAATGTTGCTACAAAGAAAAAACGATGGTAAATGGCATCCAGTTTTCTATTTTTCCAAAAAGGCAAACGATGTTGAAACTAGATATCATAGCTTTGAGTTAGAAACAGTAGCGATAATTTATTCGTAAAAACGTTTTCGTGTATATTTAAAAGGAATGCATTTCAAGATCGCGACAGATTGTAACTCGCTTACATTGACACTTAACAAAAGAAAAGTTAACCCCAGAAGAGCCCGTTTGGCTCTAGAGTTAGAAAACTACGATTACGTATTAGAACATAGGCCTGCATCGAGAATGCATCATGTAGATGGTTTAAATACTAACATTAGGATTGATTATAACTCATTTGAAGATAACTTAGTAATATGACAGAACCAAAATGACGAAATTTTAAGATTGATGTCAATGTTAGAAAAGTCTGCACACAGTTCATATGAAATGCGAAACGGTTTAATTTATAAAAAACTACAAAATGGTTGCCTTGCTTTTTACGTCCCCAAAAAATATGGAACTCCATGTCCCGTTTAACTACCATAACGAGTTAGGCCACACAGGCATAGACAAGGTTGTAAAAGTTATCACAAATTCGTATTGGTTCCCAAAGTTGAGGAAAAAAGTAGAACAGCATATAAATAATTGCCTAAAGTGTATAGTCTTTTAAAAAAAAAAAATTGAAAACAAGAAGGTCAATCCACAATATACCTAAACCTGAGGTGCCATTCGAAATGGTTCATATATATAAATGTAAAGTCGAGATGGGCACACTGCTTTCAGATTACCCCTAGTTTGACGAGGTGTGCAACAGCTAGAGAGTCGAGATTCGAAGTGCAGACGTCGTCGAGAACGGGCAAGAAATAAAGAAGTTATGAGAGCGTTCGGCAGTTGTGAATTTAATTATTAACCTTAAAGAAATATGTGTACTACACCTCAATTTAAAACATTTCAGTTAATATTATGTACAATAAACTTTTATAAATATAATGTTATCCTCATATTTGGGGGCTCGGCGGTTTGTGTGTGTTAGTGCAAGTGTAATGTGGAGAAAGTTCTTAGAAAAGTGTAAATGAGGTTGTTCTGGAATTTTTTAAAAACAATTAAGTTGTAAAGTTGCAGTTGGTTGATTTTGTAAAAGTTGGTACAAAACTTTCAAATAAAAAAAGTTGTACAGTTTTGTAAATTCCAGTATTGTGCGGTAGCTTTTTTAAGAAATCGTTCTCGAACATTCGATCAGTCGGCGCCACGAAGTCGCGAACAACCGAAAAGTCGCCACCATTGCGCACATCAGCGAAGTCGAAAACCGAAAAGAAGATCGTTGAAAATAAAACCTTGTACGAAACGTTTGGTCTAGTGGAAGAAGAAGAATCGATAAAAAATAATATGGAAGTGAAGGAAGTTGGTGACGTAAAATTGAAGCGGATGAGAAAAAGTATGCAGAAGTCAAAATAAACCCTGAGTGATTTTCAGATTTTGAGACAAATGTTGTGTTGTGAGTTCGAGTCAAATTTGAGTAGCGCTGACCTACATCAACAGTTAGGTGATCGTAAAATGCACAAAGGGGAATCATTTCACGAATATATGCTAAATATGAGAAAAATTACTAGTGCTGGAAAAATCGAAGACGGTTATACGTTTCATAGTTGATGGCCTTAATATTAAAAGCGAGTTCAAGTTCTCAATGTACAACTGTATATCACTAAATGAATTAAAAGAGCAATATGGTGTATTCGAGCATGTAAAAAATTTGATAATATCAACAAAAACAATCGTAAAATCACATTTATTGCAAAAGTGGAAAACATGAAAAAAAAAAATTTTTATTTTAATTGCGGTTCCAGTGAGCACAAGCGTAAAGACTGTAATAGTACGGATAGAATAGGTTTCAGTTGAATTGAAAATGGACATATTTCAACTAATTGCACCAAAACGTTATCATTCGTAAAATAAATTTACAAAAACGGGTCAAGTCGGTATGGCTCAATGGCGTAATCGTCGACGGTTTGATCGATACGGGTTCAGATGTCACTACTGTAATGAACTCCTTTCAAAAATACTTGGGTAAGATTAATTCAAAAGAAAGTTGCTTAATGCACTGCGGCCTAGGCAAAAGCCAAACAAAAGCAAAAAGCAAAAAGGTCATCGTAGATAACCTAAAACCTAACGTTGTTTTGGGATACGACTTCGTGGAGAAGTTTAGAGTATCGATCGATGAGCCTGGTTGATGACACCAAATCGCAAGAAGAATATGCTGACAATTGGTACAATGTTTTTGACATCTCATGTACTTATTCGGCTCCGCCGCAATATCAAAAGCAAGTCGAAGCGTTGATACAGGATAGCTATCAGCCGAATAATACAGAGAAGATACATTGCCCTATTGAGTTAAAATTGTACCAGATGGCGCAATAATCCCATTTAGGCAGTCAACCAGTCGTTTCTCAGCACCAGAATCGGAAGCGGTTAAAAATCAAGTTGATGAGTGGGAAGAAAACGGAATAGTGCGCAAATCCACTTCAAATTTTGCTAGCAGAGTTGTAGTTGTAAAGAAGAAAGACAATACTTTGCGGATTTGTATAGACTATAGGAAGCTAAATAGCATGGTCTTGGAAGATTGCTTTTCAGTTCCTTTAATGGATGAAGTGCTTGAGAGATTGCAGGTAGCAAGCTTTTATACGATTATGGATTTGGAAAATGGATTCTTCCATGTGCCCATAGAGGAATCTAGCAAATCAATTACAGCGTTTGTTACTAGAGAAGGACTATACAAGTTTAATAGAGCGCCATTTGGATTTCGTAATTCTCCTGCTTCATTCATTTTGTTAACCACATATTTCAGGATCTGATTAACAAGAATATAATGCAATTATATATGGATGACATTATAGTATATGCTAAGTCAGCAAACGAGTGTCTAAACAAAACCAAATTGGTATTAGAAACTGCAGCAAAGTATGATTTAAAAATAAAATGGGGAAAATGTAGTTTTTTGCAAAAACGCATAAGCTTTCTAGGTCACGAAATTGAAGATGGAAAGATTTGGCCCCGCAAAGATAAGACGATGGCGATCAGTCGTTTCGGAATTCTCACAAATGTCAAATCTTTTTTTTGGTTTAACCGGATTCTTTATTTATTTTATTTATTTAAATTGAATTTAAACCGGCTCGAGGTCAATCTTACAAAAGAAGATTATTTCAAAGGTAACACACAAAAAGGTGAGCAGGTTGTCTGTATAGCTATTTCAAGAACTACCAAGTTCTATCATCAGCAGACTTTGCTAAAGAACTCCAGAATTGCAATAGCCATACCATGTCTTCAACGCTAAAACTAGTTGGGAATTACATTGCCAACTAAATGAAGCGAAAAAAGCTGGCGAAGCCTACAATACCGAAGACCACCTTTTGTGCATTACCCTTAGGCGCTATGAAATATTAGTGTAAGAGCTTCGCCCTTAACAAACTAAATTCAAGACCTGTTTCTTTTTATACACGGTATATTGTACCATATAGAAAAAGGGTTTTTTTGGAATAAAATTCCAAAAATAACGGCGTGCCTTCCGTTAGTGTTATCTGGTTAGAGATTGCGACCTATTGAAATTTAAATTGAATTTAAACCGGCTCGAGGTCAATCTTACAAAAGAAGATTATTTCAAAGGTAACACACAAAAAGGTGAGCAGGTTGTCTGTATAGCTATTTCAAGAACTACCAAGTTCTATCATCAGCAGACTTTGCTAAAGAACTCCAGAATTGCAATAGCCATACCATGTCTTCAACGCTAAAACTAGTTGGGAATTACATTGCCAACTAAATGAAATGAACGCCGTTATTTTTGGAATTTTATTCCAAAAAAACCCTTTTTCTATATGGTACAATATACCGTGTATAAAAAGAAACAGGTCTTGAATTTAGTTTGTTAAGGGCGAAGCTCTTACACTAATATTTCATAGCGCCTAAGGGTAATGCACAAAAGGTGGTCTTCGGTATTGTAGGCTTCGCCAGCTTTTTTCGCTTCATTTAGTTGGCAATGTAATTCCCAACTAGTTTTAGCGTTGAAGACATGGTATGGCTATTGCAATTCTGGAGTTCTTTAGCAAAGTCTGCTGATGATAGAACTTGGTAGTTCTTGAAATAGCTATACAGACAACCTGCTCACCTTTTTGTGTGTTACCTTTGAAATAATCTTCTTTTGTAAGATTGACCTCGAGCCGGTTTAAATTCAATTTAAATTTCAATAGGTCGCAATCTCTAACCAGATAACACTAACGGAAGGCACGCCGTTATTTTTGGAATTTTATTCCAAAAAAACCCTTTTTCTATATGGTACAATATACCGTGTATAAAAAGAAACAGGTCTTGAATTTAGTTTGTTAAGGGCGAAGCTCTTACACTAATATTTCATAGCGCCTAAGGGTAATGCACAAAAGGTGGTCTTCGGTATTGTAGGCTTCGCCAGCTTTTTTCGCTTCATTTAGTTGGCAATGTAATTCCCAACTAGTTTTAGCGTTGAAGACATGGTATGGCTATTGCAATTCTGGAGTTCTTTAGCAAAGTCTGCTGATGATAGAACTTGGTAGTTCTTGAAATAGCTATACAGACAACCTGCTCACCTTTTTGTGTGTTACCTTTGAAATAATCTTCTTTTGTAAGATTGACCTCGAGCCGGTTTAAATTCAATTTAAATTTCAATAGGTCGCAATCTCTAACCAGATAACACTAACGGAAGGCACGCCGTTATTTTTGGAATTTTATTCCAAAAAAACCCTTTTTCTATATGGTACAATATACCGTGTATAAAAAGAAACAGGTCTTGAATTTAGTTTGTTAAGGGCGAAGCTCTTACACTAATATTTCATAGCGCCTAAGGGTAATGCACAAAAGGTGGTCTTCGGTATTGTAGGCTTCGCCAGCTTTTTTCGCTTCATTTAGTTGGCAATGTAATTCCCAACTAGTTTTAGCGTTGAAGACATGGTATGGCTATTGCAATTCTGGAGTTCTTTAGCAAAGTCTGCTGATGATAGAACTTGGTAGTTCTTGAAATAGCTATACAGACAACCTGCTCACCTTTTTGTGTGTTACCTTTGAAATAATCTTCTTTTGTAAGATTGACCTCGAGCCGGTTTAAATTCAATTTAAATTTCAATAGGTCGCAATCTCTAACCAGATAACACTAACGGAAGGCACGCCGTTATTTTTGGAATTTTATTCCAAAAAAACCCTTTTTCTATATGGTACAATATACCGTGTATAAAAAGAAACAGGTCTTGAATTTAGTTTGTTAAGGGCGAAGCTCTTACACTAATATTTCATAGCGCCTAAGGGTAATGCACAAAAGGTGGTCTTCGGTATTGTAGGCTTCGCCAGCTTTTTTCGCTTCATTTAGTTGGCAATGTAATTCCCAACTAGTTTTAGCGTTGAAGACATGGTATGGCTATTGCAATTCTGGAGTTCTTTAGCAAAGTCTGCTGATGATAGAACTTGGTAGTTCTTGAAATAGCTATACAGACAACCTGCTCACCTTTTTGTGTGTTACCTTTGAAATAATCTTCTTTTGTAAGATTGACCTCGAGCCGGTTTAAATTCAATTTAAATTTCAATAGGTCGCAATCTCTAACCAGATTTTATTTATTTATTTATTTATTTATTTATTTATTTACGTCAACTAACACAGCAGTCGACGAAAAAGCTTAAGCTAAAGACAGATAGTAATTAAATGAAGAAGGTAGCTTAGCTTTATATACAACTAAACATCCCCAGTCCGGTGGAGGTGTTTTATTTGCACAAGGTGCCAGCTATGCCCCGATTCACAGCCAATGTGGCCAGGGATGAGTTGCAGCCAATCCAAGTCCAGAATATTTTCATTGGTTTCGCTGTAGATGATTAAAAAGTAAAGCGCGAAGAGAAGTGACAGAAAGATGAGGAGAGATAAGGTGAGAAAGGTTGTTAAAAGATTGGCAAAGAACACGAAGAGGTTCGTGAAGAGAGTAGTTAGTCAGACATCTACTAAGGTGAATAGGAAAAAAGTTTCTGGTCCGACGTGAGGGAACACAAAAATACAGCGTATCTAGTAAATTCGTAGAAATGACTTCGCCGTTGACTAGTTTATGGAGAAAGAGAATGCCAAAAACAAGCCTACGGTTATAAAGTGAAGGAAGATTAATAAGAAGAAGTCTGTCAGAATAAGAAGGTAGGCGAAGACCCGGGTCCCAATTTAGACCGCGTAGCGCAAACTTAAGGAATTGCTTCTGTACCGATTCAATACTACGCTGGTGAACATCATATTGCGGGTTCCACACTGGCGAGCAATATTCTAGAGTAGGGCGAACTAACGAAGTGTATAAAACCTTTGTTACATAGGGATCATCAAATTCTTTGGCCCAACGTTTAATGAAGCCGAGAAGGCTGCTAGCTCTGTTGACAATTGAAGAAATATGAACATTAAATGAAAGTTTAGGGTCAAACATAACGCCTAAGTCTTTGAATGATGGAACACAATCTAACAGAACAGACTTAATAGAGTAATGAGCTAGGAGCGGAGACAAACGACTGAAAGTCATAAAAGAACATTTAGAGGCATTAAGGTGTAATTTATTAACGTGGCACCAATCACAGAACGCATCGAGATCTGATTGCAAGTACTGTTGGAAAGAAGGATCATTATAGGAATAACAAATCTTGACGTCATCCGCAAACATGAGCACGCGTGAATGAGCCAAGGCCAAAGGCAAATCATTTATAAACAATGTAAATAATAGTGGGCCCAGATGACTGCCTTGGGGTACACCGGACGTAACTCGAACAGTTTTAGATATCGAGGAACGAAAAGACACCTTTTGGGTTCTGCCAATAAGATACGACTTTAACCAACCCAATAATTTTGGTGAAAAACCCATGATGTTAAGTTTCGCGAGAAGCAAAGAATGATCAACCGAATCAAAAGCCTTACTGAAGTCAGTATAAATAACATCAGTTTGACACTTTTTACGGAAGCCATGGTGCCGAAAGTTTGTACTAGGGTAGTCAATTCTAAAAGGTTGGTAAGCGACGAACGACCTTTCATGAAACCATGCTGGCAAGGAGAAATAGTGGATCTGGATAGATGTTGAAGGGAAGACGTAATAATTTTCTCAAACAGTTTAGGTATTGCCGAAAGTTTGGCAATGCCACGGTAGTTGGAAACATCCGATTTGCAACCCTTTTTAAAAAGCGGAATAATAAATGACTCCTTCCAAATATCAGGAAATCTACAAGTCTCACTCGATATAAAGAATAACCGAGCTAAAGGCTTAGATAGGGAAATCGAACACATTTTAAGGATGCAACTAGGTATATCATCAGGCCCGGGAACGAAGGAAGACTTCATAGATGACAAGCTAGAGAGAATACAGTCTTCAGTAATACTGGGAAAAAACATACAATTTAAATGTGGGATTGAAAAGGGATAGGGTGTGGGATCCGAAGCAGTAGTAGAATATGTCGACTGAAAAAATTTAGCAAACAGATCTGCAATATCTAAATCATTATTAGCAGACTGATCGTTAAGTCTGAAGGTGGAAGGTAGTACATTAGAGCGTCTTTTGGAATTGACAAAGTTGTAAAATCTTTTGGGGTTATTATAAAATTCAGCCTTACAGCGAACGAGATAATTGTTGTAGCATTGAGTATTTAAAAGACAAAATTGAGATTTGGCTATACAATAATTTGCATAGTCAAGTCGCGAACCAGTTTTTTTAAATCTTTTAAAATATCTCGATTTAATGTTGCGAAGATTAGAGAGCCTACGTGTGAACCAGACTGGCGAGCTGGAGACGGTAGAGACATTCACATAAGGAACGCATTTATCAATTAGAGAATTAAGAGCAGAATAGAAAAACTTCACTGCACAATCTATATCGCAGCACTCAAATAGAAACGACCAATCAAAAGAGAAAATAAGGCTGTTAGGAAGATTGAAATTTGTTTTACGAAAACATCTACGACGAGAATTTGAAATGTTTTTAAATAAATTAGTAACGGAATTGTAAGAAATAGTAACTTCAATGGTAGGATGATAAGGATCTTCAGGTTTCACTAGTGGCTGTGTTTGCGATACAGCACTAACAGTGGGATCAGAGACAAAAACAAGATCAAGGATTCTTTTAGAACAGTTAAGGAAAGAATTCAACTGATATAGTGGACATTCAAGTAGGCTATCAAGAAAAACATGTTGAGATGAAGGAATTAAGAAAGATAGATTATCATCAACAAGCCAAGAAATATTAGGCAAGTTAAAATCACCTAAAACTATAAGAACATCACGATCTTTAAGACGACCAAAAATAGTTCGTAAAGCATCAGCATGGTGCACGTAGATCATGATATCAGAAGCTGGAGGAATATATGTTTAGAATGTTTATTCCTCAGTATGCGTAGATAGTACGACCCACTACCAAGTTGCTGAAAAAAGATGTCAAGTTTATAATGGGTCTAAGCGAGCATCAGGAGTTGCAGCAATTGAAGACAGCGATAATAAGTGAAACAGTGTTACACCTCTATTCTCGTGAGGCACCAACCGAGCTGCACACCGATGCTTCAAAGAAGTTGAAGGTAATGAGTTATTGGTTGTACCAAAGCTAATGGAACGCGAGATAATACAACGATCGCACTAGTTTGGACATTTTTCGACGCGCAAGACAATGCACGCTATCCACCAACAGTACTGGATACCGCATTTGGAAAGTAAAGTATCAAGATTGATTGCAAACTGCATAAAATGTATAGTTCATAATAAACAGCTGGGTAAAAAAGAAGGATATTTGCATTGTGTAACCAAAGGAGACACACCGCTACATACTTTACATTTGGATCATCTAGGACCCATGGACAACATCTCCAAGCAGTACAAATTCATTTTGGCAATGGTAGATGGTTTTTCGAAATTTGTATGGTTGTTTCCAACGAAGTCCACTGGTCAAGAAGAAGTAATTAAAAGACTCAACGAATGGACAGACATTTTTGGATTTCCCGAGAGGATCATAAGTGACAGATAGGTGGCCTTCACATCAAACGCTTTTAAAGAATTCCTATGATTAAATGATGTAGTCGCCAAGTCGAACGAGTTAACCGTTGTATCCTGTCTATTATCGGACAAATATCAGCAGATGAACTCACGAAATGGTATAAGGGAATTTCGCAAGTACAGAAAGCTATTAACTCAACGATGCATTTATCAACGAAAATGTCACCTTTTGAAGTCCTGTTTGGAACGAGAATGCGTTACCATATAGATGACCGTTTGCTGGACATTTAAAGGAGGAACAAGTAGATCAGTTCAACGACGAGCGGCGAAAGTTACGACAAGAAACTAAGATTAATATAGAGAAGGCACAGGCGAATTACAAGCTATTTACCTAGTTGTCGATATAGTAGCTATAAAGAGAACGCATTTGTATTGCCAATGATGAAGGGCCAATGATGACAACGACGAGTGTGCACTATATGAGACTTTGGCGATATGTGGCTGAGAACGACGAGTATGGTCTTCTGACTCAGAAGACGATTATCAGGAGGGCCGAGAGTAAAGACGAGATGCGCACACTTCTCTCAGATTACCCCAAGTGTCGTACTATTTGGCGAAAAATTACGACAAGTCGATGAGTTAAAAGACTCTTTCCTTACCTATTAGCCATCAATCTGGAAGAACGTTTTATCTAAAAAGGCTTATGTTTGCGAAAGAATGGCCTACAATCATAGGAAATAACGAAGATATTGATCAAAGTCACTGTTTTCCACCGATCGTTCCTATGGGAGCTATATGATATAGTCACCCGATCTTTATCAATTTCGGCACAGTCATTAACAGATATATTAAACTAACAAATGTTTAATTTGAAAGCAATCGCGTTAAAAGTAACGAAGTTATTTACAAAAGTCACTGTTTTCGACCGATCGTTCCTATGGGAGCTATATGATATAGTCACCCGATCTTGATCAAATTTGGCACAGTCACTAACAGATATATTAAACTAACAAATATTTAATTTGAAAGCAATCGCGTTAAAAGTAACGAAGTTATTTACAAAAGTCACTGTTTTCGACCGATCGTTCCAATGGGAGCTATATGATATAGTCACCTTGCCTTAATCAAATTTGGCACAGTCGTTTATAAGCGAAATAAACTCTCTAATATTAAGTTTCACGATAATAGCACTGAAAAGAACGAAGTTATTGAGAAAAGTCACTGTTCGTGACTTTGGGGTTTGTATGGGAGCTATATGATATAGTGGTCCGATCCGGCTGAATCCGAGAAAAATTTCAGCTCTGTAGCTCTTACGGTCTAGGAGGAGTTTGCGTTGATCCAGACGGACGGACGGACGGACATGGCTATTTGAACTCGTCTCGTCGTGCTGATCAAGAATATATATACTTTGTATGGTCGGAGATGCTTCGTTCTATGCGTTGCATACTTCTGACCAAAGGTATAAAAATTAGTGCCGAGATTTAAAAGACCTTTTAAAATCGTTAGGTGCCTCGAAAATGATCAATACGTTGTAAGTGACGTCGACGGATTTCAGCAGTCGAAGATTCCCCATACTGGAATTTGGTCTTTGTGAAGCCATGGTTTAATTGGCCAGATGAAACTATTAAAGTTAATATAAATATAAAGAAAAATGAAAATATGAATGAACAGATAAACGTAAATACAAAGCTAAATGTAAATAAAAATTCAGTTAAAGAAAAAAATAGTATGTTAATAAAGCAACAGGTAAATTAAAAAACACTTACAATGACAACAGTATACACAGCTATAATACGAGAAGCAAAGGTCGCCATAAATGAGACTAGGATTGGGTGATCCTTACTGTCAGAATTGCCGAATTTTAGCAATATGTATTAGAATTAAGTATATCTTACTCTTTCCCCCAATATGTTTAGCCTTAAGTATATCTAAGTACTCTTTTTCTCTGTTATAAATTAGCTTTAAGTCATCTATTACTATTACATTCGTGACGCAGTGGGACAGTGCGAGAAGAAGTGTGCTGTCTCACTTATTAGAAAAAGAACAAAGAGAATAAAATAAAATAATGAGAGCGAGACAGTCTTGAAAAGGAGCTCACCAAAGTCAGACGTGTTTTACTCGCTATAATTTCAGAAATGGTCATAGTTAACCCAATGAAAATACAGTGGAAAAGCTATAATTTAGCTAAGAAAAAATAAAATTAATAAACAATAATGGATTCAATAAACCTTGATGATTTTTCAAAGTCCCAGTACGTTTGTATGTTACAAAAACCTAAGTTTACCAGATACTGACACTAAAACTGTGCCAGCCAAAAGTTTAAGCCATCCAAGCACTGTAGCGAGATGGAAACATCCAAAAGTTGGGGCTGCTTCTAATATAGGACCAGGTAAACGCGCATATGCCCCTGAAAAAAATTGGTTGGAGTACTTGAAGAGCATTGTACATACGACGGTGAAGTAACGGCAAACGAACAGAACGAAGCAGGAAATTAACAAAACGATGCAGAAAGCGAAAAGCGGACATTGACGAACAAATGAGAATTCAAATAAAGAGCGTAACAACGAAGAGGATAAAGCAACAAATGAGCAGCCAAATGGAGAGAACCAAAAAGAAGACCTACTTTGCAAAGAAATGGAACTGGTTCGTAGGGACCACGAACTTTTGTGCATGCTGGCAACTCTGAGTTAGGCAACTCAAGCAGCTGGCTGGCGACGAAAACAGACGACAAGATCTTGGCCAAGGATGTCAAACACTTTTTACCCGATTTTGACGGTAATTGAAGTGTTTATAATCGGATATAGCGGAAGTTGACGAAACTATGCGCAGTAGGTTCAACAGGACAAAGCCTGCTACGCGCGAGCCCAAGCAGATAAATGCCCACCTCCCACCCGACCGAACGAGGGGTGCAGCCGTATAACGCACGGCACGAAATGCGTGGACAAATACACAATAGAAAAAATAGACAAACAAATAATACTATAGCTATCTTTTAACTAAACAGTAAAGAATAGATGTTTTAAGTATATTAATAGAAAACTCTTAGCCGATTACAGGGAATAGACGGTTGTAATCAGGGCAGAGGGCCCTAAAAGGTTCATGCATGGCATAGTTAGAAGAACAACGACTAAGGGTTAAAGGTATAATAGGATGTCTACTCCGTCTACATGGTACCGACAGATTTACCTGAACTAATAACTCAGGCGAGTCAATATTAGAAGCTTGTGCATGGAAATAACACCAAGCATAATCAAACAAAGTCTACTAGAATACGAAGGCAAATTGACATTGCGATCTCAGCTTAAGCCATGATGAGCAAATAGTAAAAAGGGCTTTTGATCGGATTTATGTCTAGTCTGGTGCGACTCATATTGAGGTGACCAAATTCAAGATCCATACTCTAAAATAGGATGAACAAGCGAAGTAAGAAGAACCTTAGTTGTATAGGGGTACACCAGAAGTCACAGGAATCGAATTGGAAAAAGAAGGCTTAAAAAGTACCTTCTGTTTTCTATTTGTTCAGTTCAAAAAGTAATAGAGTATGATTAACAGAATCAAAGTCAGTGTATATGACATCAGTTTATTAAGCATTTTTGAACCACTTGATAATTATAGAGGTAAATTCTAAAATGTTAGAAGTGGATTAGTCGATTCAGGGGAATGAATAACATGAACGAAGACGGGGACATTCGGAAGGAACATAGAGGATCGGCAGCCAATATGGCTGTGTAGGCTCAGGACCACTGTTGTCTTGCAGCAGGACGAGCTTCGCAACGGTTCTTCGAATAGACCCACGCGCTCTTTTGACATCAGCCACTCGGACGCGACCATCAGCCCCGGGAAGAGTACGCTCAATTCGTCCTAAGAGCCTCTCGTTTGAGGGGGGGGTATCCTCGAACACGATTACGAGTTCGCCTGTCTGGAGACTGCGAACACTTATTCCGTTTGTGAAGCTCCTTAAGATATTCGTTCTTCCAAATGGGGGGCGATCGGCGGAATAAAATGCCAGGATAAAATTTGCTGGGGAAATGCTTACATGATATTATGCTTAGTGGCGTCCAGAAAAACTTTTTCGAGCACGTTTGAGGACCCTACGAAGGTGTTGCCATTATCGGAGTAAATTCTTTGTGGACCTTGTCTCCGCGCGACAAAACGTGAAAAGGCTGGGAGAAATCTTTCAGTGGTGTGGTCGGAGGTCCCCTCGAAATGGATCGCCTTCAGAACGCACATGTGACCAGCACTGGTCACTGAAGCTTTTCGAGATGCTCGATACTCGGTTGGCCATAAAGGTGGGCCAACTGCACGGGGGCTTATTAAGCCAAGCCAACACAATGGTAGAGTCGGCCCAAAACTAGGAAGTTAAAGATTAGATTGGAAGTTCGGGGCGATCGACGCCCAGACATCGGCCAACAAAGCCGGGGCTACGCGGGTCTTAGCCGTTAATAGATGGTCGCTTACTTGATCGCGACAGCTAACCCGCACATATAGGGCTGCTCCGTATACCTTCTGGGACGCGTCACAGAAGCCATGAAACTTCCACTCAAGAGTATCGCTGGTGTTTAGCGAACGGGGGATGCGGTGTTCATTGAGGCCTGAATAATCCTGCAGGAATTCGTGCCATTGATGTAGATGTAGATGTAGAGGCGGCAGAGCGTCATCCAAGGCAAGTTCGGTTAACGAGATTTGCTGCATGAAGATCTGAGCTCGAATAACAAATAGGGCTAACCAGCCGGTGGGGTCGAAGAGCTTTGCGATATGGGAGAGAACTTGCATCCTTCTGTTATGGGTCCGCTACGGTGCTGGAC
This sequence comes from Drosophila tropicalis, assembly GCF_018151085.1. Taxonomy (NCBI): domain Eukaryota; kingdom Metazoa; phylum Arthropoda; class Insecta; order Diptera; family Drosophilidae; genus Drosophila; species Drosophila tropicalis. Next base: position 1,469,099 of record NW_027173405.1, read on the forward strand.
AATCTTTTTATATACTTTTTTTATTTATTATTTTATAATTTTTTTTTTTGTGGAATACAAGAAGCTCAATTTCAACACGCCGCGAGTGTTTTGTGCGAAAGTAAAACTCAAAAACTAATGTGTGACAAAAAAAAACAATGTAAAAAAAAAAAACGATCAGTGCATATGGACAAGTGTTTTTATATATGTATGCAGGCGTATGATTAAAAAGGGTAAGGGTTAAATTTTTTTTTATAAATGCGCGGCACCGAAATCGATCATGTGTATGCACTTACATCAACATGTAACTATTTATTTATGTATGTAGGTACATAATTATATGAATACGCGTGTAAGTGGAAATTAAATGGATAATTGGGCATCTTAAATTGTTTTGACACACAAGAATCTAAATATCGCACACTTTGATTTTCAGTAAATTTGATTTTTTTGAGTAGAACACTTTATTTACACACTCAATTTAATCGTTTTTTGGCTGAAAAGTCTGTTGTAGTCGGCTTAATTGCTTGTTACTGTTGAGGGGGGAGGGGACGCACAACCCGAATAACGCAGGCAGAATAAAAGAATAGTAACACGTCCGTACAACTCAGAAGTTTATTAGAGACTAATTGCGCGTGCCAGTAATTCAGTCGGGCAAGCGCAGTATTCAAATACAAAAAAGAGATAGATAGATGTATGCGTTCAAATACATACGCAATTAGAATACATGTGTGCATTGCTCTGGAAAGTTCTTGAACGTTACTTTTTTAATACCCTTCCTCAATGCAACCATGTTTACAAAGTTAACTCAAATTTAACATATTCACAAAGTCATTATGCTTTTTCTTTGGCAAATTCTTAGTTAAAATATCCGCTATCATTAAATCAGTCGAAACATACTTCAACTCAACAAAACCTTCAGATACAGTTTGTCGTACAAAATGATATCTTATATCTATATGTTTTGTCCTAGAATGATGAACTGGATTCTTCGCCAACTGTTGGGCACTCAAGTTATCTCCATATACAACTGTTGGGGTCTCGGCATTTCCACATCCCAGCTCAATGATTAAGCGTTGCAAAACGATAGCTTCTTTGCATGCGGTCGACAAAGCTATATACTCAGCTTCAGTGCTACTTAGCGCCACACTGCGCTGTTTCTCAGATTTCCAAGATATTGGGCCTCCGGCCAAAAAGAAAACATAGCCGGTATAGGACTTCCGGTCAGTTTTGTCACCACCCCAATCGGCATCTACATATCCAGAAAAAGCTTGGCCGGTCCTTTTATAGCGTAGCTTTTTATCCATCGTTGATGCCAAATACCGCAGGATGTGCTTCACACCTGCTTCATGCTCTGAATGCGGATCTTGATTTCGCTGAGCCAACTTTGCAACTGAATGCAATATATCCGGTCTGGTGGTTAGAGCCAGCCACATCAGTTCGCCTATTTGAGTCTGGTACGACCCTATGTCAACCCTCTTGCACTGCTTATTGTCGCATGCCACTTGATGCCCTGCGTCAAGAGGAGTAACCGCCGGTCTGCAGTTTTCGATACCGTATCGAACCAACATATCGTTGATATATTGGGAATGGCCTAGAGTAATAGGCCCAAGCTCACCGTCTCGATGAATCTCCATACCCAGGAATAGCTCAGTTGCACCCTTGTCTGTGCAATCGAACGCGTTTGATATCGCTGCTTTGATGGCATCCATCTTCTGTTTTGAACGACAAGCTATAAGGAGATCATCAACATAAACAAGAATTAATGTTAAGTCTTCTTCACCATGGTTTTGGTATAGACACGGCTCACTACTACATGGTTTAAAACCCAAATCTCGTAATACAGCGTCCAGCTTAGAGTTCCATGCCCTTCCTGATTGTTTCAAACCGTAGATTGCCTTCTTCAAATGTAATGCAGCCTTTGGACGATTTTTGTCTGTGTACCCCATGGGTTGCCTCATATACACCGTGTCCTCCAGATCGCTATTGAGGTATGCTGTGCATACGTCCATTTGATGTAAATAAAGATCCAACTCTGCTGCCACCGCCAAAACAAACCTTACGCTTTCTAATCGACATACAGGTGCATATGTATCGGTGTAGTTTACACCGAACTGCTGCGAGCATCCTTTCGCAACCAATCGCGCCTTAAAACGTTCAATGTCTCCCTGCGCATTCTTTTTCAGACTAAAAACCCATTTGCAGCCTATTGTTCGTTGTTTGTTTGTTAGGTCTATCAGCTCCCAAGTTTGATTTTTTACCAGAGCTCCAAACTCTTTGTCCATTGCCTCTTGCCACTGCGATGCATATGGTCCACTTATGGCATCCTCGTAGGTCGATGGAATTGGTACCTCACCAGCCATAATCGAAGCAAGTATATTATATTGTTTTCTTGGCCGTCCAGGTTTTCCCGTTCTGATTACTCGTGGTCTGCCAGGTCCTACCCGCATTTCGCTCTCATCTTGTGCAAGCTTTTCTTCAGGTGCACTATGAAACGATTCCTCTTCAGCATCTGATTCAGCAGACTGTCCCTATGATGCGTCGCTCTCGCTTTCATTTATTTCTGGATTTGCATCTGCTATCTCATTTTGCCTATAGCGTCCAGGCAAATCAAACATAACCGTCGTACAATTAGTTTGCTCTATGGGATCTCTTTCATCAAAGAGAACATCTCTTCGTTCAACCACTTTGCGAGTTTCTCCATCATATAATCGGTATCCTTTTGCTTCTCTTGAATATCCCACCATGCGATATTCCTTTCCTTTTGGTCGGAATTTACTTTCCTGGTGACCCTTGGATAGCGCAACTGCAACAGAACCAAAAACTTTAAGATGATTAATACATGGCTTCTTGCCAGTCCACGCTTCCATTGGCGTTTGGTTTGTCAGTGCGCTTGTAGGCGAACGGTTCCTCAGATATACAGCTGTAAATATAGCCTCTGCCCACAATGCCTCACATAATACAGACTGTGCCAACAAACACCTAGACATTTCCACCAGAGTGCGGTTAGCTCGTTCCGCAACGCCGTTCTGTTGTGGAGTGTACGCTATGGTCAACTGGCGTAATATCCCGTTTTTCTTCAGGTAGTCATCGAATGCATTGTTCACATATTCTCGTCCATTGTCACTGCGGATACATTTTAGCTTCTTCCCTGTCTGCCTCTCCACTAGACTCTTGAACTCCAGAAACTTGCCAAAAACCTCATCTTTGCCCTTGAGGAAATACACAAAAATTCGCCTAGATTTGTCATCAATAAATGTTAGGAAATAACGTGAACCACCTAGTGATTTTGTTCCAAAAGGTCCGCAGACATCACTATGAACCAATTGTAAAAGTTCACTGGACCGACTTTCTGTCATCTTGGGAAATGGCTGAACATGTATTTTACTCACCATGCATGTCTTACATGGAGTATTGGGCGCGAAGTTGGTCACACTTAGCCCACGTACCAAGCCCTTACTTGCGATTTGCGTCAGACTTTTATAATTAAGATGACCAAAGCGTTTGTGCCACAATGATACATCTTCTCCGACAGCAGCAAAAAGATTTTCCGATTCAGCTTCAAAAACAAACAAGTTGCCTATCTTTTTTGCTTCTAAAATACATTCACCATTTTGTATGATCTTGGCCATATGTTTTTCGAAATGTACAACACTGTTATATTCAATAACACGCGCCACTGACATAAAGTTTCCTGCCAGCCCTGGTACATAAAGCACGTTGTTCATTGTTAATTTACATATTCCAGTCCGAATAGTGACTTTTCCTTTGCCTTCTGCACGTAAATACCCCGCATCTGCCAGACTGATCTTCTCATCATGTACAGAGAAATCTGAAAACATACTCTTATCGCAACACATATGACTCGTCGCACCAGAATCCAAGCACCACTTCTCTCTTTTCATATTCTCTGCTTCCAAAGCATTTATCAAGCTACATTGCTTGTTCTCCATTTTCTCAGTGTATTTGTACTCTTTCTCTTTTTTATCGACTCTCTCTTTGCCGCACTGTGCTTTGACATGCCCTTGCCTGCCGCATTTGTAACAAGTAATTTGCGAACGATTTCTCTGTATGCGTGCATTTTGATTTCTGTTTCTGTTCTGCATAGCAACAAATGCCTCTTGCCCATTCTCTTTCGTTACAGTTAGACGTTTTCGTTCTGCTTCCTCCTTTAATTTTATGCAGAGAATTTCAAAACTGGGCAAATCGTCGCGCGTCTCGATGGCGACAACGAAATTCTCATACACTGGTGGTAAACTCGATAACAAAATGATAGTTCGTAACTCCTCATTTATTTGTACACCGGCGCCTGCAAGCTGATCTAACACATCAGAGAAACCATTTATATAACTGGGCATATCTTGACCGTCTGTCATGCGTAAGCTTAGCAACTTGTTGTACAGCGATACCTTCCGCACCGGTCCCTTTGGCTGATGGACATCTCGTAGTCTTGTCCACGCCTCAAATGCCGTTGAACAATTTTTTATGTATGCCAATTGCGATGGTTTTACGCTCAACGTAATACTTGCTAGGGCCTTCCGATCCAATCCTCCGAGATCGATACCTTCCACAGTGGGCAAATTTCCAGCCGTTACATCCCACAGGTCTGAATGCACCAACACGCTGCGCATTTGTATATTCCAAGAATCATAATTCTTTTCATCCAACTTCTCGATGTGGTACAGATTACTCATGTTGTCTTTTGAGTCTCTTCTCCCGAATAAAGTTCGTAACTTATTCGTAGCTTTAATGCTCTCTGATATAAATCGTTAAATATATCACTTCTTTACTTTTACTATTCAAAACCGTGCCCTGGGCCCATAATCTGTTGAGGGGGAAGGGGACGCACAACCCGAATAACGCAGGCAGAATAAAAGAATAGTAACACGTCCGTACAACTCAGAAGTTTATTAGAGACTAATTGCGCGTGCCAGTAATTCAGTCGGGCAAGCGCAGTATTCAAATACAAAAAAGAGATAGATAGATGTATGCGTTCAAATACATACGCAATTAGAATACATGTGTGCATTGCTCTGGAAAGTTCTTGAACGTTACTTTTTTAACAGTTACGCTTATCTAGGTCTGCTTGCTTGGCTGCCATCTGAAGCTGAGATGTGGATCGAATTTCCTGCAGAACAGCGCTTGGCTTCTCATTGATCTTTTCAGGCTAACCACCTGTCGCTTCAGCTGATCCTTCGCATTGGCCAACTCTGAGGTTTGTCGAGATGCCTCGGCAAAATGTTTATCCCTGGTCTCCTGGAACCTTTATTGCATATCCAAAAGCAGCTGCTCTTGGTCCTTTACCTGTTCACATAAACTCTGTACCTCGGCTTTGTTGACATCTCGGTTTTCCTGCCATTGAGAGATCGAATTTTGATATGAAATCAAATCCGAGCAGCGCGTCATATTGACTGTCTCTATCCGCAATAACAACAAATCTGTGCTAAGTCGTCTCCTGATCAACGATAACTTCTGCTTCAAAACATCCAACTGGGCGTGTCATATTATTTCCCAGACCTCGCAGCTTCGAAGTCCATCTCTTGATCATGACGCCTGGAATATTGTAGAGTATCCACCAAGCACTTTACATCGACTCCGTTGACAGGTATCATTAACGAACAACATTAATGTTTGCAGCTGAGCCAAGACAATTTTTCGACATATGTCCCTTTTTATTGCACCGGAAACATTTCGTATCGGCATCGCAAACCTTACGAAAATGCTCAACTGACCAACAAATAAAGCAGTGCTTTTTCTTATCTGAGACATGAAGCAATCTCTTGTTTCGTCTAGTTGGGCAAAAGAGGTTTCGCCGATCTTTCGGCAACGCGCACATCATACTGCTCCAGAAGCTCTTGAAAAGAGTTGCATCCATAGAGAGTATATCTAAAGACGTTTTTCAACTGCAAACCGTCGACAATGTAGTGGATTACGGACTGCGCAACAACGTCACCAACCGCAGCCAGCTTTCTCATGTGAAGAAGATACTCGTGAAATGACTCCTGATTGTGTTTTTTGCGATTACGTAGCTCTGCGTGAATCTCGGCGCTGCATTTTCTTCGTTGACCAAATTCATTCTCCAGCATCATCAGTTGCTCCGAATATTGGCATACCAGAAACAACTTTGCCGTTTTGGTCATTTTGGCACGTGATTTTACTTCATTTGCTTTAAACTGCCTTCTTTGCTTTCGATCTGGTGTGGTATGGTTGTCTCACTCTCACTATCTGTATTCTAGAACGCTTTGCTTGTACTGCCGTCCCTTTCATCGGCGTCACTAAGCAAATTCGCGGTAAAACTTTTGAGACTCCTCTGGCCAAATAACTTGCACTTTCCAAATTAGGACGAGCCCCCAAATGTGAGTTGAGTAATCTCAACTAAGTTTATTGATTGTATTAATGTAAAAGTAGTTTGAAAAAAAGTTACAATTATTCTTAATCTGCTGCTTCGGTTCACTTGTTTCTCTCTCACTGCTGCTGCTTTTTCGACTCTCCAATTTCAACTGTGTCTCTCTCCTGTGATATTCTGCTGTCTAATGTACTCTCTGTTGTTCTGCTGTTAACCTCTGCTGTTCGTGATCATCTGTCCGCTTGCCGCTGTTAAACCTCCGAAACTCAGTATGTAATGGGATGTAATGTAAATAAAATTTTATCCGGCTCGAAGGACCAATGTTAATGGAGGGGTGGAAGGATCGATCTAAAAATGCAGACAGTTGGCGGGTGCCAGTGGTTTTTAGGATGGTGAGCTGATAATTAATTAAAAACGCGATAAAAGACTTTTTTCGCAGATTACTCTTACACACGCAAACTTCGAGGTAGAAAAAAACTGAATGTTACAAAAAAATGGAAAAGTGCAGGTGTATCGGGCAAATTCTCGTACTGGATTAATGATTGCGATTTCAGTCAAAAGTCAAGTCATGCTCCTTAGTGTGACCGTATCCGCCGAGGATCGAAAAACCCTCCTTACTGCTGTTCACCCAGTGGCGTGAACAATAGTGAATAAGATTTTTCTTAGTTAGCTTTAGATTAACCAAAGGGACTTAAGTTTTAACTCTTCTAATTAACAGTAAAAAAGTAACAATAATAATATTATTTAAATGTTAATGACAACAAGGAGAATGAAAATTTCGCAACAGCTCAAGCTGGGTTTTTGTCATGCTTTTACTTACAGATAAATAATAATTTAAGAAAACATCCGGTGGCTGGCACTGTTTTTCTGCTATTTTTCCAAGCATGTATTGGCAGAGCCATCTTTCTTCATTAAAATCGACACAAACAGTTTCCAAACCCTGCAAGGTAGCAGCTACCGAAAAACAATGATAAGCTACTCTTAGCATTTTTCCTTTTTTTTTCTTTTATTTGGTCATTTCTGAAATTGAAATATATTAAAAAATGATTTTAGCAAAGAACAATAAGCAATTAAAAACATCTTACAACTAAAAGTAATTTACTGGATTTTGGAAACTTTTATTGTTACATTTTTAAACAAAAGCATCTAAATAACAAAAACAACAACAATTAGCTATCTATCTCTCACATACCCTCCCGCGCGTGTTAACTTCTTTTGAGTTTAAGTTAAAAGATCACTCGCCATTTCCTGGTGGCTGATTATATTTATATCAGTTTGAAATGAGAGCTTACGATGGTGAACTGATAAGTGCTTAGCCTTAAATTGCCGAATTTAAGTGCGCAAGATAGCTGAGACAATAGGTATCTTAAAAGACCGCGTGAAATTTATTCTGCATGAAATTTTGGGCATGAGAAAGCTACTGGCGTGATGGTTGCCGCATTTGCGCAACCCGGACAACAAACACAACCGTGAGACCATGTCCAAATTAGTCAAATCGGGCTAAAAACTGCATCCCAATCCACCGGATTTTCCAGAATATACCCCGTGCGACTTATTTTTGTTCACAAACATGAAGAAATCACTCGCGAAGTCATCTCCTACACGGAGGCCTGTTTTGCAGACAAAATTTATTTTTCAGGCGGGCTAAGAAAGTTGGAGCATCGCTGGGTCAAGTGTATCAACCTTAAAGGAGGCTATGTTGGGAAATAAATCGTCGCTTCTCAAAAAATTTTGGTATTTCATTTGGAGGTTAAGTACTTATGGGACAGCCCTCGTAAACCCAAATCACAGTGAAACAAAAGAAACCAACACATTAAACGAAAAAAGCACAGTGTTTAACCGTAGGCTTAATAAAAAAAATATTTACAATAACAATTACAGATTCTCTTAAAAAGCGAAATTGTCAACACACTATGCTCACTAAACCTTTAATCAATGTCCTAACTTTGCTCACACGTCAACTTCCACAGGGAGAACCTATCTCCTATATTACTGCAAAGAATCCTTAACTAATGTCCTTAACACTTATCCTTAACACACTATACGATTTCTTACTGCCCATTTCACTCAATCCATGCTTTTCAAAAGTACTTGACAAAATTGTGTCGAGAAAGATTCAGAGAATCTTTGATTATGTTATACGATATAACACGGCTTCGATGGAACGCACTAAGCGCTCCCCGGCTCCTCACATGTGAAGAGCTGACGGTGGATTGAAGTACCATGATGTTTCCTGCTGCGACAATTCTGCATCATTCATCATCCAGTTGAAATTTGTCTATACGAAAGGCGTTGGTCCCTCGAATATTATCGCTTTATATTTCGTTTGGTGCACCTGGACTATCAAAATATTAAAATTTCGAAATGTACTGATACCTGATTCTAGCTGATTTCATTTGCATATGAAGGAAACGAGGACGCAATTGTTCAGTGACTGTAATTTTTTTGGTAGTTTCCGGCGGTATAGTTCAGACCTGTGTTGTCGTTTGGTGGTCCGCACCATTTTGTTTGTTTGGTACCCATCATCAGTTTTCGGGTTAAACATTGCATATTGTTGGTATCTTCGAGCCACGCTAATACCGTTTCTGAGTCGAATTCATGTTGCGCTATTATGTATTTCATCAGTCAGCTCCAGTTACTACTGCCTGTAGCTCCAAGCGTGGTATCGAGAGCAGCGGTGATTTTTACCCCCGATAGCCAATGTTTTTCAAAACCAGATCGTAAAGACACCGATGTAGGTTGAGCACGACACCAAATTATCCCGGTCCGCCATATTTAATCCACCCCAGTTTCGATTCTCGCCATTTTCCTCCGCGCACGTTTAGCAAAGCTAACATTTTTGGATTATTACTGCCAATTACCATTTGAGGTATTGCGTCAACGAACTCTGGAGAGGCAGGTTTTTTAAATTCGGATATCTTTGTGTTACCTTTTCTGCTATCATCGTATCAGCTAAAAGACCAATAGACTTAACTGTACAGACGTTATTTACTTGATATAATTTATTGACCTGTTTTCAGATTCTCATATTCAGCTGCGTGGATTCCGGCTCATGTCGACTAACGCCAAAGATTAATTCTTTCTCTATAATCACTCTTTCATTCGCTGCAGAGCACGGACGTGTTTTTTTTTTTGCGCTTATCAAATTTTATTTTTTCTCGCGATTAAAAACTATTTTATAACTTTTAAACTCATTATCGGTTTAGTTACAATTTCAGCATCCGAATTTGATTTTCATTTCGCGAATTCTTGCAGTCGCTTTTGTTTAAATATACATACAGTTTGGCAAGAAAGTGTTTACACAAGTAAAAATTTCTTCATTTTTCTACTTCAAGATGAAATAAAACAATAAATAGTTAGTTTTTTCAAATTTTTTTGATAAGGTTAGGTAAAGTAAACAATTATCTTCTAAATTAACAAAAAAAAAAAACATAATAATAATGTTTACAATAAAAAAAAACAAGCAAAAACTAGAGAAGGCACAAAAATCCACTGCCAAGAAAGTGTTTACACACATTAAATTCTTTCAATTTACTTAACATATTTCTACAATTAATATTTTGTGTGGCCTCCATTGGCTTTTACAACTGCATTCAGACGTCTATTCATTGATTTAATCAAATTTTGAACATATTCAATGGGTATTTTGGACCACTCCTCCATGATTACCGATTTAAGGTCATTTTTGTTCTTTGGCTGACGCTTGGCGGTACGTTTCTTGAGATATGACTACAACAATACTTGCATCGACGGTGCTGTTGTTTTGCTTATCTCTTTTGCTTTTGTGTCCTTACCGTTGTAGCTAACTCTCGCGCTATGGCGTACAAATTGTTGTTGCATGTGCTCAATTTGACGCGCTCTCCCGCTCTTTCCTATTCTTGTTTGATTTGCGCTCTCGTCTTTTGCCTACCCGCGACTCTGTCATACGTGTTTTTGTTTTTGTGTATTCTTGCTTATTAATTCTTTAGTTGTGAAGGCTTACTCTGCACATTAACTCTTTTATTTTTATACCCTTACAAAAAGGGTATATTAATTTTGGTCAAAAGTGTGCAACGCATAAAACGAAGCATCTCCGACCATACAAAGTATATATATTCTTCATCAGCACGACGAGACGAGTTCAAATAGCCATGTCCGTCCGTCCGTCCGTCCGTCTGAATCAACGCAAACTCCTCCTAGACCGTTAGAGCTCCAGAGCTGAAATTTTGCACGTAGGCTTGTATATACTGCTGGGTTGTATATCTCGGATTCAGCCGGATCGGACCACTATATCATATAGCTCCCATACAAACCCCAAAGTCACGAACAGTGACTTTTCTCAATAACTTCGTTCTTTTCAGTGCTATTATCGTGAAACTTAATATTAGAGAGTATTACGCTTATAAACGACTGTGCCAAATTTGATTAAGATCGGGTGACTATATCATATAGCTCCCATAGGAACGATCGGTCGAAAACAGTGACTTTTGTAAATAACTTTGTTACTTTTAACGCGATTGCTTTCAAATTAAACATTTGTTAGTTTAATATATTTGTTAATGACTGTGCCGAATTTGATAAAGATCGGGTGACTATATCATATAGCTCCCATAGGAACGATCGGTGGAAAACAGTGATTATGATCAATATCTTCGTTATTTCCTATGATTGTAGGCCATTATTTCGCAAACATAACCCTTTTTAGATAAAACGTTCTTCCACATTGATGGCTAATAGGTAAGGAAAGAGTTACCAAAAAAGTTGCAAGGGTATACAAACTTTGACGCGGTCGAAGTTAGCCCCGGCCCTCTGGTTTTTATTCCTTTTTAAATTAAATTTAACTTTTTTATAAAATGGTTGTCTGCTCAAAAATCTATTGTATAGTTGTTACTAATGCGGTAGACTCCCATGATTATATTCTTTGTTGGTTGTGTGACAATGCGGTTCAGTGTGCAGGTTACATAGGCAGAATCAAGGAGTCTATTGCTAAAGGTGGTGGTTTAAACTATGGATGAGATGCTTGCCGGGAGGTCGAGAATGAGATGCGCTCATTCATGAGGCGGACTAGAGATAGTTTTAACACTTTAAGGGCAGGCTTTAACAAACTCCAAGCGGAGTTTACTACTTACTCAGTTCAGAAGCTTATCGCTTATGAATGAGTCTCCGAAACGTAAAAGGACCAGTCCTTGGGGTGTTTCTGTATCTGTAGATCCGCCAGCGTCTCTTATCCACCGATCGGTCTCATGCACCGTCCACTCCCAATGTACAGCAATTGATATCGTTTAAGAGCCAGGTTGTGAATGTGATTAGTAAGGAATTACCGGTATCACCTGGGAATGATCTCTTAAAAACGATGCCTATGTGTCCGGGGAATTAACCATTCCAATGGAAATCGCCGATAGTTGTGAAAGTATCGAGGGCCCCGTAAACAAGTTGACTGTTGCAGTGGGTGACTTGTCCAACGTTGCTGCTGCGGCTGACGCTTCGGGACCGCGGACTCTCGTTGGCATACCACCAAAAAAACATATATTTGTTTCTAGGCTAGACCCTGTTGTCACATCTAAGGATGTAATAGCCTATATTCGGAAGAATGTTAACGTCTCGAAAATTGCGGTGGAAAAGTTTAAATTTTCTTGTGCGCGGGACATATCGTCCTTTAAAATTAGTGTTTCTGCCAATATCTTTGACATTATATGTCGTGAAGATTTTTAGCCAAAGCATTTAATAGTTAAGGAATATACTGTAAAAAGAAAAATCGGCAACCGATTCGCCTGCCAACAACAACAACTAACACTATTCCTGCCACATCAGCATCTGCTGGTGTGTCAAAAAACTAGCTTTGTTCCTTAACCTGGGTTACCAGAATGTTAGAGGACTGAAATCTAAACTTCCTAATTTATATGTATATAGTCTTTCTTTTGACCATAACATTCTAGCTTTTACAGAGACGTGGCTAAAACCTGATATTGCTGATGCATCGGTTTGTTCGTGGAGGGGCGGAAGGATCCCAATAAATTACAAGTGGTTGGCTGGTGCCAATTTCTTCTGGGTGAGCGAGGGATGAATTAATAACGCGCGATAACTTCGGTTAAAAAACGTATGCTTTATTAAATGCACAGGTGGCCGACACACACGAAATGTTTCGGGTTAAAAGTATACAAATTTCGAGATAGAAAATTCTGAAGAGAAGGAACGGGTGTTCGGGTGAAAAACTCGGATTAGAATGAATATGGCGATTTACAGGAGAACCCTTCGTCACCCTCCTCAGTATGACCGAATTCGGTTTTGGGAAAAACCCTACCCCTCACTCTCTGCTGTTCACCCGGTGGCGTGAACATACCGCCCCCCTTGCAACAAGTTGCAATTGCCTCGCTGGACATGTCTAAGGATGGGGGATGGCAGCGTTCTGGATCGCCAAGACACGGGTGGAGATGGAGGGGGAACTTTGGATGCAGATGGAGTAGGCGGCACGATGGCTGAAGACCTTTGGATAGAAGCCCGAATGAAAGGCGGGTGCTTTTCGGGTCTTTGCTCCTTGGGTTGGATGTACGCGACAGAGCTGTCGATGTGCAAGAGCGTGTGGTGTTGCTTGCCACATCGATGGCATCCTGCTGTGCTCCTGCAGGAACCATTGGAATGCTCATGAGCCAAACAGTTCGGGCAGTATCCGTTGCTTAAGACTACCCGTAGTCTGTCGTCAGCTCGTAGTCCTCGAAACTGTCGGCACTGACGGAGCGCGTGTACCCCTTGACAAACGCGGCACCTAAAGCAATTGGAACTGCGTTCTAAATCGGATGGTGCTGCTGTCCTTAGAGACAGTTTCGGGCTGCTGGAGGAGGTGGACCGAGACCGTCTGGATTTTCCAGTAACGGATCCACAGAGAACCCATCCGAACATCGTCTCGATCCCCACGAAAGAATCACCAACATTCTTGATGATTCGTTCCCCAAGGATAGTGGGAAGGAGCTCGGCTCCAAGCACCAAATCCACAGGAGCTCTTTGGTGAAATAGCGGATCAGCGAGCGGAAGGTCAAGCGAATCCTGCTTCACCTTATTCGGGACGGCGCGGGACGGAAGTGCTTCAGCTACACTAGGCAGCACCACGGCGACTGCTTGGAACTGTCGCAGCGGTTCGTCAGGAGGAGAAATCTGTAGGCGGCACACTTTGTCGCCGCTACCAGCATCGCATTGCCCAATGCCGCGAATGCTAGTTGATACTTTGCAGCTTGGAGGATTAATCAATTCAAACATTCTTTGGGAAATAAAGGACGCTTCGGATCCCATATCAATCAAAGCGCGGATTTGAAACTGCTTGCCACGATGATGAATAGTTACCCTTGCAGTACCCAGGTGGCCAGTGTTGCGAGTGGAGGCGAAGTAACTTCCCACGTTTACATGAGGGCTGCTGGAAGAATCGGAGGACGCAGGATTCGGAATTATACAAGCATCAGGTGCTGAGCTCTCTTGCACTTGAGCGGAAAAGGCCTGAGCTCGTGCCGTAGGTTTTCGGCTTACGGATGGAAAGGTCTGACCGCTAGAGTTTGGTTGAAGGACATCTGTGGCCTCTAGGACACGGTGGCGATCAGTTAGGAATCGATTCAGGTCGTCCCAGGATGAGACGGCGGTCTTATTTGGAACGGACTGTTCCCACAACAGAAGGGTGGATTTGGGCATTTTGCTCGTACAGATTGCTATGAGAAGGATATCCCAATTGTCTGTACAAGCCCCGGAAAGCTCAAGACCGGTTAAGCAACCTTGAATTGACGTCTGCAGTTCTCTCAACGCTTTGCCAGACTCTTGTGTTACAGCTGGGATCTGTAGAAGCTGCTTGGCTTGGCTCATAATCAATAATCGATTATTTTCGTATCGCGCAGTGAGGTTATCCCACGCGGACTGGAACCCTTCATTGGTCAAGGGTGACCTAGAAACAATGGCTCTGGCTTCACCGCGAGTTTTGCAACTTAAGTGGTAAAGTTTCTCCACTTGTGTTAGGCTTGGATTATGGATAAAAATCGCGGTAAACAAATCACGGAATGTAGGCCAAGCCAGGCTGTCTCCGTTGAAGATTTAGACATCGCACGGGGGAACTGTGTGGCTTTGGTGGGTGGAATCGACGGAGAGCGTGACTGGTGGGGAAGCCATTTTCGCGGACAACTGCTCGATTCGCTCTCCAAACAAAGTCCCGCCTCGCACATATACCATATAACAATATTCATGTTTAGCTTTAATTGTAGCTATGTGCTTCGGACTATCTTCGTTCTTTTGAGCCGTCAAGGCTTTATAGCATCGTGAAAACTCTGCCTCGACTTTTGTCCAAAGTGACTTAAGCTGGTCTAAGTGTATTTTAACGGAGACGAGTGGCACATCGTCAGCTAAAGCCTGGGACTCGCGAGTCTCGAACGCCGTTAATGCCTCGCACACGGCAACAAAGTCGGAAAGAGACATCGTAGAGTGTTCTCTGAGCTATTACGAATCGAATGGAAACAAATAACTTCGTGGAATTAGAGCTCTCAAGCGAGGAGATCGAAACGAAGCCGTAAGTGGACTGTATAATTTAAGTATAGAGGAGGAGTGAGAAAAAGAAATGACTCCTCTTTCTAATGAACACAATGAATAAGCATAGATAGCATAAATAAAATTAGAAGGATTTATAATTTTCCTCGCAGTTGTGTGAATAATTATAAGGATATATAATCACTTGGATATTAAAATTTATACAATGTGGAAAAATGTTTAAATTTATAAGAGTATTTAAAAGTATGGAAAAATTGAGACCAGTAGGATTGGGAGTGCCGAAAACTTTTCAATAAGGAAAAAAAAAACTCGGAATTAGTTTTCATTAAACGGACAAGATCAATTTCATGGATCCCTGAGGAAAAGATCAAAATGCACCAAGACAAGCCAAAATATTAATTCCATATAAATAAAGTTGTACTTATTTTTCTTTAGAAAATATTTTGCGAATTAAATTCAATCAGTCGATTGAAATATGTTTGCACAATAAGAAAATCACGAAGGAAAAAATGGATGTCGTGACCGAGTCACGGCTTGGCTCAAGTGTCAGCACTGATGAGACTTGAGTGTCAGCACTGATCGAGAGTCAGCTGTTCTGCCGTTGTTTATGTTTTGTGAGTTTAATTAATTGTAAATTGTTTAACGAGGATCACGATTTCCTACTTTAATTATGTAGGTTTCGAATTATTAAATTGCGGAAAGCCAATCGGAGTGGCTGCAATTAATTTTGTGTGGGTGAATTCAAATTGTATGTGGACATATATGTGTGTGTGTTAATGTGTGCTTAACGCGGCAAAAGTATTACATGTGTATGTACCTATGTATGTACATACATATGTATGTATGGATGTAAAAATTATTTGACATAAATAATTTATGCCGATGGACTAATGATCAGCCCGTGGAGTGTGCTGTACACTTTAAGTAAAGGTAAGTGGTACTTTATAAATTCTCGATTATTAAGCACCTCTACTTGCAGGTTAGAAAACAGCTGTTTTTACATGTAGGAATGTATATGTGTGTATATACATACATATGTATGTATTGCTATGCAATTGGACTTTTGGACAATCCGAATTTCGAAGAATGGAAAAAAAAAATGCACTTCATAAACACAAAAATGATCGGGAAATACCATGTAACCCTTGGAACAGGTCAGGTATGTACATACAAGTATACAAAAGTGTGTAGGTCGCTATGGAAGAGCGGGAAACCTCACACTTTTATAAGTTTGTAATGGAATATAATGTGAATGAGATTTTTAATAAGAAATGTTGTACTTATCAGGAATTCCGCCGATGCAAGCTGGAATAGCGGAAGGATATCCGGCTCGAAGGACCAATGTTCGTGGAGGGGCGGAAGGATCCCAATAAATTACAAGTGGTTGGCTGGTGCCAATTTCTTCTGGGTGAGCGAGGGATGAATTAATAACGCGCGATAACTTCGGTTAAAAAACGTATGCTTTATTAAATGCACAGGTGGCCGACACACACGAAATGTTTCGGGTTAAAAGTATACAAATTTCGAGATAGAAAATTCTGAAGAGAAGGAACGGGTGTTTGGGTGAAAAACTCGGATTAGAATGAATATGGCGATTTACAGGAGAACCCTTCGTCACCCTCCTCAGTATGACCGAATTCGGTTTTGGGAAAAACCCTACGCCTCACTCTCTGCTGTTCACCCGGTGGCGTGAACAGGTTTTTTCCAAAAACTTTTCTATATTCAGACGTGACCGGATTTCTCGCATGGTGGTGGCGTGGTGGTGGCGTGGTGGTGCCGTTCTGATAGCTGTTGATGCTGCTTTATCATCTGAAATGATTCAAACCCAGGAGATTGAGTTTGTCGGTGTTAAAGTAAATTTTAAATTTTTTAATGCTTTTATGACTTGTTCCTATATTCCACCATTGTCAGACATCATTTAGAGGCAATTCAGTATGTCTCATTTTTAATGTCCAGTCAAGACATGCTCATGGTTGTAGGTAATTTTAATTTACCCGCTTTAGCATGGTCACCAACAGATGAATCTACCATGCTGCTGCCCTCTATGTCACATGACTTTATTGATGGCTTATCTTTATCCCAAGTCAATCCTGTCTTAAATTCTAATGCAAAATCGTTAGATCTATCGAGTGCGATCAAAAATATGTGGCGAATTCATAACCGTAATGCATCTCTGTAGAAGCTTTGCAGCGTAAGCGCAGGTAACTTCCTAAAGGGAAGGCTTTGAGAATAGAAGGGAAAGGGTATATAAGAACCTTCCACCCACACTTCCACCTCTTTTCATTATTCTGGCTTAACGACGAATTGCTTTCGTTCCCCGAAGAATAAAGTGAACAGTTAAAATTTGTTTTTGTGAAATTCACCAAATAAATAAATTCACTCGGGTTAAATAAAATATTCGTAAGCCCAGCAACAAGCCAAAAAGTAAAAGGCAGCTGGAATAATTAAATTTTTTGGATACCAATTTCCAATATCTAGGAAAAATTTACGTAACTTTTGGCATAATCCGTCATAGGCCTATCACCAACACCACATGGCCAAGACGACAATTCAACCAAACTCTACAGAAGGAGAAAATTAAATCGCTGGTTTTAAACATTAGTCAACAGTGTTAGCTGTCACAAGGCGAAAAGTTGTGTGTAAAAGGAGAGAAAATTATAAAGTGGTCATACAGAAAATTTTTGTTTGTCAATGAACATACTCAGTTACAAAAATTGTTGGAAAAAAAATATTAATTTTAGTTGTCGGGGTTGTAAACAAAAAAAATTGTAATTGCAGAAGAAACGAAAATTTTTATTAAAATTAAAAGTGTCAAATCTAAAACGGATAGAAAGATACCCTTTTTCAGCGCACCTATGTTAGAGTCAATTTTTTTATTGTGAGTTTGTGTGTCAGTATTAAGCATTTAAAACACTAATAGAATCGTATAATTCGTTAAAACAAAACCATAAAAAGTATATTTAAAACATCAAGACAGACACATGATCCAGCTGCTGAAGGCCTTCATCGGTGGACTTTCCAAAATGTAAGTGTTTTCTTTTTATCACTTTTACCTTTTTACCGCTAGAGCGCATAACATATGGTGATTAAGATTAAAGGGCAAAAGAAAAAAAGGTTTGACAACCACATATACCTATGTTATGCTGCTCACTCGCTATTATTGTTTTCTTTTTTTGTTTTATGCATTCTAAATTTTATTTGCCTTTATCACACATACAAACTACACTTACGAATGATCATGAAATTTTGAATTAATTAAATCAAAATTATTAAAAGATATAAGTGCTATTAATCATTCGGTGTCGCAATTAATTTTTTTGAATAAGCTTGTAAAAAAATTTTAAATATTATATTGCATCAGTCTAGATGCGGGAAAAAATCTGTTCGTTTATATAGTTTGTTGAGGGGGGAGGGGACGCACAACCCGAATAACGCAGGCAGAATAAAAGAATAGTAACACGTCCGTACAACTCAGAAGTTTATTAGAGACTAATTGCGCGTGCCAGTAATTCAGTCGGGCAAGCGCAGTATTCAAATACAAAAAAGAGATAGATAGATGTATGCGTTCAAATACATACGCAATTAGAATACATGTGTGCATTGCTCTGGAAAGTTCTTGAACGTTACTTTTTTAATACCCTTCCTCAATGCAACCATGTTTACAAAGTTAACTCAAATTTAACATATTCACAAAGTCATTATGCTTTTTCTTTGGCAAATTCTTAGTTAAAATATCCGCTATCATTAAATCAGTCGAAACATACTTCAACTCAACAAAACCTTCAGATACAGTTTGTCGTACAAAATGATATCTTATATCTATATGTTTTGTCCTAGAATGATGAACTGGATTCTTCGCCAACTGTTGGGCACTCAAGTTATCTCCATATACAACTGTTGGGGTCTCGGCATTTCCACATCCCAGCTCAATGATTAAGCGTTGCAAAACGATAGCTTCTTTGCATGCGGTCGACAAAGCTATATACTCAGCTTCAGTGCTACTTAGCGCCACACTGCGCTGTTTCTCAGATTTCCAAGATATTGGGCCTCCGGCCAAAAAGAAAACATAGCCGGTATAGGACTTCCGGTCAGTTTTGTCACCACCCCAATCGGCATCTACATATCCAGAAAAAGCTTGGCCGGTCCTTTTATAGCGTAGCTTTTTATCCATCGTTGATGCCAAATACCGCAGGATGTGCTTCACACCTGCTTCATGCTCTGAATGCGGATCTTGATTTCGCTGAGCCAACTTTGCAACTGAATGCAATATATCCGGTCTGGTGGTTAGAGCCAGCCACATCAGTTCGCCTATTTGAGTCTGGTACGACCCTATGTCAACCCTCTTGCACTGCTTATTGTCGCATGCCACTTGATGCCCTGCGTCAAGAGGAGTAACCGCCGGTCTGCAGTTTTCGATACCGTATCGAACCAACATATCGTTGATATATTGGGAATGGCCTAGAGTAATAGGCCCAAGCTCACCGTCTCGATGAATCTCCATACCCAGGAATAGCTCAGTTGCACCCTTGTCTGTGCAATCGAACGCGTTTGATATCGCTGCTTTGATGGCATCCATCTTCTGTTTTGAACGACAAGCTATAAGGAGATCATCAACATAAACAAGAATTAATGTTAAGTCTTCTTCACCATGGTTTTGGTATAGACACGGCTCACTACTACATGGTTTAAAACCCAAATCTCGTAATACAGCGTCCAGCTTAGAGTTCCATGCCCTTCCTGATTGTTTCAAACCGTAGATTGCCTTCTTCAAATGTAATGCAGCCTTTGGACGATTTTTGTCTGTGTACCCCATGGGTTGCCTCATATACACCGTGTCCTCCAGATCGCTATTGAGGTATGCTGTGCATACGTCCATTTGATGTAAATAAAGATCCAACTCTGCTGCCACCGCCAAAACAAACCTTACGCTTTCTAATCGACATACAGGAGCATATGTATCGGTGTAGTTTACACCAAACTGCTGCGAGCATCCTTTTGCAACCAATCGCGCCTTAAAATGTTCAATGTCTCCCTGCGCATTCTTTTTCAGACTAAAAACCCATTTGCAGCCTATTGTTCGTTGTTTGTTTGTTAGGTCTATCAGCTCCCATTTTGCCTATAGCGTCCAGGCAAATCAAACATAACCGTCGTACAATTAGTTTGCACTAAGGGATCTCTTTCATCAAAGAGAACATCTCTTCGTTCAACCACTTTGCGAGTTTCTCCATCGTATAATCGGTATCCTTTTGCTTCTCTTGAATATCCCACCATGCGATATTCCTTTCCTTTTGGTCGGAATTTACTTTCCTGGTGACCCTTGGATAGCGCAACTGCAACAGAACCAAAAACTTTAAGATGATTAATACATGGCTTCTTGCCAGTCCACGCTTCCATTGGCGTTTGGTTTGTCAGTGCGCTTGTAGGCGAACGGTTCCTCAGATATACAGCTGTAAATATAGCCTCTGCCCACAATGCCTCACATAATCCAGACTGTGCCAACAAACACCTAGACATTTCCACCAGAGTGCGGTTAGCTCGTTCCGCAACGCCGTTCTGTTGTGGAGTGTACGCTATGGTCAACTGGCGTAATATCCCGTTTTTCTTCAGGTAGTCATCGAATGCATTGTTCACATATTCTCGTCCATTGTCACTGCGGATACATTTTAGCTTCTTCCCTGTCTGCCTCTCCACTAGACTCTTGAACTCCAGAAACTTGCCAAAAACCTCATCTTTGCCCTTGAGGAAATACACAAAAATTCGCCTAGATTTGTCATCAATAAATGTTAGGAAATAACGTGAACCACCTAGTGATTTTGTTCCAAAAGTTCAGCAGACATCACTATGAACCAATTGTAAAAGTTCACTGGACCGACTTTCTGTCATCTTGGGAAATGGCTGAACATGTATTTTACTCACCATGCATGTCTTACATGGAGTATTGGGCGCGAAGTTGGTCACACTTAGCCCACGTACCAAGCCCTTACTTGCGATTTGAGTCAGACTTTTATAATTAAGATGACCAAAGCGTTTGTGCCACAATGATACATCTTCTCTGACAGCAGCAAAAAGATTTTCCGATTCAGCTTCAAAAACAAACAAGTTGCCTATCTTTTTTGCTTCTAAAATACATTCACCATTTTGTATGATCTTGGCCATATGTTTTTCGAAATGTATAACACTGTTATATTCAATAACACGCGCCACTGACATAAAGTTTCCTGCCAGCCCTGGTACATAAGGCACGTTGTTCATTGTTAATTTACATATTCCAGTCCGAATAGTGACTTTTCCTTTGCCTTCTGCACGTAAATACCCCGCATCTGCCAGACTGATCTTCTCATCATGTACAGAGAAATCTGAAAACATACTCTTATCGCAACACATATGACTCGTCGCACCAGAATCCAAGCACCACTTCTCTCTTTTCATATTCTCTGCTTCCAAAGCATTTATCAAGCTACATTGCTTGTTCTCCATTTTCTCAGTGTATTTGTACTCTTTCTCTTTTTATCGACTCTCTCTTTGCCGCACTGTGCTTTGACATGCCCTTGCCTGCCGCATTTGTAACAAGTAATTTGCGAACGATTTCTCTGTGTGCGTGCATTTTGATTTCTGTTTCTGTTCTGCATAGCAACAAATGCCTCTTGCCCATTCTCTTTCGTTACAGTTAGACGTTTTCGTTCTGCTTCCTCCTTTAATTTTATGCAGAGAATTTCAAAATTGGGCAAATCGTCGCGCGTCTCGATGGCGACAACGAAATTCTCATACACTGGTGGTAAACTCGATAACAAAATGATAGTTCGTAACTCCTCATTTATTTGTACACCGGCGCCTGCAAGCTGATCTAACACATCAGAGAAACCATTTATATAACTGGGCATATCTTGACCGTCTGTCATGCGTAAGCTTAGCAACTTATTGTACAGCGATACCTTCCGCACCGGTCCCTTTGGCTGATGGACATCTCGTAGTCTTGTCCACGCCTCAAATGCCGTTAAACAATTTTTTATGTATGCCAATTGCGATGGTTTTACGCTCAACGTAATACTTGCTAGGGCCTTCCGATCCAATCCTCCGAGATCGACACCTTCCACCGTGGGCAAATTTCCAGCCGTTACATCCCACAGGTCTGAATGCACCAACACGCTGCGCATTTATACAAATATACATTCCAAGAATCATAATTCTTTTCGTCCAACTTCTCGATGTGGTACAGATTACTCATGTTGTCTTTTGAGTCTCTTCTCCCGAATAAAGTTCGTAACTTATTCTTAGCTTTAATGCTCTCTGATATAAATCGTTAAATATATCACTTCATTACTTTACTATTCAAAACCGTGCCCTGGGCCCATAACCTGTTGAGGGGGGAGGGGACGCACAACCCGAATAACGCAGGCAGAATAAAAGAATAGTAACACGTCCGTACAACTCAGAAGTTTATTAGAGACTAATTGCGCGTGCCAGTAATTCAGTCGGGCAAGCGCAGTATTCAAATACAAAAAAGAGATAGATAGATGTATTAGAATACATGTGTGCATTGCTCTGGAAAGTTCTTGAACGTTACTTTTTTAACATAGTTTACAGTAATCAGAAAAAAAAAACAAAAATTAAGGAAAACAACAAAAACATGTAATACAATAGTTAATAATGAAGCGTAGATTTAAGTAAAGTAGTGGGAGAATTTATACATATACGGTGAAGAGAAAAAAATGCCCTTGGCAATGAAATTGTTTTGGAAGAATAAATAAGAAAAATGTATTTTGGATAGAAGTCTAAGTTCCCACAACATGATTATATAAAAATGATGAAATAGAATGAGCATTTGGGGTCCTTTAACATATCATAATTTTTGTCTTTTGTTATTGGCCATGGACGGGAGGGTATAGATGCATAATGGCAGCCAACATCTAAGCCATACTAGAGCTAGACATCATACATTGGGAGGAGTTCGCGTTAGATAGCTAGTTCATTAACTTAGTGGTATTTTTTTTTGTCCTGTTACTTGCGACATTAAAAAGCCATACGTTTGTTCGTTTTTTTTTTTTTTGAGAATGCAATTCTCTCTTTTAGTTTCATAGGGACTCTATAATAAATTATATGTAGCGAGATGTTTCGAAAACTGCAGCAACAACCCATCCCACCCGGAAGAGCTACGGTTACAAATTAGGGTCCCGATCCGCTGTAAGATCGTAATATCATGGTGTCAGTTTTTTTTGAGAGCCAACACTACCCTGCTACAGTACAATCTTATTTTTGTATTGGATTCTTCTTATTGTGATGTTTCTAGGATTAAACCATTTGTTCTTCCCGAAGACAAATTTCATCCTACATTAAATTCTAAAATTGATCTGCCCATGCTTTCACCATTACTTGGTTCAAATGAGTTACCTCCAACTAGGTGCTTTCGTAAGACTGACTCTGCTAGCCTTAATGAAAACATTACTATCAATTGTTACAATTGTAGAGATATGAACTCAGCTGTTCGTTTTTTTTATGATACTCTGAATTCACTCTTTGATATTTGTGTGCCTCTTGGTAGGCTGGAGCGGCTTATCAAACCTCCCTGGTTCTCTCGAGAGTTATCCAATTTGAAAATGTGAAGACTCGATATTATAAGAAGTTTCAAAAAATACGTCGTTCATCAGATTACGCTCTGTATACAGTCGCTCTTTAAAAATTCATGATGCTTAATACACAATGCTATAAGAATTATCTTCAGCGGTGTAAGCTTCAGGTTTCATCTGACCCTAAATAATTTTATAATTTTGTTAATTCTAAACGTAAGACCTCTGTGCACCCATCTTTTTTGTCTTTTAAAAATAAAAAACTATCACTGATCAGGCAATTGCCGATATGTTTGTGAGCTTTTCCAAAACAACTTATTTCTCAACGGAATATCGAGCAATTCCTTAAGCTAATCATTTGAAAGAGGCAAATTGTATTTTTCATCCAGTGATTGATGAAAGTTCTCTTCTTAGCGAACTTAAACTACTTAAACCTGTTTATTCTCTGGGGCCAGATGGTCTACCTGGATGTGTACTCAGGTTCTGTCCAAACGCATTATATAAACCCATTTTAAAATTTAAATTCATCTCTTTGGAAGGAGTCGTATATCATTCCTCTGCATAACAATGACAAAAAGTTCGAAGCCTCTAACTCTATAGTAAGAGATACACCTATGGGTATTTCAAAATTGTCCGCTATTCCGAAATCTATTGAGAAAACTATACTTCTCAATTGCAACATTTTTGCAGCTCTACTATTTCGCCATCCCAACATGGGTTTGTGAAACGTAGATCTACAACCACTAACCTTTTAGAATTTACCTTTACAATTAGCAAGGGGTTCAAAAATGGTAAACAAACTGATGTCATATACACTGACTTTAGCAAGAATTTTGATTCTCTTAATCAAACTATATTACTTTCTAAACTGAACGACATTGGGTTCCCACCTTCATTCCTTTCTTGGGTTCAAGAATATTTAACAAGTAGAAAACAGAAGGTACTTTTTAAGTCTTTTTTTCCAATTCAATTCCTGTGACATCTGGTGTACCTCAAGGTAGTCATCTTGGCCCTCTGCTCTTCACACTATTTATTAACAATCTTCCATCAGTCATTGTTCATTCGCGCGTGCTTATGTATGCTGACGAAGTCAAGCTTTGTCTTACTTATACAGAAACAGATCTTAACACTACCAAATGTAAGGTAATGACTTTTTTTCGTTACTCTCCTCAATTGGTCAATTATTTTCTAAACAATAGTCCTTTAGAACATTTAAATTATATGAATGATTTGGACATACTTATGGACCATAAGTTAAATTTTAAAACCCATATTTCCACCACGGAACCCCGATACAACTAAAGTTCTTTTTACTTCGCTTGTCCGTCCTATTTTCGAGTGTAGATCTTGCATTTGGTCCCCTTAATATCAGTCGCACCAGATTAGACTTGAATCCGTTCAAAAGCAGTTCTTGCTATTTGCTCTTCGTGGCTTAAGCTGGGATCGCAATGTCAATTTTCCTTCATATTCTAGTAGACTTCTCTTTCTTCCCTAACTAACCGTAGGGTTTGCTTGGTGTTATTTTTCTGTACAATCTCCTGATTGGTGATATTGACTCGCCTGAGTTATTAGCTCAAGTAAATCTGTCGGTACCATGAAGACGGAGTAGACATCTTTTGATACCTTTATCCCTTAGTCGTTGTTCTTCTAACTATGCCATGCATGCAGCTTTTAGGGTCCACTGCTCTGATTATAACCTTCTATTCGCTGTCCTATCCCATTTAGTTAATAGATAGCTACAGTATTATTTGTTTGTCTGTTTTTTTTTATTGTGTATTTGTGGGAAGCGGGCAGTTATCTGCTTGGGCTCGCGAGTAACAGGATTTGTCCTGGTGTCGTAGGGACCACTTGAACGTACTGCGCATAGTATCGTCAACGTCCGCTAAGATAAGTGTCAAAATCGTTCCGTCATCCATAAATCCGTAGATATCGACAGATTTAAAGTTACCGTACAAAGTAATTGGAACAATAAAAAAAGCATTATGGCTGGTTGGTTGGTGAACCACGATGATTATGCAGGGCGCCTTCAATTATCTCCTCATGGAGAAGACGATCATATTTTGCGCTGCAGCAAATATCTGGGCGTCTAAAGTACATTCTCATGCTAATAACGTTTGGCAGCATTTCTGGCAGCAATAATCTGTCACGCATCGCTCCAACTTCCCCACCTTTGACTTTGGACTTTTGCAGACGCAGACATTCTCCTCATTGCTGTATCCACCGAATCGTGTGCTACCTAGTGTCATAGGTGCTTCCTTTGTATTTTTTTTAAAGGTTAAAATTCCTTTTAGCATTTATTGGATTGTTTTATTATAAAATTAGTTTTGCGTGGCATCCTCTTCTTCACCATGGTTTTGGTATAGACACGGCTCACTACTACATGGTTTAAAACCCAAATCTCGTAATACAGCTTCCAGCTTAGAGTTCCATGCCCTTCCTGATTGTTTCAAACCGTAGATTGCCTTCTTCAAATGTAATGCAGCCTTTGGACGATTTTTGTCTGTGTACCCCATGGGTTGCCTCATATACATCGTGTCCTCCAGATCGCTATTGAGGTATGCTGTGCATACGTCCATTTGATGTAAATAAAGATCCAACTCTGCTGCCACCGCCAAAACAAACCTTACGCTTTCTAATCGACATACAGGAGCATATGTATCGGTGTAGTTTACACCAAACTGCTGCGAGCATCCTTTTGCAACCAATCGCGCCTTAAAATGTTCAATGTCTCCCTGCGCATTCTTTTTCAGACTAAAAACCCATTTGCAGCCTATTGTTCGTTGTTTGTTTGTTAGGTCTATCAGCTCCCATTTTGCCTATAGCGTCCAGGCAAATCAAACATAACCGTCGTACAATTAGTTTGCACTAAGGGATCTCTTTCATCAAAGAGAACATCTCTTCGTTCAACCACTTTGCGAGTTTCTCCATCATATAATCGGTATCCTTTTGCTTCTCTTGAATATCCCACCATGCGATATTCCTTTCCTTTTGGTCGGAATTTACTTTCCTGGTGACCCTTGGATAGCGCAACTGCAACAGAACCAAAAACTTTAAGATGATTAATACATGGCTTCTTGCCAGTCCACGCTTCCATTGGCGTTTGGTTTGTCAGTGCGCTTGTAGGCGAACGGTTCCTCAGATATACAGCTGTAAATATAGCCTCTGCCCACAATGCCTCACATAATCCAGACTGTGCCAACAAACACCTAGACATTTCCACCAGAGTGCGGTTTGCTCGTTCCGCAACGCCGTTCTGTTGTGGAGTGTACGCTATGGTCTGCACGTAAATACCCCGCATCTGCCAGACTGATCTTCTCATCATGTACAGAGAAATCTGAAAACATACTCTTATCGCAACACATATGACTCGTCGCACCAGAATCCAAGCACCACTTCTCTCTTTTCATATTCTCTGCTTCCAAAGCATTTATCAAGCTACATTGCTTGTTCTCCATTTTCTCAGTGTATTTGTACTCTTTCTCTTTTTTATCGACTCTCTCTTTGCCGCACTGTGCTTTGACATGCCCTTGCCTGCCGCATTTGTAACAAGTAATTTGCGAACGATTTCTCTGTGTGCGTGCATTTTGATTTCTGTTTCTGTTCTGCATAGCAACAAATGCCTCTTGCCCATTCTCTTTCGTTACAGTTAGACGTTTTCGTTCTGCTTCCTCCTTTAATTTTATGCAGAGAATTTCAAAATTGGGCAAATCGTCGTGCGTCTCGATGGCGACAACGAAATTCTCATACACTGGTGGTAAACTCGATAACAAAATGATAGTTCGTAACTCCTCATTTATTTGTACACCGGCGCCTGCAAGCTGATCTAACACATCAGAGAAACCATTTATATAACTGGGCATATCTTGACCGTCTGTCATGCGTAAGCTTAGCAACTTATTGTACAGCGATACCTTCCGCACCGGTCCCTTTGGCTGATGGACATCTCGTAGTCTTGTCCACGCCTCAAATGCCGTTAAACAATTTTTTATGTATGCCAATTGCGATGGTTTTACGCTCAACGTAATACTTGCTAGGGCCTTCCGATCCAATCCTCCGAGATCGACACCTTCCACCGTGGGCAAATTTCCAGCCGTTACATCCCACAGGTCTGAATGCACCAACACGCTGCGCATTTATACAAATATACATTCCAAGAATCATAATTCTTTTCGTCCAACTTCTCGATGTGGTACAGATTACTCATGTTGTCTTTTGAGTCTCTTCTCCCGAATAAAGTTCGTAACTTATTCTTAGCTTTAATGCTCTCTGATATAAATCGTTAAATATATCACTTCATTACTTTACTATTCAAAACCGTGCCCTGGGCCCATAACCTGTTGAGGGGGGAGGGGACGCACAACCCGAATAACGCAGGCAGAATAAAAGAATAGTAACACGTCCGTACAACTCAGAAGTTTATTAGAGACTAATTGCGCGTGCCAGTAATTCAGTCGGGCAAGCGCAGTATTCAAATACAAAAAAGAGATAGATAGATGTATTAGAATACATGTGTGCATTGCTCTGGAAAGTTCTTGAACGTTACTTTTTTAACATAGTTTACAGTAATCAGAAAAAAAAAAACAAAAATTAAGGAAAACAACAAAAACATGTAATACAATAGTTAATAATGAAGCGTAGATTTAAGTAAAGTAGTGGGAGAATTTATACATATACGGTGAAGAGAAAAAAATGCCCTTGGCAATGAAATTGTTTTGGAAGAATAAATAAGAAAAATGTATTTTGGATAGAAGTCTAAGTTCCCACAACATGATTATATAAAAATGATGAAATAGAATGAGCATTTGGGGTCCTTTAACATATCATAATTTTTGTCTTTTGTTATTGGCCATGGACGGGAGGGTATAGATGCATAATGGCAGCCAACATCTAAGCCATACTAGAGCTAGACATCATACATTGGGAGGAGTTCGCGTTAGATAGCTAGTTCATTAACTTAGTGGTATTTTTTTTTGTCCTGTTACTTGCGACATTAAAAAGCCATACGTTCGTTCGTTTTTTTTTTTTGAGAATGCAATTCTCTCTTTTAGTTTCATAGGGACTCTATAATAAATTATATGTAGCGAGATGTTTCGAAAACTGCAGCAACAACCCATCCCACCCGGAAGAGCTACGGTTACAAATTAGGGTCCCGATCCGCTGTAAGATCGTAATATCATGGTGTCAGTTTTTTTTGAGAGCCAACACTACCCTGCTACAGTACAATCTTATTTTTGTATTGGATTCTTCTTATTGTGATGTTTCTAGGATTAAACCATTTGTTCTTCCCGAAGACAAATTTCATCCTACATTAAATTCTAAAATTGATCTGCCCATGCTTTCACCATTACTTGGTTCAAATGAGTTACCTCCAACTAGGTGCTTTCGTAAGACTGACTCTGCTAGCCTTAATGAAAACATTACTATCAATTGTTACAATTGTAGAGATATGAACTCAGCTGTTCGTTTTTTTTATGATACTCTGAATTCACTCTTTGATATTTGTGTGCCTCTTGGTAGGCTGGAGCGGCTTATCAAACCTCCCTGGTTCTCTCGAGAGTTATCCAATTTGAAAATGTGAAGACTCGATATTATAAGAAGTTTCAAAAAATACGTCGTTCATCAGATTACGCTCTGTATACAGTCGCTCTTTAAAAATTCATGATGCTTAATACACAATGCTATAAGAATTATCTTCAGCGGTGTAAGCTTCAGGTTTCATCTGACCCTAAATAATTTTATAATTTTGTTAATTCTAAACGTAAGACCTCTGTGCACCCATCTTTTTTGTCTTTTAAAAATAAAAAACTATCACTGATCAGGCAATTGCCGATATGTTTGTGAGCTTTTCCAAAACAACTTATTTCTCAACGGAATATCGAGCAATTCCTTAAGCTAATCATTTGAAAGAGGCAAATTGTATTTTTCATCCAGTGATTGATGAAAGTTCTCTTCTTAGCGAACTTAAACTACTTAAACCTGTTTATTCTCTGGGGCCAGATGGTCTACCTGGATGTGTACTCAGGTTCTGTCCAAACGCATTATATAAACCCATTTTAAAATTTAAATTCATCTCTTTGGAAGGAGTCGTATATCATTCCTCTGCATAACAATGACAAAAAGTTCGAAGCCTCTAACTCTATAGTAAGAGATACACCTATGGGTATTTCAAAATTGTCCGCTATTCCGAAATCTATTGAGAAAACTATACTTCTCAATTGCAACATTTTTGCAGCTCTACTATTTCGCCATCCCAACATGGGTTTGTGAAACGTAGATCTACAACCACTAACCTTTTAGAATTTACCTTTACAATTAGCAAGGGGTTCAAAAATGGTAAACAAACTGATGTCATATACACTGACTTTAGCAAGAATTTTGATTCTCTTAATCAAACTATATTACTTTCTAAACTGAACGACATTGGGTTCCCACCTTCATTCCTTTCTTGGGTTCAAGAATATTTAACAAGTAGAAAACAGAAGGTACTTTTTAAGTCTTTTTTTTCCAATTCAATTCCTGTGACATCTGGTGTACCTCAAGGTAGTCATCTTGGCCCTCTGCTCTTCACACTATTTATTAACAATCTTCCATCAGTCATTGTTCATTCGCGCGTGCTTATGTATGCTGACGAAGTCAAGCTTTGTCTTACTTATACAGAAACAGATCTTAACACTACCAAATGTAAGGTAATGACTTTTTTTCGTTACTCTCCTCAATTGGTCACTTATTTTCTAAACAATAGTCCTTTAGAACATTTAAATTATATGAATGATTTGGACATACTTATGGACCATAAGTTAAATTTTAAAACCCATATTTCCACCACGGAACCCCGATACAACTAAAGTTCTTTTTACTTCGCTTGTCCGTCCTATTTTCGAGTGTAGATCTTGCATTTGGTCCCCTTAATATCAGTCGCACCAGATTAGACTTGAATCCGTTCAAAAGCAGTTCTTGCTATTTGCTCTTCGTGGCTTAAGCTGGGATCGCAATGTCAATTTTCCTTCATATTCTAGTAGACTTCTCTTTCTTCCCTAACTAACCGTAGGGTTTGCTTGGTGTTATTTTTCTGTACAATCTCCTGATTGGTGATATTGACTCGCCTGAGTTATTAGCTCAAGTAAATCTGTCGGTACCATGAAGACGGAGTAGACATCTTTTGATACCTTTATCCCTTAGTCGTTGTTCTTCTAACTATGCCATGCATGCAGCTTTTAGGGTCCACTGCTCTGATTATAACCTTCTATTCGCTGTCCTATCCCATTTAGTTAATAGATAGCTACAGTATTATTTGTTTGTCTGTTTTTTTTTATTGTGTATTTGTGGGAAGCGGGCAGTTATCTGCTTGGGCTCGCGAGTAACAGGATTTGTCCTGGTGTCGTAGGGACCACTTGAACGTACTGCGCATAGTATCGTCAACGTCCGCTAAGATAAGTGTCAAAATCGTTCCGTCATCCATAAATCCGTAGATATCGACAGATTTAAAGTTACCGTACAAAGTAATTGGAACAATAAAAAAAGCATTATGGCTGGTTGGTTGGTGAACCACGATGATTATGCAGGGCGCCTTCAATTATCTCCTCATGGAGAAGACGATCATATTTTGCGCTGCAGCAAATATCTGGGCGTCTAAAGTACATTCTCATGCTAATAACGTTTGGCAGCATTTCTGGCAGCAATAATCTGTCACGCATCGCTCCAACTTCCCCACCTTTGACTTTGGACTTTTGCAGACGCAGACATTCTCCTCATTGCTGTATCCACCGAATCGTGTGCTACCTAGTGTCATAGGTGCTTCCTTTGTATTTTTTTTAAAGGTTAAAATTCCTTTTAGCATTTATTGGATTGTTTTATTATAAAATTAGTTTTGCGTGGCATCCTCTTCTTCACCATGGTTTTGGTATAGACACGGCTCACTACTACATGGTTTAAAACCCAAATCTCGTAATACAGCTTCCAGCTTAGAGTTCCATGCCCTTCCTGATTGTTTCAAACCGTAGATTGCCTTCTTCAAATGTAATGCAGCCTTTGGACGATTTTTGTCTGTGTACCCCATGGGTTGCCTCATATACATCGTGTCCTCCAGATCGCTATTGAGGTATGCTGTGCATACGTCCATTTGAAGTAAATAAAGATCCAACTCTGCTGCCACCGCCAAAACAAACCTTACGCTTTCTAATCGACATACAGGAGCATATGTATCGGTGTAGTTTACACCAAACTGCTGCGAGCATCCTTTTGCAACCAATCGCGCCTTAAAATGTTCAATGTCTCCCTGCGCATTCTTTTTCAGACTAAAAACCCATTTGCAGCCTATTGTTCGTTGTTTGTTTGTTAGGTCTATCAGCTCCCATTTTGCCTATAGCGTCCAGGCAAATCAAACATAACCGTCGTACAATTAGTTTGCACTAAGGGATCTCTTTCATCAAAGAGAACATCTCTTCGTTCAACCAATTTGCGAGTTTCTCCATCATATAATCGGTATCCTTTTGCTTCTCTTGAATATCCCACCATGCGATATTCCTTTCCTTTTGGTCGGAATTTACTTTCCTGGTGACCCTTGGATAGCGCAACTGCAACAGAACCAAAAACTTTAAGATGATTAATACATGGCTTCTTGCCAGTCCACGCTTCCATTGGCGTTTGGTTTGTCAGTGCGCTTGTAGGCGAACGGTTCCTCAGATATACAGCTGTAAATATAGCCTCTGCCCACAATGCCTCACATAATCCAGACTGTGCCAACAAACACCTAGACATTTCCACCAGAGTGCGGTTTGCTCGTTCCGCAACGCCGTTCTGTTGTGGAGTGTACGCTATGGTCTGCACGTAAATACCCCGCATCTGCCAGACTGATCTTCTCATCATGTACAGAGAAATCTGAAAACATACTCTTATCGCAACACATATGACTCGTCGCACCAGAATCCAAGCACCACTTCTCTCTTTTCATATTCTCTGCTTCCAAAGCATTTATCAAGCTACATTGCTTGTTCTCCATTTTCTCAGTGTATTTGTACTCTTTCTCTTTTTTATCGACTCTCTCTTTGCCGCACTGTGCTTTGACATGCCCTTGCCTGCCGCATTTGTAACAAGTAATTTGCGAACGATTTCTCTGTGTGCGTGCATTTTGATTTCTGTTTCTGTTCTGCATAGCAACAAATGCCTCTTGCCCATTCTCTTTCGTTACAGTTAGACGTTTTCGTTCTGCTTCCTCCTTTAATTTTATGCAGAGAATTTCAAAATTGGGCAAATCGTCGCGCGTCTCGATGGCGACAACGAAATTCTCATACACTGGTGGTAAACTCGATAACAAAATGATAGTTCGTAACTCCTCATTTATTTGTACACCGGCGCCTGCAAGCTGATCTAACACATCAGAGAAACCATTTATATAACTGGGCATATCTTGACCGTCTGTCATGCGTAAGCTTAGCAACTTATTGTACAGCGATACCTTCCGCACCGGTCCCTTTGGTTGATGGACATCTCGTAGTCTTGTCCACGCCTCAAATGCCGTTAAACAATTTTTTATGTATGCCAATTGCGATGGTTTTACGCTCAACGTAATACTTGCTAGGGCCTTCCGATCCAATCCTCCGAGATCGACACCTTCCACCGTGGGCAAATTTCCAGCCGTTACATCCCACAGGTCTGAATGCACCAACACGCTGCGCATTTATACAAATATACATTCCAAGAATCATAATTCTTTTCGTCCAACTTCTCGATGTGGTACAGATTACTCATGTTGTCTTTTGAGTCTCTTCTCCCGAATAAAGTTCGTAACTTATTCTTAGCTTTAATGCTCTCTGATATAAATCGTTAAATATATCACTTCATTACTTTACTATTCAAAACCGTGCCCTGGGCCCATAACCTGTTGAGGGGGGAGGGGACGCACAACCCGAATAACGCAGGCAGAATAAAAGAATAGTAACACGTCCGTACAACTCAGAAGTTTATTAGAGACTAATTGCGCGTGCCAGTAATTCAGTCGGGCAAGCGCAGTATTCAAATACAAAAAAGAGATAGATAGATGTATTAGAATACATGTGTGCATTGCTCTGGAAAGTTCTTGAACGTTACTTTTTTAACATAGTTTACAGTAATCAGAAAAAAAAAAACAAAAATTAAGGAAAACAACAAAAACATGTAATACAATAGTTAATAATGAAGCGTAGATTTAAGTAAAGTAGTGGGAGAATTTATACATATACGGTGAAGAGAAAAAAATGCCCTTGGCAATGAAATTGTTTTGGAAGAATAAATAAGAAAAATGTATTTTGGATAGAAGTCTAAGTTCCCACAACATGATTATATAAAAATGTGGGATTGGTGCCCACAAGAATTAGAATAGTTGTTATATTAAGTAGATTATTTATTAAATTAGGTAATTAATAACGGAACAATAGGTTTTGACAAATTATGTATTGACTCATTTTACACACACGTCGTTCGTCGTTCGTCGTTTTTTCTCGACTCCTCGTTTTCAACTCTGCCTTGCCACACCGTCTTCTCTTTCCTTGCCACCTCGTCGATCAGCTGCTTCGGGAGTAGGCCTGGCCTTACAGCGTTACCATACCATCCCCACAGATCGGCCATCCTTAATTGCATTTGCCCCAAATGCGTCGTCGTCGTCCTCAAAGTCGTCATCATCGGCTTTGGATTCATCTTCATTTTCGTCTTCTTCGGCCTTGGAGTCATCTGTATCGTCTGTAGAGGTGTCATCATTAAATTTGTGGTTTTCAACATCGTCTTCATGGTAGTCATTCTTAGTTTTCAGCATCGTTGTCATCATCGTCGTAACCATCATTCTAATTATCATCGTTGTAGTCATCGTTATCATCATCTTTGGAATAGTCATCATTATAATCGTCATCATCGGAGTAGTCATCTTTATTATCATCATTATCGTCTTTATCATTGTAGTTATCATCGTAGTCATCATCATTGTAGTTATCATCGTAATCATCATCATTGGAATTGTCATCATTATCCTCATCGTTGTCCTTTCATAAGTTTTCTTAGTTATCAGCTTCGTCATCGTCTACATAAGGGATCCATTTCTTCATATATTCGGCGCAAGTAGTCGTATTTTTCGGACCATCTACAAAGTGTGCATCTTTAGTGACATCATAAGTATCCTTTGATTTGACTTTAGTTACTCGATAAGGACCTAAATACTTTGGCTTTAACTTCAGTCCACCTCCGAATTGAGTACGTTTAATTGCAACAATATCGCCTTCTTTATAAATTGATGCATGTTTTCGTCGTAGATTATAAGTGTTCTTGTTTTCCTCTTGTAGATTTATGATTTGCTGCTTCGCATGCTTCCTTAGGTCATCTCTTTTTTCGTTAAACATAGCTATCATTTCCTCATCAATAATTTGCTTCAATTGGATATCAAACTTCGTACGCATTTTGACTCCAACTAATAACTCGAACGGAGTAATATTTGTGCTTCTACAGTGAGTTGAATTTATTGTTTGCTGAACTCTACCAACAAACTTGTACCATTTGCTCGGGTCATCAACAGAAAGTTTGGATAAAACAGATATAATAATAGCATTAAGTCTCTCTACTTGTCCATTTGCTCTAGGTAATCCGGTAGTAACAGCATGATGAAGGATGTTCTCTGAACGGCAATACTCCTTAAAGTCTTCTGATGTGAAAGCAGATCCTCTATCTGTAATAATCTGGACTGGGTTTCCAAATGTGAGACTTTGTGCTTGCAATCTCGATATAACTTCTTGGGCGGATGTCGTCTTAGTCGAATATAACCAGCAGTATTTGGTGAATGCATCTATAACAGCTAGGATGTGTTTGTATCTCTTATCAGTAGATTCAAGCGGACCCAAAAAATCAATGTGGAATGTTTGCAGTGGTTCTTCTTCCTTAGGCAATGGATTTAACAGTCCCTCCTTTTTTCCTTGTTTGCGGTTTGAGATAATACACGGGATGCAGCACCTAATATGTCGTTCGACTTTGGCCTCAAGTTTCGGTATATAATATTCTTTCGCAATTATGTCTTTCGTCTTCCTAACCGAAAAATGTCCTCTCGCATGAGCTTCTTTGATAAGATCACGCTGAAATGATGTTGGTACAACTATTAGTTCGACGTCGTTCACCAGCTTACATAAGAGACCGGCTTTCATAAAGTAATCATTGTGTGATGCTTTTTCAGATAGAATATCGATAATTGCTTTTATCTCGTCGTCTTGTTCTTGAAGATACTTTAGTTTGCTGATTGTGCTTCCCTCGGTGATTAACATTACTGGATTTCGGCTTAAGGCGTCAGCATGCCGAATACGTGTTCCTTCTCTATGCTCCACCTCGAAGTCAAATTCTTGTAGCATTAGTATCCATCGGGCCACTCGTGTGCCAACGTCTCGTTTTTCCATGGTTTTGGTGAAAGCATTGCAGTCGCTTACGAGTTTGAAGCGGATGCCAAGTAAGTAGACTCGGAATTTGTTGAGAGCTTCAATAACGGCTAGTATCTCCAGTTCGTAGCTTGAAAACTTCCTTTGTGCGTCCGTTGTGATCCTGCTCATATAATATACGGGGTGTAGTTGTCCATCTTCAGGTGAGACTTGTAAAAGTGCTGCTCCAAACCCGTCGATCGAAGCATCGGTGTGGAGCTCCGTCTTATGGTTAAAGTTAAAGATTTTTAATACGGGCTTCTCTGTGATCAATATTTTTAACCTGTTGAATGATTCGATTTCAAAATCATTAAAGTGGAATTTAGCATTCTGTTTTAGTAGATTCGTCAGAGGCTTAGCTATTAATCCAAAATTTTTAATAAATTTTCTAAAGTATCCAACCAATCCTAGGAAACTTTGAAGTTGCTTCTGGTTTGAGGGCTGGGGAAATTTAGTTACAGCTTTGGTTTTCTCTTCAGAAATACATATCTTTTGGTCTTCGATTTCGTGCCCTAAAAACTCGACTCTTCTCTTTAAAAAACTGCATTTTTTTAGGTTGATCATCAGGCCGTAATTTTCACACTGTTTGAGGACTTCTTTGAGATTTGATATGGCCTCGTCTTCATCTTTAGCTGGAATAATGATGTCATCTACATATGGAATCGCGATATTTTTACGAGTCAGCTCTCGAAATATAGCATTGATGTGTCTTTGGAAAACACTAGGAGAATTTGCTAGTCCAAATGGTACCTTCAGAAACTGGTATTGCCCGTTGTGGGTTACAAAAGATGTATATTTTCGGCTTTCCTCCTCGACATCAACATGGAAGAATCCATTTTTCAGGTCAATAGTGCTGAATATCTTCGCACTTACCAATCTGTCCAGTTGGTCTTCGATTAAGGGTAAAGGAAAATGGTCTCGTAATATTATCTTGTTAATCCTTCTATAGTCGATACATAGTCTTGGAGAACCATCTCGTTTTTTTACTAGGACTACGGGGCTACTGTACTCTGACTCAGAGTGCTCGACTATACCTTCTTTTAACCATTCATCAACTTGTTGGTCTACTACGGAACGTTCGTTATAACCGATTCTACGCGGACGAGAGTAGATTGGGGTATCGTCATTAACCACGATTCGCATTTTTACGTTTGTCGACTTTGCGTTTACGGGTTTATAGTTTTTTATCAGTTCGCGTACTTCATACTTTGCGGAATTGCTTGCATTAGCTTCGATATTTAAATCAATCTCGTTAACATTTGATGCATTTATTTTCATCAACACCGAAATTTCTGTTTCAAGCTCGATACTGTCACTTTTTCTTACAATTATCCCGTCACGATTTATTTTTACTTCTGCAATTTTACAAAATTCTTCGCCTAAGAGCAAGTCTTCATCAAGAAATTGTTTTTCGATTACTAGAAATACTGATTTGAATTCTTGACCGTCAATTATGAATAGTTTTTCGATTGAACCCATGGCTTTGACCGCGTCGCCATTACCGAACCCGATTAAAAATTTGTTGCACGCACATAGCTTTGACTGTTTTATTCTTTTATAAATTTTTTCGGACATAAGATTGTATTTACTTCCAGTGTCAATAAAAGCATTCATCTTTAAACCGTCGATTGTTATCTCTTTATACATACGTGAGGTTGATGTGTTTAGTTTTCGTGTATTACTCACTTCGCGTTTTTCCGATTTCTTGGGACAATCTTTGCCAATATGGCCAAACATGTTGCATTCAAAACACTTTTTACCTTTGTTTTTATCGTCACAGTCAGCGGCTGTATGACCTTTAAGACCACAATTGAAACATTTGATTTCTTTATTTACATTTCGAACTTGCTTTGGCTGCGAATTGCGATCACTTTTCTGGAATTGTTTATTAAAATTTAGTACATTCTTATTCTCACTCTTAGATTTCTCCCGCATTATTTCGTAGCATTTCAATTTGTCTTTAAAGTCTTTTATGTTGTTAGCTCCATACAACATTGATTTGTTCGTACCACTGTCGTCAATACCATCAATAACATACTGGATCAATGCAGACTCTTCGATATTTCCGCGCGTGGATAACTCTTTCATCAGCAAAAAATATTCTTGTAAACTCTCGTTCTTTCTAATTTTCCGATCTGCCATCATCTTATGCAATTGGGCACTGTTTGTCGTCGATTTAAATTCATTAAGTAGCGCCTTTTTTAATTTTAACCAGTTAGAAATACCTCGTTCGCTCGCAACAAAAAGTTTTGCTAATCCTTTTAATGACCGTTTTGCGAATATAAACATTTGTAAATCATTCCAATACATTAGCTTTGCAAGATCTTCGAATTCATTAATCCACACTTCAATGGAAAGGGTATCTTCACCATTAAACGATCTAATCGAGTCTTCGACATCATGAAAATTTAAAGCAAATCTTGGAACACTTTGAATCGGAACGTTTTGAATTGAAACACTGGCTACTGAAGGGTTTTTTTTGTTTTTTTCTTCTTGTGCATCATTATCGTCAACGTCATTATTATCATCTTCTTCGCTTTCGTCAGAGACTTCGTCATTCGCGGCATTAAAATCAGCATCACGCAGTAAATTTCCCTTTTGCAAATTACAAAATATAAAGTTGGGCAGGTCGCTCTCATTATGGTGTAAATGTAGCATATTACATATTACAGCTAAGTCATTATCAGAAAGTTCATCGGCAATATATGACATTTTAATTGCATACTCTTTATCTGTTCTTTCGTAGTTGTAACCTTGAAATTCGCGTAACCGTTTTCTGTTATTTCTGTCTCCATCCCTTTCGAATACATATTTGTGAAGCAATGCAATGTTCTGTCTCTTTTCCGTACGCAGTTTTTCATTTACAGCACCGAAGTCTGCGAGCTTTGCCATGTTCACTTTTGTATGTCTGTATTGGTAGCGTCACTCTTATATGTGTGTGTATTCACAATTTGTCGAAGTGTTAAACGTTTGACAAATTCTTGGAACTGCGTTAAAATTCTTTTGTTTTTTGTCTTTCAGATCTCACTTTAATTAATTTTCTTTAATTAATACTTTTACATAAATTTGTCCATCTTATTCGTCGTTTTAGCACTTCTTACTATTTTTTCACATCATTTAGCTTAAGACTTCACATTTTTTAGTTATGTTGAACCGTTATATTTTTCTTCATTTAAGTTAGGTTGAGCCATCATTTTTTTTTACTTCATTTAAGTTAGGTTGAGCCGTCATTTTTTATTTCATTTAAGTTAGGTTGAGCCCCCATATTTGTGGGATTGGTGCCCACAAGAATTAGAATAGTTGTTATATTAAGTAGATTATTTATTAAATTAGGTAATTAATAACGGAACAATAGGTTTTGACAAATTATGTATTGACTCATTTTACACACACGTCGTTCGTCGTTCGTCGTTTTTTCTCGACTCCTCGTTTTCAACTCTGCCTTGCCACACCGTCTTCTCTTTCCTTGCCACCTCGTCGATCAGCTGCTTCGGGAGTAGGCCTGGCCTTACAGCGTTACCATACCATCCCCACAAAAATGATGAAATAGAATGAGCATTTGGGGTCCTTTAACATATCATAATTTTTGTCTTTTGTTATTGGCCATGGACGGGAGGGTATAGATGCATAATGGCAGCCAACATCTAAGCCATACTAGAGCTAGACATCATACATTGGGAGGAGTTCGCGTTAGATAGCTAGTTCATTAACTTAGTGGTATTTTTTTTTGTCCTGTTACTTGCGACATTAAAAAGCCATACGTTTGTTCGTTTTTTTTTTTGAGAATGCAATTCTCTCTTTTAGTTTCATAGGGACTCTATAATAAATTATATGTAGCGAGATGTTTCGAAAACTGCAGCAACAACCCATCCCACCCGGAAGAGCAACGGTTACAAATTAGGGTCCCGATCCGCTGTAAGATCGTAATATCATGGTGTCAGTTTTTTTTGAGAGCCAACACTACCCTGCTACAGTACAATCTTATTTTTGTATTGGATTCTTCTTATTGTGATGTTTCTAGGATTAAACCATTTGTTCTTCCCGAAGACAAATTTCATCCTACATTAAATTCTAAAATTGATCTGCCCATGCTTTCACCATTACTTGGTTCAAATGAGTTACCTCCAACTAGGTGCTTTCGTAAGACTGACTCTGCTAGCCTTAATGAAAACATTACTATCAATTGTTACAATTGTAGAGATATGAACTCAGCTGTTCGTTTTTTTTATGATACTCTGAATTCACTCTTTGATATTTGTGTGCCTCTTGGTAGGCTGGAGCGGCTTATCAAACCTCCCTGGTTCTCTCGAGAGTTATCCAATTTGAAAATGTGAAGACTCGATATTATAAGAAGTTTCAAAAAATACGTCGTTCATCAGATTACGCTCTGTATACAGTCGCTCTTTAAAAATTCATGATGCTTAATACACAATGCTATAAGAATTATCTTCAGCGGTGTAAGCTTCAGTTTTCATCTGACCCTAAATAATTTTATAATTTTGTTAATTCTAAACGTAAGACCTCTGTGCACCCATCTTTTTTGTCTTTTAAAAATAAAAAACTATCACTGATCAGGCAATTGCCGATATGTTTGTGAGCTTTTCCAAAACAACTTATTTCTCAACGGAATATCGAGCAATTCCTTAAGCTAATCATTTGAAAGAGGCAAATTGTATTTTTCATCCAGTGATTGATGAAAGTTCTCTTCTTAGCGAACTTAAACTACTTAAACCTGTTTATTCTCTGGGGCCAGATGGTCTACCTGGATGTGTACTCAGGTTCTGTCCAAACGCATTATATAAACCCATTTTAAAATTTAAATTCATCTCTTTGGAAGGAGTCGTATATCATTCCTCTGCATAACAATGACAAAAAGTTCGAAGCCTCTAACTCTATAGTAAGAGATACACCTATGGGTATTTCAAAATTGTCCGCTATTCCGAAATCTATTGAGAAAACTATACTTCTCAATTGCAACATTTTTGCAGCTCTACTATTTCGCCATCCCAACATGGGTTTGTGAAACGTAGATCTACAACCACTAACCTTTTAGAATTTACCTTTACAATTAGCAAGGGGTTCAAAAATGGTAAACAAACTGATGTCATATACACTGACTTTAGCAAGAATTTTGATTCTCTTAATCAAACTATATTACTTTCTAAACTGAACGACATTGGGTTCCCACCTTCATTCCTTTCTTGGGTTCAAGAATATTTAACAAGTAGAAAACAGAAGGTACTTTTTAAGTCTTTTTTTCCAATTCAATTCCTGTGACATCTGGTGTACCTCAAGGTAGTCATCTTGGCCCTCTGCTCTTCACACTATTTATTAACAATCTTCCATCAGTCATTGTTCATTCGCGCGTGCTTATGTATGCTGACGAAGTCAAGCTTTGTCTTACTTATACAGAAACAGATCTTAACACTACCAAATGTAAGGTAATGACTTTTTTTCGTTACTCTCCTTAATTGGTCACTTATTTTCTAAACAATAGTCCTTTAGAACATTTAAATTATATGAATGATTTGGACATACTTATGGACCATAAGTTAAATTTTAAAACCCATATTTCCACCACGGAACCCCGATACAACTAAAGTTCTTTTTACTTCGCTTGTCCGTCCTATTTTCGAGTGTAGATCTTGCATTTGGTCCCCTTAATATCAGTCGCACCAGATTAGACTTGAATCCGTTCAAAAGCATTTCTTGCTATTTGCTCTTCGTGGCTTAAGCTGGGATCGCAATGTCAATTTTCCTTCATATTCTAGTAGACTTCTCTTTCTTCCCTAACTAACCGTAGGGTTTGCTTGGTGTTATTTTTCTGTACAATCTCCTGATTGGTGATATTGACTCGCCTGAGTTATTAGCTCAAGTAAATCTGTCGGTACCATGAAGACGGAGTAGACATCTTTTGATACCTTTATCCCTTAGTCGTTGTTCTTCTAACTATGCCATGCATGCAGCTTTTAGGGTCCACTGCTCTGATTATAACCTTCTATTCGCTGTCCTATCCCATTTAGTTAATAGATAGCTACAGTATTATTTGTTTGTCTGTTTTTTTTTATTGTGTATTTGTGGGAAGCGGGCAGTTATCTGCTTGGGCTCGCGAGTAACAGGATTTGTCCTGGTGTCGTAGGGACCACTTGAACGTACTGCGCATAGTATCGTCAACGTCCGCTAAGATAAGTGTCAAAATCGTTCCGTCATCCATAAATCCGTAGATATCGAGAGATTTAAAGTTACCGTACAAAGTAATTGGAACAATAAAAAAAGCATTATGGCTGGTTGGTTGGTGAACCACGATGATTATGCAGGGCGCCTTCAATTATCTCCTCATGGAGAAGACGATCATATTTTGCGCTGCAGCAAATATCTGGGCGTCTAAAGTACATTCTCATGCTAATAACGTTTGGCAGCATTTCTGGCAGCAATAATCTGTCACGCATCGCTCCAACTTCCCCACCTTTGACTTTGGACTTTTGCAGACGCAGACATTCTCCTCATTGCTGTATCCACCGAATCGTGTGCTACCTAGTGTCATAGGTGCTTCCTTTGTATTTTTTTTAAAGGTTAAAATTCCTTTTAGCATTTATTGGATTGTTTTATTATAAAATTAGTTTTGCGTGGCATCCTCTTCTTCACCATGGTTTTGGTATAGACACGGCTCACTACTACATGGTTTAAAACCCAAATCTCGTAATACAGCTTCCAGCTTAGAGTTCCATGCCCTTCCTGATTGTTTCAAACCGTAGATTGCCTTCTTCAAATGTAATGCAGCCTTTGGACGATTTTTGTCTGTGTACCCCATGGGTTGCCTCATATACATCGTGTCCTCCAGATCGCTATTGAGGTATGCTGTGCATACGTCCATTTGAAGTAAATAAAGATCCAACTCTGCTGCCACCGCCAAAACAAACCTTACGCTTTCTAATCGACATACAGGAGCATATGTATCGGTGTAGTTTACACCAAACTGCTGCGAGCATCCTTTTGCAACCAATCGCGCCTTAAAATGTTCAATGTCTCCCTGCGCATTCTTTTTCAGACTAAAAACCCATTTGCAGCCTATTGTTCGTTGTTTGTTTGTTAGGTCTATCAGCTCCCATTTTGCCTATAGCGTCCAGGCAAATCAAACATAACCGTCGTACAATTAGTTTGCACTAAGGGATCTCTTTCATCAAAGAGAACATCTCTTCGTTCAACCAATTTGCGAGTTTCTCCATCATATAATCGGTATCCTTTTGCTTCTCTTGAATATCCCACCATGCGATATTCCTTTCCTTTTGGTCGGAATTTACTTTCCTGGTGACCCTTGGATAGCGCAACTGCAACAGAACCAAAAACTTTAAGATGATTAATACATGGCTTCTTGCCAGTCCACGCTTCCATTGGCGTTTGGTTTGTCAGTGCGCTTGTAGGCGAACGGTTCCTCAGATATACAGCTGTAAATATAGCCTCTGCCCACAATGCCTCACATAATCCAGACTGTGCCAACAAACACCTAGACATTTCCACCAGAGTGCGGTTTGCTCGTTCCGCAACGCCGTTCTGTTGTGGAGTGTACGCTATGGTCTGCACGTAAATACCCCGCATCTGCCAGACTGATCTTCTCATCATGTACAGAGAAATCTGAAAACATACTCTTATCGCAACACATATGACTCGTCGCACCAGAATCCAAGCACCACTTCTCTCTTTTCATATTCTCTGCTTCCAAAGCATTTATCAAGCTACATTGCTTGTTCTCCATTTTCTCAGTGTATTTGTACTCTTTCTCTTTTTTATCGACTCTCTCTTTGCCGCACTGTGCTTTGACATGCCCTTGCCTGCCGCATTTGTAACAAGTAATTTGCGAACGATTTCTCTGTGTGCGTGCATTTTGATTTCTGTTTCTGTTCTGCATAGCAACAAATGCCTCTTGCCCATTCTCTTTCGTTACAGTTAGACGTTTTCGTTCTGCTTCCTCCTTTAATTTTATGCAGAGAATTTCAAAATTGGGCAAATCGTCGCGCGTCTCGATGGCGACAACGAAATTCTCATACACTGGTGGTAAACTCGATAACAAAATGATAGTTCGTAACTCCTCATTTATTTGTACACCGGCGCCTGCAAGTTGATCTAACACATCAGAGAAACCATTTATATAACTGGGCATATCTTGACCGTCTGTCATGCGTAAGCTTAGCAACTTATTGTACAGCGATACCTTCCGCACCGGTCCCTTTGGCTGATGGACATCTCGTAGTCTTGTCCACGCCTCAAATGCCGTTAAACAATTTTTTATGTATGCCAATTGCGATGGTTTTACGCTCAACGTAATACTTGCTAGGGCCTTCCGATCCAATCCTCCGAGATCGACACCTTCCACCGTGGGCAAATTTCCAGCCGTTACATCCCACAGGTCTGAATGCACCAACACGCTGCGCATTTATACAAATATACATTCCAAGAATCATAATTCTTTTCGTCCAACTTCTCGATGTGGTACATATTACTCATGTTGTCTTTTGAGTCTCTTCTC
Organism: Drosophila tropicalis; assembly: GCF_018151085.1. Lineage (NCBI taxonomy): Eukaryota > Metazoa > Arthropoda > Insecta > Diptera > Drosophilidae > Drosophila > Drosophila tropicalis. The sequence continues at coordinate 1,513,424 of NW_027173405.1, forward strand.
CCGAATAAAGTTCGTAACTTATTCTTAGCTTTAATGCTCTCTGATATAAATCGTTAAATATATCACTTCATTACTTTACTATTCAAAACCGTGCCCTGGGCCCATAACCTGTTGAGGGGGGAGGGGACGCACAACCCGAATAACGCAGGCAGAATAAAAGAATAGTAACACGTCCGTACAACTCAGAAGTTTATTAGAGACTAATTGCGCGTGCCAGTAATTCAGTCGGGCAAGCGCAGTATTCAAATACAAAAAAGAGATAGATAGATGTATTAGAATACATGTGTGCATTGCTCTGGAAAGTTCTTGAACGTTACTTTTTTAACATAGTTTACAGTAATCAGAAAAAAAAAACAAAAATTAAGGAAAACAACAAAAACATGTAATACAATAGTTAATAATGAAGCGTAGATTTAAGTAAAGTAGTGGGAGAATTTATACATATACGGTGAAGAGAAAAAAATGCCCTTGGCAATGAAATTGTTTTGGAAGAATAAATAAGAAAAATGTATTTTGGATAGAAGTCTAAGTTCCCACAACATGATTATATAAAAATGATGAAATAGAATGAGCATTTGGGGTCCTTTAACATATCATAATTTTTGTCTTTTGTTATTGGCCATGGACGGGAGGGTATAGATGCATAATGGCAGCCAACATCTAAGCCATACTAGAGCTAGACATCATACATTGGGAGGAGTTCGCGTTAGATAGCTAGTTCATTAACTTAGTGGTATTTTTTTTTGTCCTGTTACTTGCGACATTAAAAAGCCATACGTTTGTTCGTTTTTTTTTTTGAGAATGCAATTCTCTCTTTTAGTTTCATAGGGACTCTATAATAAATTATATGTAGCGAGATGTTTCGAAAACTGCAGCAACAACCCATCCCACCCGGAAGAGCTACGGTTACAAATTAGGGTCCCGATCCGCCGTAATATCATGGTGTCAGTTTTTTTTGAGAGCCAACACTACCCTGCTACAGTACAATCTTATTTTTGTATTGGATTCTTCTTATTGTGATGTTTCTAGGATTAAACCATTTGTTCTTCCCGAAGACAAATTTCATCCTACATTAAATTCTAAAATTGATCTGCCCATGCTTTCACCATTACTTGGTTCAAATGAGTTACCTCCAACTAGGTGCTTTCGTAAGACTGACTCTGCTAGCCTTAATGAAAACATTACTATCAATTGTTACAATTGTAGAGATATGAACTCAGCTGTTCGTTTTTTTTATGATACTCTGAATTCACTCTTTGATATTTGTGTGCCTCTTGGTAGGCTGGAGCGGCTTATCAAACCTCCCTGGTTCTCTCGAGAGTTATCCAATTTGAAAATGTGAAGACTTGATATTATAAGAAGTTTCAAAAAATACGTCGTTCATCAGATTACGCTCTGTATACAGTCGCTCTTTAAAAATTCATGATGCTTAATACACAATGCTATAAGAATTATCTTCAGCGGTGTAAGCTTCAGGTTTCATCTGACCCTAAATAATTTTATAATTTTGTTAATTCTAAACGTAAGACCTCTGTGCACCCATCTTTTTTGTCTTTTAAAAATAAAAAACTATCACTGATCAGGCAATTGCCGATATGTTTGTGAGCTTTTCCAAAACAACTTATTTCTCAACGGAATATCGAGCAATTCCTTAAGCTAATCATTTGAAAGAGGCAAATTGTATTTTTCATCCAGTGATTGATGAAAGTTCTCTTCTTAGCGAACTTAAACTACTTAAACCTGTTTATTCTCTGGGGCCAGATGGTCTACCTGGATGTGTACTCAGGTTCTGTCCAAACGCATTATATAAACCCATTTTAAAATTTAAATTCATCTCTTTGGAAGGAGTCGTATATCATTCCTCTGCATAACAATGACAAAAAGTTCGAAGCCTCTAACTCTATAGTAAGAGATACACCTATGGGTATTTCAAAATTGTCCGCTATTCCGAAATCTATTGAGAAAACTATACTTCTCAATTGCAACATTTTTGCAGCTCTACTATTTCGCCATCCCAACATGGGTTTGTGAAACGTAGATCTACAACCACTAACCTTTTAGAATTTACCTTTACAATTAGCAAGGGGTTCAAAAATGGTAAACAAACTGATGTCATATACACTGACTTTAGCAAGAATTTTGATTCTCTTAATCAAACTATATTACTTTCTAAACTGAACGACATTGGGTTCCCACCTTCATTCCTTTCTTGGGTTCAAGAATATTTAACAAGTAGAAAACAGAAGGTACTTTTTAAGTCTTTTTTTCCAATTCAATTCCTGTGACATCTGGTGTACCTCAAGGTAGTCATCTTGGCCCTCTGCTCTTCACACTATTTATTAACAATCTTCCATCAGTCATTGTTCATTCGCGCGTGCTTATGTATGCTGACGAAGTCAAGCTTTGTCTTACTTATACAGAAACAGATCTTAACACTACCAAATGTAAGGTAATGACTTTTTTTCGTTACTCTCCTCAATTGGTCACTTATTTTCTAAACAATAGTCCTTTAGAACATTTAAATTATATGAATGATTTGGACATACTTATGGACCATAAGTTAAATTTTAAAACCCATATTTCCACCACGGAACCCCGATACAACTAAAGTTCTTTTTACTTCGCTTGTCCGTCCTATTTTCGAGTGTAGATCTTGCATTTGGTCCCCTTAATATCAGTCGCACCAGATTAGACTTGAATCCGTTCAAAAGCAGTTCTTGCTATTTGCTCTTCGTGGCTTAAGCTGGGATCGCAATGTCAATTTTCCTTCATATTCTAGTAGACTTCTCTTTCTTCCCTAACTAACCGTAGGGTTTGCTTGGTGTTATTTTTTCTGTACAATCTCCTGATTGGTGATATTGACTCGCCTGAGTTATTTGCTCAAGTAAATCTGTCGGTACCATGAAGACGGAGTAGACATCTTTTGATACCTTTATCCCTTAGTCGTTGTTCTTCTAACTATGCCATGCATGCAGCTTTTAGGGTCCACTGCTCTCATTATAACCTTCTATTCGCTGTCCTATCCCATTTAGTTAATAGATAGCTACAGTATTATTTGTTTGTCTGTTTTTTTTTTATTGTGTATTTGTGGGAAGCGGGCAGTTATCTGCTTGGGCTCGCGAGTAACAGGATTTGTCCTGGTGTCGTAGGGACCACTTGAACGTACTGCGCATAGTATCGTCAACGTCCGCTAAGATAAGTGTCAAAATCGTTCCGTCATCCATAAATCCGTAGATATCGACAGATTTAAAGTTACCGTACAAAGTAATTGGAACAATAAAAAAAGCATTATGGCTGGTTGGTTGGTGAACCACGATGATTATGCAGGGCGCCTTCAATTATCTCCTCATGGAGAAGACGATCATATTTTGCGCTGCAGCAAATATCTGGGCGTCTAAAGTACATTCTCATGCTAATAACGTTTGGCAGCATTTCTGGCAGCAATAATCTGTCACGCATCGCTCCAACTTCCCCACCTTTGACTTTGGACTTTTGCAGACGCAGACATTCTCCTCATTGCTGTATCCACCGAATCGTGTGCTACCTAGTGTCATAGGTGCTTCCTTTGTATTTTTTTAAAGGTTAAAATTCCTTTTAGCATTTATTGGATTGTTTTATTATAAAATTAGTTTTGCGTGGCATCCTCTGCGCTCGGGTTCTCGTCGCCTGTGGTGTGTTGGTGACACTATCATCCGTCATCATTAATCTGGCACTGCGCTTCTTAGTTCGACTGGGCTCTCGGATGGGGTAGGGCGTACTTACAGCGTAGATATCTCGTTTGAGGCACATTTCATTCTCTAGTTGTTGCAAAAATCTGGTCTGCCGCCATTGCTTTATCTTCCACGTGCTGATCCATGTTACCTGGGTGGTTAATCTATCCCTTTTCCCGGTTGCACGTTATTCCTCAATAAGACTGGTGATTGTGTTGGCGGTGGAGCAAGAGATGCATTTGCACTAGATGGATGTCTCTGCAGCATACCTCAATAGTGAGCTACAAGATGACGTTTATGTGCGACACCCTGAAGGCTATATCAATGCTGATCATCCCAAAGGGTTACTCAAGCTACAGAAATCGTTGTACGGCTTGAAACAGAGTGGGCGTGAGTGGAACCCAAACCTGGAGAGCATTCTTTTGAAGATTAGTGTCGTTCCGTATGCAAGCGAGCCGGGTATATACACGACCAAAGTCAATGGGTATTTATCTAATATTGTTGTATATGTTGACGATATTATATAAAAAACGACGTGGCCTACATAAAGCAGCTCATATCAAACGAATTTTATGTTTTCGACGGCGGTGAACTCCACCATTCTTTGGGAATGGAAATCGATCGACATGGCAAGACTGGCAATGTCTCCATGGGCCATAAGCAGGGTTCCAGACGAAGTGTGATAGAGTTTATTGCTGTCAAGTGGACAAGACACGCTATCAATCACTCATTGGTTCGTCATAGTATTTGGCGTTGACTACCCGGCTAGATATAATACACTCTGTGGCTAAGTTGGAGCAGAGAAATGCAGATCCCAAGAAGACACATTATATACATTAGAAAGCTGATCGACGACAACCTAGCGGCAACTTGAGCGCACAATGTCTTGCTAAGGATGCCGAATTTCAAGCAAGCATATTGAAGCTAAATACCTTTTTGTAAAGGAAATGCATAAAGTTAATGTAATAGATATAAGATACATTTGCACATATAGTACCTCAGATATTTTAACGAAGAATTAAAGTAAGGTCAAACATGTAATGTTAACAGAAATGTTGGGATTTTAATAATCTTTTTCTTGAAAGATAGACTTATCGCTGAGAAGGAGTGTTGAAATGTGTATGTTTATCTCTTTCTTATTACTCTAGAACTGTTAATTGGAACGGACATTCTTTCAATTGTGTTTTACATTCATTTTAAACCTGTATATAAACCTGTACTCGAATAAATAATAATAATAATAATATTTAATAATAATAATAATAATAATAATAATAATAATAATAATAATAATAATAATAATAATAATAATAATAATAATAATAATAATAATAATAATAATAATAATAATAATAATAATAATAATAATAATAATAATAATAATAATATTTAATAATAATAATAATAATAATAATAATAATAATAATAATAATAATAATAATAATAATAATAATAATAATAATAATAATAATAATAATAATATTGTTATAAGAAAAACAGAATGCGTGTGCTTGGTTGTGCAGTTCATTCGCGACTGACTTCTATTTGTCTCTCATCGAGTCATTGTTCTTTTTAACGCATCTCGTGAGAGAGCATACAAAGTTACATATATATATTCATATGTGTGTGATCATGCATGCATTGAGTTGAGAGAGAATTATTTCAACACCCTTCCCCAATGCAAGTATGTCCACAAATTTATCTTATACTTAACAAATTCGTAAACTCTACATGCTTCTTCTTTGCAAGATTCTTGGTTAGGATATCAGCTATCATTTCATTAGTAGACTTATACTTTAAAATAATCTGACCATCATTAACTACTTGTCTAACAAAATGATATCTAATGTCCACGTGCTTCGTCCTTGAATGGTGTACCGGGTTCTTAGCCAATTGCTGCGCGCTGAGGTTATCGCCATACAAAACGGTAGATGTATCTTCCTCTCCGCAACCAATCTCGATGGTTAATCGACGCAATACAATGGCTTCTTTGCACGCTGTTGATAACGCCATGTATTCTGCTTCGGTGCTGCTAAGAGCAACACTCCGCTGCTTCTCCGATTTCCATGATATCGGTCCGCCAGCCAGAAAATATACATATCCTGTATAAGACTTGCGATCAATCCTATCGCCTGCCCAATCTGCGTCCACGAAACCAGAAAACGCCGCATCCGACTGCTTGTAATGAATCTTGAAGCCAACTGTCGAAGCCAAATATCTTAAAACATGCTTTATGGCTGCAAGGTGTTCATTATGGGGGGTCCTTGTTACGTTGAGCCAACTTCGATACTGAGTGGAGAATATCTGGTCTAGTAGTCAACGCAAGCCACATTAGCTCGCCTATCATTGACTGATAAAGAGTTGCATCAACCCTTTTACACTCCATTTTATCGCAGGCTACCTGATACCCTGCTATATTAATTACCCTTGCATTTTTTTGGGTTATTTATTCCTTACCTTTAGCCATAAAAAGGCTTATGTTTGTGAAAGAATGGCCTACAATTTAAGCATAGGAAATAACGAAGATATTGATCAAAGTCACTGTTTTCCACCGATTGTTCTTATGGAAGCTATTTGATATAGTCACCCGAACTAAACACTCATTAACAGATACATATATTAAACTAGCAAATGTGTAATTTGCATAGCTCGCAAATGACAGTTGATCGTTTTTTATTATATGCTCTGCTTCGTATCATAACCGAAACGATTGTCCAGAAACGATCTCGCTCTGAGTTGCTCTCTTTGTTTTGTTTTGAATTGGTTTTTGTCAAGCGCTTTGCATTGACTCATGTTCTTTGGCTTCCGTGTGCATGTAAATACATACATACATATACATAAATGTAAATAAGAATGAAAATAATAAAAAAAACATCAAATATTAAAGAAGTTAAATTCGGTTATGCCGAAGTTATGTACCCTTGCAGTCCTTGACAATAATAATTTTACATGTGCAAAATTTGTTTTCTGCAACTCTGCATTGAGTTGAGAGAGAATTATTTCAACAAATAATAATAATAATAATAATAATAATAATAATAATAATAATAATAATAATAATAATAATAATAATAATAATAATAATAATAATAATAATAATAATAATAATAATAATAATAATAATAATGACAATAATTTTTGAAGTTATCACGATGGTTTCTTACAAAATTTTTTGTATTCATTTCATTTTTTAAAAAACTTTCTTCAGCAAAGTTTTTTACAATTTAAAGGGCTACAAATAATGGGAAGACATCTTGCCTCTAAATCCGTCCGTTCCCGAGATTTGTGTACTAACTGCAGAGAGAAACGGAAAGCTCTTAATGGCACTACAAGTGTGGTCATTGGAATTATTCAAGTCTATGCCATGTTTGACTTGTATGAGGAACAGACAATGACTCATTCACTTTTTGCAAGAACGAGCCGTGCCTTTATTAGCAGGATATAAAATGTACACTTTGTTTGAAACTAATATGTAGATGAGTTACTGATGGCTTGCCAAAAGATGTATGACATGATCACAGAGACTGCTAGTAAGAGTACCACAATTAAACATAATTTTATATACACAGATTTGGTCTTCAAAATTTAAATATTTGTTTCACCTGGTGCATGGTGTCGCGGCCGTTAACTTTGCGCTTGTGCATAGTTTTTGTTGTTACAAAAAAAAAAAAAATCGCTCTTTCAGAACTTTTATGAAACGGACTGGGGATGCATTTAAAACCCAGTCAGCTGGCGTTCACAAGCTCCAAGAGGAGCTTTTGGCGAAAGGGGCTCGATTTCCGGGCGTATCTCTTATTCCGACAGCCCCTCTATGTGTACCAGTTCCGGCTTCCGACAAAGACCCGATTTCAAAAATGCGCATCAGCTGATATCGTTTAGAGTCTCTTCCCACTTCCCTTGGGGAAAGTATCCCACCAACAAATACGATAGGGCAGACATCCGGTCCCAGGAATATTGTCAATAAAGTAGTTACAAGAAGAGTTAGTAAGTAAGTAAGTTAGTAAGAGTTGCTGCTGCTACTGCTGTGCACTTCTAGTTCCCTTGTTGTAGTTTCACCCAAAAAGAAAACTTTTATTTCGAGGCTTGATCCCAATACTTTTTCTTAAGAAGTCATAACCTACTTCCAGGGCAAAGTTCAAACCCCAAACATTCCGGTGGAAAAGTTCCGTTTTTTATATATTCGGAACATGAAGTCCTTCAAAAAAAGTGTAACCCCAGATCTTAAAGATTATTATTCGGAAGACCAAAAAGAGTATATAATAAAAATGAAGCACTCACTCTACGAACACACGAGCACTCTAGCGCCGCTACTAGCCAATGGCCAATTCTGGCCTTGTGGACCGCTTAGTAAAATACATTCATACCCATATTTTGCATGTTTCTAGTCCGATTTCAATAAAATTTGGTAGTTTTGTAGAAATAAATAAGATTAATTAGTCTGCCGAATTTGAATGCGATAGTCAAAAAAATACAGGAGGAAATCGGTTTTTTCTGAATTATGGAGGCGGAAGTGGGCGTGGCAAAATATGAAAATATATATACTCTGCGCGCATACTAAGCCAGTATACATACTAAATTTGGTGACTTTAGCTTTGTTCGTTTTTGATAAAATCAGTTTTGTTTAATTTGCGGGGGTGAAAGTGGGCGTGCCAAAATTTTTAAATAGCCAGTTTCTGCGCGTCTTTTAAACTAGTCTGCATACCAAATTTGATGTCTCTAGCTATTATACTTTTTAAGAAAAACAGTTTTATTTGATTCCTTGGGGCGTAAGGAGGCGTGGCAAACAGTTTGAACAATTAATTTCTGCGCGCTAACTAAACGGGTATACAAACTAAATTTGATGTCTCTAGCTGTTATACTTTTTAAGAAAAACAGTTTTATGTGATTCCTGGGAGCGTAAGGGGGCGTGGCCGAAATTTCAATTGACTCTATATATGTACATAATACACGAGTATACATATCAAATTTGGTGGCTCTAGCTCTTATAGTCTCCGAGATCTGCGTGTTCATACGGACGGACGGACGGACAGACGGATATGGCTAGATCGACTCGGCTGTTCATCCTGATCAAGAATAAATATACTTTACAGGGTCGCAGAAGCTTCCTTCTGTCTGTTACATACATTTTGGCGACTTTAATATACCATATCACCCAATGGGTGTATGGTATAAAAAGACGGCTCCCGACTAGCCTGTTACTTCCGGTTCGTCTGCACATGTTCATAAGTCAAGTAACGAATTTTGTACACTACCCTGGGTTATCAGAACGTTCGGGGACTAAAGATTAAACTTTCTTGACTCTAGGTATATAGTTAAGCTTTTTGATTTTTACATTCTCGCCTTTACCAAAGCTTGGATGAAGCTTGATATTGCTGATGCAAATATTAAACATATAGACATGATCGGACTACCCGAATGGTAGAAGCGTTTTGATAGCTCTTGATCCTGCGCTTTCTTCTGTAATTGTTCAATGAATTAATGATTGATCATATCTGTACACTTGGATGAATATGGACTCTGCCAATTCTATCTCCTATTGTTGATATGGCAATTCTGTGCTGTATCTGTCAGCCCTGTACAAGTGGCAACCCTGGTTAAGCTTATGTTAATAAAATTGAGCTCACTCTCATCTAAGCAACCAAACGTAGTTCTACACTTTTCACAAACCAACAGGTTATGGGCCTCAGTGTTAAGTGTATTCACTAAAAAATAGTGTGAAAGTATTGAGTGGTCAAGATTCGTGTATTTTTCTCGGCATAACGGACATTGCAAGAAAAATGACTTCGATGTACAATATTGAAAAGTTGGACGACGCCAACTATGACACGTGGTGCGTACTTGTGCGAAGCGTGTTGGTACATCAAGATTTGTGGTCAGTGGTTTCAGGAGAACTTGTGGAACCCAAAACTGATGAAGCGTTTGAAACATGGAAACGTCAAAACGACAAAGCCATGGCGGTGCTGTTTTTGTCAATAAGTGCGCCGCAATTGAACTCCATAAAAAAGTGAGAAAGAGCTAGCGAGATATGGAAAGAACTAGAAAAGTTCCATCGACCAACAGGTCCAGTGAGAAAAGTGACCCTGTTTAAGCAGTTATTAAACAAAAGAATGGCTGAAGGTGACAGCGTGCAAAAACACATATTGGAATTTTCAAACATTATTGAAAATTTGTCGGTGATCGATGTAAGTTTGCCAGAAGAGTTTACCGTAATTTTGTTGCTTGCGAGTTTGCCCATGTCTTAGGCTGATGTCAGGGTGGACGCGATAAGCGATGCGATAATATTGAGCGACAATGAGCGAGAAAGCTCTGCATTCAAATTTATATGTAATCGTTAAATGCATGTCAGAGTGCAAGCGAAGCGAGAAGAGAGCCAAAGCGACAAGTTGAAGCGAGTTGCGAGAAAGCGATTCTGAATCGCTTTCTCGCTTTATCGCTTCATCCAACTGTTGTTATACGTGTGTTTTCGTTGCGTTCTGAGCTTAAAAAATAGTTGGTTTTCGGTTGAAGTCTATGGACATGCGAAAAAAAAATGCTTTGCAGAATGAAAATTCAAAAGATTGTACTTTCTCATTGTGGAGACGGAAATAATTCCGAAAACAATTAAAAAAATCAAACATTTTTGTTGCAAAAAAAAAAAAATATATATAATTACATAGTTACCTCAAAGTTATATATATAATAACATAGTTACCTCAAAGTTAGAATAAGTTTTTCACATGGCGTTATGGGATTAACAACAAAATTTGTCCAACACTTTTGCAGTTTTGAATGAATCTTCGTCAAAATATAATCGAATGTATTGATCGACATTCGAGTATAATTGAAAAATTTGTCAGGATACTGCCTTAAATTTTTATACAAACTATTAAACTCTCCTTTTAGACTAAAATTAGAACCCACGCTAGGTTTCTCGCTTTGCGGAAAGCTTTCACTCTGCCATGCCATCGCTTTGCAGATCGCTGCGATAATTATCGCTTGTAGCATCGCATTGCTTATCGCGGCCACTCTGACATCAGCCTAATGAGAACTTTGTCGTGGCCTTGGAAGCTCGTGATAAGTTGCCGAGTTTCAGTGCCAACGCAAGCTAGCCGAAGAAAATGAACGACGAAAGACGAACAATCAAAACGATGTTGTACAGGCATTCGCAGCATGCTCTATCGGCGGCGTCGATGCTTTAAATGTGGCCAACCAGGGCATTTCGCGGCAAACTGCGAGATGAAAGAAGAGAATGAAAACATTGCCACTAACAATCGGATGGATATCAATGATTGGGTTATCGATAGTGGCGCCACATCACACATGTGTGCGCACCGTGAGTTATTTAATCAACTTGAACAAAATAATGAAATTATAGAGTTGGCAGTAAATTATTCTATGACGTCACAAGGCAGAGAAACAGTGATTGTACACAGCAAACGTGGGTACACAATAACGCTCAGAGACGTTTTATTTGTACCAGGCTTGCAATGCATTTTATATCGGTGGGAAAAGCGGTTTCAAATGGATGCACCGTTCTGTTCAATTCGGGAACTGCCAAAGTTAATGACGATAAGGGCATCAATATATTAATGGCCAAAAAGGTCTGTGGATTGTTTCTGTGTGATACTAAAAATCAAGAGAGACTGTGTGTTTCTAAAGCCTCCGATGAGCTCGAAAAATGGCATATGCGATATGGTCATTTAAATGTGCAAAGTTTGCGTGAGCTGCAGAACAAAGGAATGGTTCCAGGTTTGACATCAAGCATTGCTGGAGAAAATTTAGACTGCATAGATTGCATAAAAAACAAGTGTCATGTAAAGCCGTTTGAAAAATCGCAAACTAGAGCTACGAAGTTGCTGGAATTACTTCATAGTGACGTATGTGGGCCTATGAACAAGGAATCCAATGGTGGGGCCAAATATTTTATGACAATGATGGATGATTTGAGTCAATATATTCATGTCTATCCCATGAAATATAAGTCAGAGGTGGCCAAAATAATTAAAGAACACGTTACCATGGTGGAGCGTCAGACAAGCCAGAAAGTGAAATCCATAAGGAGTGATAATGGAACGGAGTATGTCAATAAAGAGTTAGATGAATATCTGAAGTCCAATGGCATAAAGAGACAGCTCACAGTCCCCTACACTCCACAGCAAAATGGGGTAGCAGAACGCTGCAAACGAACACTCGTGGAAATGGAAAGGTAATGCTGAATAGTGCAGGTTTAAAAGAAAGCTTCTGGGCAGAGGCAATAGTTTGTGCTGCATATCTAAGAAATAGATTGCTAACAAAATCATAAAATCACAAATAAGCACTTAAAAGAATTTGGATGCGTCGCAGTTGCACTAGAAAAGGGACCAAGGCAAAAGTTCCAGGAAAAGGGAAGAGAGTATATCATGGTCGGATATTCGGAATCTTCAAAAGCGTATCGTTTATACGATAAGAAAACTGGCGATGTCAAAATAAGCAGGGATGTATATTTCATTGAGAACTGTCGAACAAGGATTAGAGAAAACTCTGAAGTTACAATGGTACTGGATGAAGTAATAGATGAACCCAACAATGTCGTGGAAGATCATGTTTCAACAGAAGATATTAGTTCTGAGGATACAGGTAATGGTAATCTGACAAATTGTGTAGGCGATGAGGCTGCAGATAATGATGTGGAGGTCTACGAGGAACCAAAAAGGGGCCCAGGCAGACCAAGAATAGTCAGAACGTCTCTACGAGGACGACCAACGAAACAATATAATGTTCTGAATGTTATGTTGGCATCTAACTTAGAAGTACCACAAACAGTGCAACAAGCACTAACGGGTCAACAAGCAGAGAAATGGAAGACAGCAATGCAGGATGAATATGAAGCCTTACTGCGAAACAATACATGGGAACAAGTTAAATTACCAGCTGGTGTGAAACCCATTGGATGCAAATGGATATTTACTCTGAAAGAGAATGCAACTGGAGAAATCGAACGATACAAGGCACGGCTCTTGACGAAAGGGTGCAGCCAGAAATATGGAATAGATTATAAACAGACTTATTCACCTGTGGTGCTCTACGCTACAATACGGATGATCCTTGCAATGGTAGCGGAATATGAACTATACGTTCATAAAATTGATGTATCGACGGCATACTTTAATGGAGATCTTGGAGAAGAAGTCTATATGCAGCAACCGGAGTTTTACAATGACAAATCTGGCGCTGTGCTGCAGCTAAAAAACTCGCTGTACGGTCTAAAACAAGCTGGCCGAGTTTGGAACACAACGTTGGATGCTGTACTGAGAAAGTTGGGATATGAGGCATGTGAAAGTGAGCCATGCCTATACACAAGATGTGCACCAGATAAGACGATTGACGTAATCGCCGTTTATGTTGATGACTTGCTGCTTGTGTGTTCAGACAAGGGTAAGATGTTAGCTACTAAACAGGCTATCTCTTCTGAATTTCACACTTTCTGGGTCTCGAAATCCAACGTGATGGTGACAAAGGGGCTATACGTCTCAGCCAGAGTCTGCATATCAGGAGCCTGATGAATTAACTGCGCATGGAGATTTCGGTGTGCAAATTATCACAGAGGAATAAAGATCCCCATGGCGAGCATCTCGCAGCAGCGAAACAAGTGCTGAGATATCTGAACCAGACGGCAGATATGGCAATAAGCAGTACCGAGGCAGAATATATGGCGCTTTCCGATGCTGGAAAAGAGGCTATTTATATAAGAAAACTGATAAATGAGATGAAATTGTATTTTAAGCTTGATTGTATAACCTTACATGGCGATAATGTTGGTGCTTTAAATCTTGTAAAAAACCCTGTTTATCATGCTAGAAGCAAACATATTGATGTAAAGTATCACCATATAAGAAACTCATTTGAAGAGAATTTGATTAAGCTAGAATACTGTCCAACAACCGAAATGATTGCTGATATTCTTACTAAGAATCTATGTAAAGTTTTTTTTTTTTTTTTTTTTTTTTTTTTATTTTAATTAGATAACAATATGAAATATTATGTCTAATATAGTGTTGAGCGTACTAGCTGCTATGGCCTTCGACGCCGTTACGGAGTATTTTCAACAGGACAAAAAGCAAGATTGATACAATGGACAAGAGTAACGTAGTATATAAAATAGCGTGCAACGGGACCAATGAAGAAAACTGTGATAACATGTATATAGGGACAACCAAATCGAGGGTAAAAACTAGACTATCACAACATAGATCTGACTATAAACTTCGTCAACACTCCAATGTATAAAAAACAGCACTTATGGCCCACTGTGCCGCCAGTGGACATTCCCCAAATTTTGACGAAGTAAGCATAATAGACCAAGAACAACATTGCAACAAACGTTACACTTTGGAGAAGCTGCACATAATAAATACCCCGACAAACATAAGACTTAATTATAAGGTAGATACAGACAACTGCGCGCATTTATACAGGCATTTACTAGGGACAAGTCAGAGTGTGCGGACGTGTAGAAATAAGTAGGTATTTCTTGTTGTTAAATTAATGTTAAAGTTAATCACAATTAAATATTTTTATAGTTGCCCTGAAGACGACCACCGATGAGTGGTCGAAATATATCGTAAAATAATATAAGAACAAACTGTTTATACCCTTGCAAAAAGGGTATATTAATTTTGGTCAGAAGTGTGCAACGCATAGAACAAAGCATCTCCGACCATACAAAGTATATATGTTCTTGATCAGCACGACGAGATGAGTTCAACTAGCCATGTCCGTCCGTCCGTCCATCCGTCCGTCCGTCTGGATCAACGCAAACTCCTTCTAGACCGTAAGAGCTACAGAGCTGAAATTTTGCACGTAGGCTTGTATATACTGCAGGGGTTGTATATCTCGGATTCAGCCGGATTCAGCCACTATATCATATAGCTCCCATACAAACCCCAAAGTCACGAACAGTGACTTTTCGCAATAACTTCGTTATTTTCTGTGCTATTATCGTGAAACTTAATATTAGTATTACGCCTATAAACGACTGTGCCAAATTTGATCAAGATCGGATGACTATATCATATAGCTCCCATAGGAACGATCGGTCGAAAACAGTGACTTTTGTAAATAACTTCGTTACTTTTACCGCAATTGCTTTCAAATTAAACATTTGTTAGTTTAATATATCTGTTAATGACTGTGCCGAATTTGATAAAGATCGGGTGACTATATCATATACTTTGATCAATATCTTCGTTATTTCCTATGATTGTAGGCCATCGTTTTGCAAACATAAGCCTTTTTATATAAAACGTTCTTCCATATTGATGGCTAATAGGTAAGGAAAGAGTTAGTTAGCCCCAGCCCTCTGGTTTTTATTTTGTTTTTATTCACCCAACAATTTGACCTCGAGCCGGCCAAACATACAACTAACAATAAAAAGGTCGCAAAAATCAACAAATAAATTGACTGTAACTTGTGTGCTATTTATTCGTTTAGATTCAAATTTTGGGATCTAAGGTTTTATATCCAATACTATCATATTAGTATTATTTCATAAGGTTACTCCAATTTTTTCATGTATGTTTCTTCTAGAACTGATTTTCATACATTATCTTACCCGGGTTATAAGTAGCTCAAATATTAGTTTCATCCCAATAGCTCCTAAGATGGCTGAACAAAAAGCATACGCACCGACAGACGGACAGACGGACATGGCTATGTCGACTTAGCTTCTCATGCTGATCAATGATGATGTGATCGAAAACGGCTCCTTCTGTGCGTTACAAACATCTGACCAATTTTATAATATAATTAATTATATAATTATAATTAAATCCGTATATGAACTCTTACAATCTAGGAGGCGATAATTATTCTTAAAATTGTAATGACCTTCGGGGGTTGAAAATTATTTATATGTTATGCTCGTGCCATTCTTACAGAGTGTGGATCCATTTTTGTTTCATTTTAAGCAAACTTGAAATATGATGCTTCATGACTCAATTTTGTTAAATTTTTTTTTTTTTCTGAATTGGTGAAGCCGTTTCAAATTAATCCTGGGATGTTATGCCAGAGCAGTTGTTTGCTTCTACGTAGTTCTTGTAGCTCTTGGCTTTGCGAATACTGCACTTCTTTCTAGTTTTTATTTTCAGTATTAACTCAAGTAGCTGGTTTCCCGCAGCTTTTTTCTGTATGCCCAAGCAGCTGGCAAGGTTTACTTTTCAAGGGGATTGGAATATATTTATGACCTTGACCGAGTCCCAAGGTATTTGCAGTTTGCTGGGGAAATTATAAAAAAGGCAGTCTGGACATTTTGTGATTTCAATTCACTCAAAATTTCGGCTTCTGGTTTTTTATTTAGGCTATTATTAAGATTATCGTGAAATTTGCATGCGACTTTATGATGCTAGGGAACTTATTAGCAACTTGCTTTGAACATACTTGCTTCAGCAGGGTGCCATTATTTAATTGAGTTAACGGTGGACGCCGTGGTTTAACGGAGCCCGCAGAAGAAACGATTTTGAATTTGGTGTTTTGTTTTGCTGGGACTGGTAGATCGGGATATTCCTTAATAAAGTTACGATACGATTTTTTCTTATTTACTTTGAGGCTAACTGTAAGGCTAGCGAAGGTGATATCCAACAGGTGTGAGAATTTGAGAATTGAGAAACAGCGACTAAGGGTTAAAGATATAAAGGGACGTCTAATTCGCCTCAAGATACGGAAAGATTAACATGAGTCAATAACTTTGGCGAGCTTTTAAATGACTCTGATGTAAGATAGGACGGATAAGTGAAGAAAAAAGAACTGCAGTTGTATATGCATCGAAATTCTGTTGACCATCTTTTAATGAAACTAAGAAAGGAGTAGCCGCGACTATCTGAATTCCAGGACTGGCTACTTACCGCTCAAAAAAGGTGGGATCTGACAAAAAATGACAGGTGGACGCAATAGCTGATGCCATATCTGCTCAGCTGGGTAAATAGGAAACATAGCCAAGTGCCCGCTGACTCGAATAATCGGGTACGAATGGCTTTAGAGATTACACCTTTACCAATTTAAGCATGACTCCACCCCGGCATTCACCTGGTGTACAAACGAAATAAACCACCGAAGATACATGCCATGCAATATTCGTGTGTGGAGACCAATGTAGGCACGAACAAGAGTCCGAGTAATATGGCCTCGATTAATGACCTGTACGGCTTGCAGCAACTTTTCTTTCGACATACATAAGTCGAGAACATGACAGAATCTTCGCCTTTCTCTACACACCTATTTGAATTTTTTTTTTTTTTGTTAATATTTTATGTATGTTTTAATTTTCACAAAGCTTTTACAACGAATTTGAGCTTTATAAATTGAATCAATATTATCGAGCAATCAGTGTGGGTGAGCTTCGAGGCGGTCTCTATAGCGTATGCTGTGTCAGCCCAGATCGTGGTGGAGAATTGACTTTTGCACGTACCATTCTGCTTCTGTAATGCCACGAAGCGCTTAGTTCTGCATGGTTTGGAGCTTTTTTACAGTAGATATGGCTCGACACTATCGATAGTGTCATCGACAGTATAACCCAAAAAAACAAATGTTTTTTTTTTTTTTTTTTTTATTATTGTAATTAGATAACAATATGAAATATTATGTCTAATATAGTTTAGAGCGTACTAGCTGCTATGGCCTTCGACGCCTATTTTTTTTTTTAGTTTTCTGTTTGCTAGCCTATTTTCAATAATTCTAGCTTGTTTTACAAATTTTTAAATGATATTAATGTTGCTTTCGTTGACTGTTTTTAGGAAGTTTGTTGGTTATTGTTGATTAAATATCATTCTTCTGATTCTTGCCAAGTCTTGGCAGTGGTCTAAGATGTGTCTGGTGGTGAGTCTGTCACCGCAAGTGCATCGTTTGGGGGGTTCGTTGGAAAGCAGATGTTCGTGAGTCATTGCGGTGTGTCCGATTCGGAGGCGTATGAAGGACGACCATCTATGTTTGGGCGTGTTTGCTGGATATATATGTAGCTGCTAATCCTGTCGCGTTGAAGTGTGTATATTGGTGGTCAAAGGTTGTCCAGTCTGCATCTTTTTTATTTTTTATAAGTTGCGATATGTACTGCTTGTAGTCTTTTTCAGCGGGGGGTGTGCATAAAAAGTGTGGGGATCGAGTTGCTGCATCTGCTGCTGCGTCAGCGTTTTCGTTTCCTATTATTCCTTGATGGCTGGGGACCCAAAAAAGGTTAATCTTTTTCTTGGTGCAAATACTCCTAATTTGTTTTATAAGGTGGTTATGGCAGTTTAGATTTTTTACTGCAGAAATCGCGGATAGGCTGTCGGAGAAAATTACGAATTTCCCTTTATTGTTTAGGGCGAATATACAAGCATTTAGGATAGCTAGGGCCTCGGCGGTGAATATGGTATAGTATTCGGGCAGTAAACCTCCTGAGATTAGGGATTTTTTTTTGTCCACTACGGCAAAAGCAGTCCCGGCTACAGATTTGGTGGCATCCGTAAACAACCAGCTCCAGTCGCTTAGTTTCTCGCTTTCTTCCAGGAATAGTTTTCTGTATATAACGCTTTGTGTAATTTCTTTTTTGTGCGTTTGCAACGCTAGATTAATAGACGTATTCTGAAGTAACCATGGCGGAGCAGGGGCTTTTCCGTTTGAGTAAATCGGTAGTTCAATTTTTATTTCTTTTAGTATAATGGCGCACCGACGTATGGTGGATAGGACTTTGTATTTCCTTTTGGCCTTGCTTGCGTTTACCCAATTTTTGTTTAGCAGTACGTTTGATGTTGTGCATAGTTTTGGAATAAGTTTTGCGGTGGTTTCGTACAATCTGTCTTTTATCGATGGAAGTCCTGCCTCCGCTAGGATACATTTGATCGGCGATGTAGAAAATGCATTGATACTTCGTCGGACAGCGCAATGGTAAGAAACTTGAACTTGTCTTAAGTTTGCGTTCGCACTCCATCCATAGATTGGAAGACCGTAATCCAACTTGGAGAGAATTATTGCTCTGGTAATATTAATTAGGACGTTTACGTGTATGTAGGAGAATTTTGAACAAAGGAATTTAATTATGTTTAGTCTAGCTTCTAAATTATTTCTTAAAGCTGTACAGTGTTGCCTAAACTTAAATTTTCTATCAAATATTATTCCAAGTATTCTTAATTGTTCTACAGTTTCTATATTCATATTATTGAACGATAAGTTGTGAGCTGGGCAGTGATGTTTACGACAAATGTGAAGTTCTTTGCATTTTTCTATTGACAGCAAGGCACCTGAAGAGTTCCCCCAGTTCTTGATATCTTGTAGGACTTTTAGAAATGTGTTTGTTACAGTGTTTGCGTCTTTTAGTTTTGTGTAGATTATTGCATCGTCAGCATACATAGATACATGCAGATTTTTATGTTGTAGTACAATTGAGTTTAGTTTATCAAATGCTATTATGAACAGAATTACTGAAAGTGGGGAACCTTGTGGGATGCCGTTAAATAGCCGATGTGGTTTTGATAGAGTGTTGTTTACTCGCACTCGGAATGACCGGTAAAGGCCTTTACTACACTAAAGATCCTAGGTCCAACCCTCCAGAGCATTAGTTTGTGTAGAATTGTGTGTACCCCTACGCGATCAAATGCTTTTTCGAAATCAGTCGCTAGAATCGTGACGTGATTACGCGAGGAAAGAGGCGTCGATGGTCCCGTGTTTCTGCTTAAAAGCCGATTGGTTGTGTGAAATAAGATTGCTACTGGTTACGAACCACATCAGTCGGCGAGCTAATATTTTTTCGAATAATTTGCTCATACATGGTAGAAGAGATATTGGTCTAAAGCTGTTTATGTCGTGGTTGGGCTTATGTGGTTTGGGGATGGGAACAACCACTGCTCTGGTCCACACATGTGGGTATTTTCCTTGAATTAAAATTTGGTTGTAGAGTCCAACTACCTTATGTTTTGTATCAGTTGTCAGGTTTTTCAGCATAGGGTAGGATATACGATCAAAACCTGGTGTTTTGCCTTTTGTCTGTGTTAGTGCTGCTTCAAATTCGAGAAAAGTTATATCGGCTTCAAGATGTTTTGCTGTTGGTGCAACATTGTCTGGGTGGTAGTTAATGGCAAGAAGTGCGGTTTTTTTTGGAAATATACTCCGACGAAAAGTTTTGATCTTTTGAGTATTTGGACCATTTTTCTCCTAATGCCTCAGCGATGTCCTTTGAGGCTGTTAGTAGAATTTGATTGACTTTTAAACATTTGAGTGGCGTTTTGGGTACTCCGGTTAAAGTTTTAATATCGGTCCAAATTCTTTTTGGGGACACTATTGGCGTTATACGAGATGTAGAATCAGAGAGTGATGCTCTTTTTGCTTGTTTAGCTCTTCTTTTAAATAGTGCTTTTGCTTTTTTGTAGGCAACAAGGTTGTGTAGACTCATGTTGCGTCTAAATATTATCCATTGGGATTGTTTATTCTCGCGGAGTTTGTTTAGTGTCGTACTCCACCAAGCTACGTTCTTTTTCTGTGGTATTCCTTTGGTTTGTGGTATGGCTATATTTGCTGCTGCGTGAATCGCTTTGGTTAATTTGGAAACACCTTGGTGAATGTTGCAATATCTAAAGTTTTTTATATTAGTTGATAGCTCTTTTTGAAATTACGTCCAGTTAGCAATGTCTGTTTTATATTTAGGAATATGTGTGACTTTCTCGGTTTTAAATTGTGTATTTATGGTAGTGGTAATCGGGAAGTGATCGCTTCCATGTAAATAATTGTCGATTTTCCAGTGGCATCGGTTGACGATTGACGATGAGACTGTTGTAAGATCAACGTGAAGGAGTTGTGTGTTGAGAAGTGCGTAGCTGAGCCGTCGTTAAGCAGAATAAGATCAGCTCTTTCGATGAGCTTTTCGATTCTTTTTCCTCGGGAGTTGGTTGTTGAGGATCCCCATAGTGCACTACGTGAATTAAAGTCCCCGCATAGCAATATAGGAGTATTAAAATTGGATATTGGGAGAAGTAGGTCATTTACTGTAAAGTCTTGGTTTGGCAGTATGTAGGTGTTAATTATCGTAATTTTTGTGTTTAAATTTAGTTGAAGTGCATCTCCTAAAACGTTAGCATATGTTTATGTGGAATGTGACGTTTGATTAAGAAGCCAACTCCTTGTTTGTTTGTTGTTATAGAGTGAAGATTTTTAAAATAGCCATTGTATGTCTTAGGAACTATAACATTGCTTTTATTGTGTGGAATGTGAGACTCTTGAATACATATAATATCTGGGTCCGTGTCTTTGATAAGTAAAATGAGATGTTGATAATTATTTACATATCCATTCATATTCCATTGTAATATTTTAAGGGTCATTGAAATAGGAAAGGGTAAAGAAGTTATATGTATGCGGAAAGAGAGACAAAAGGGAGAGACTTAACTAAGAGTCAAGATCTTCCATAGAGTCGTCTGATTCGCTGTTATTTGGATCGCTTGAAGTTGTAATTGTTGGAGAAGGCAAGTTAAAAGCCGGGAATGTGATTATTGTATTGTTTTTACTTGTGGTCGGTTTTGTTTCTTTTTTGGTGTATTCGTTTTGGTTTTTGTGAACGTCAGTTCGTTGTTGCAGTGTGGGGGAGGAGAGTAATAGGTAGGGGGGGTAATAGGTAGCGTGGGTGTTTTTGTTTTTGGTTGCTCGTTGTTCTTTGCTATGATAAAAGTTTTTGTACTTTCTTTTGTGGTTTGTGCTTTCGTTTCGACCGTCGGGGGGTGGAAGTGGAGGCAGTAACCTTGGAGTAACTGAAAGAGTTGATGGTGTTTTTTTGTTGTTTGTGAAGAACTCTAGCTTCGCGTATGCTGCATTTCCTTATTGTCTTTATTTTTAGTATGTCTTTCTGTTCATGATATTTTTTGCATGTGGGTGAAGATGCTGCGTATGCCTCTCCGCAGTTTGCGCACTGTAATCGAGAGCAATCGCTTGGCGAATGTGGGGGGGAGGTTGCAGTTTACGCAACTGGCGTGGTTATTACAGTTTTTGGCCGTATGACCCAATAGCTGATAGGTTTTGCAGCGCATCGGATTTGGAATATATTCGCGTACTTTTACAGTGTTCCAAGAAATTGCAAGTTTGTTGGGCAGTGTGTACAAGTCGAAGGTTAACAAGACAACACCTGAGGGTTTTGGTGTGCCGTCAGTCATTCGATTGAATTTGTATACCGAGGTTACGTGCTGAGATTTTAATTCTTGTACGATTTCATTTTCTGATACATTGTTGAGGAAGGGTGCATAAATGGTACCTTTGATGCTGTTTAGTGATTCGTGTAGTTTACAGGTAATTTTGCATATACCGGGAAGTTCGTTTGCTTTCAAGAACTTTTCGGCCACCTCTTTGTTTTTGACAAGCATGAGAAGGTTTCCGTCGCGTAAGGTAGATATGGAGATAATGTCTTTGCTGATTAGTTGAATTGCTCTATGTACTGCAAAGCAGGAGTATTCTGATATGGGTTTGAGTGCGTCTTTAGCTGCTAAGATGATGTATTTAGGGTTTTGTGCTGTGACTTCTGGCAGATCTGGAAACTCGATTGGTGTTTTTTGAAATTGTCTTTCCTTTTTAGTCTTTGGGCTATCACTTAGTAAGGAAAACATGTTTTCCCTACCTATGGATGGCCCTGGGGCTATGGTTTTGCTGTTTTTTCTTTTATTCGCAAATGGAAAAGATTCAGCTCACTACTTAATGGTCGAATAGAAACAGAACAAAAAAGAAAGTGGGATGTAAATGAGTGATAGTTTGATCGCGACGAGCTTATCACCGATGACGTCTGTACTCACGGAGTTCTAGACGATGACTGTGTATGTAAAGTTAATCATTTAAAATGTACGGCGTTGCTTGGACTAAATATGTAGGTATTAGAACCCTGAATTGAGGGGAAGTGTTGATATGGCAATTCTGTGCTGTATCTGTCAGCCCTGTACAAGTGGCAACCCTAGTTAAGCTTATGTTAATAAAATTGAGCTCACTAAGCAATCAAACTCATCTAAGCAAGCAAACGTTGTAGTTCTACACTTTTCACAAGCGAACACCTATAGAACTCTTAAATCGTTCTTCGATGTTTGTGTCTCGCGTGTGACCCAAGGATTTTGTGATAGACCTCCTTGGTTCTCACGTGAGTTATGTAACTTGAAGAACGTAAAATCAAGATGCTATAAAAGATTTAAAAAATCAGGTATAGCATCGGATTTTTCCCTTTATGTAGTTACTCGATCAAACTTTATGGTGCAGAGTATGCAATTCTATAAGAATTAACTTCAGCACCGGTCTTACTTGTCTTTCGAAAACCACATAGCTGACAATTATAAGGCTATTGCCGATATGCTTACTGATTTTTTAAAAAAACTTATTCTTCTATAATTTATCAAGCGAATCCTTCTTATCCTTATAACTTGAAATCGTCTAATTGCATCTTAAATCCTGTGTTTCATGCATGCATGAAAAAAGGTAAAAAATAAGTGATTTTAAAAAGCAAAGCAAAAATAAATTAACATATACCTACAAAGATAAACATTTAAATTACCAATAATTACAAATAACAAAAAGAGACAACCAGAGCGCACAGTACCACAAATAGAAACAGCTAAAAACCGAGTTTTGACTAATGATATTATCGAACGCTTGGAAAAATTGTTCGCTAAAATTAATTTCACATAAAAACGCTAGGCACGTCGTTTGCAATTAATTGTACAAAAAACGTTTGTTAGTTTGATAAATTTATAGTTGTAAGCTATGCTTGCCCTCTTTTGCTTAATCAAGTAACAATTCACAACTATACAGACCACCTATTTATTTTTTGTTTTCCCGATAATAATCTCGAAAATGCTCATTTCAACGATTTAACAATTAATATTGTGTAAAAATCAGAAGTTATTAACACCTCGAACTTCACGTCAAAAACCAACAACTTTTAAAACAACAAATCAAATTTCAATTGCACCAAATAACAGGAGAATATAGTGACCAGTTAGGACTTTAACGAATGAGAAACTGCCTAAATAAGTCAGACCATCACACGTTATATTAATTTAAAAAAAAACACAGGGCCTGGGCTAACTTCGACCGCGTCAAAGTTTGTATACCCTTGCAAGTTTTTTGGTAACTCTTTCCTTACCTATTAGCCATCAATGTGAAAGAACGTTTTACCTAAAAAGGCTTACGTTTGCTAAAGAATGGCGTACAAACATAGGAAATAACGAAGATATTGATCAAAGTCACTGTTTTCGACCGATCATTATAATGGGAGCTATATGATATAGTCACCCAATCTCGATTAAATTTGGCATAATAATTATAGGTATAAAAAACGCTCTCTCTCGTTTTATGCGTTGCACACTTCTGACCAAAATTAATTTACTCTTTTTGTAAGGGTATAAAAAAGAAATACACGAATCGCGAAAAAAACTATAAGCGACAGCGCAATAAAAAATAAATAAGTAAAAAAAAAAAACAGCACAAGAGACAAATAAAATTTAAAAAATAATCAGCGGAAGATTAAAAAGAACTTAAGGAAGTGCTTCTATACCCATTCAATACTGCACTGAGGAACATTATATTGAGGGTCCCACACTGGCAAGCAATATTCTAGAGTTGCTCAAACTAACGAAAGGAAAAACCACTTTGTTACGTAGGGGTCATCAAATTCTTTGGCCCTACCTTGAATGAAGCCAAAAGGAAAACATGCTCTATTAAAAATTGAGGTTATATGAAAATTAAATGAAAGTTTTGGCTAAATCTTTAACGGAGACAAACGACTCGATGTAATAAAAAGGCATTAAGGTGTAGTTTATTAACGTGGCACCAATCACAGAATGCATCCAGATCTGACTGCAAGTACGCTTGGTAAGAAGGAGGATGTGGTGTGAAGTTCGAAATTATAGTAATCCAAATTAGGTAGTGCTAGAAACTTAGCTAAGCGAGAACAAAATTACAGAAATTTGAAACTGTTACATTGGCAATTAGCGCAGGAGATAGATAATAGTCCCACATATTGTGAAGTCTAGAGTTAAAGTTTTGTAAAGTTACGAAAAATCGTAAAAGTGTGAAGAACAGTGAAATAATATATTTTTTGGTGCTTATTGAGGGGAAATTAAAACATAATTTCTTTATCAGGTTACTAATTTAGTTGTTCGCAGAAGTTTATGAGGCAAACTGGGGGATACATAAGGAAGAAATTGGCGCGCAAACATGTCTACAAGGAGTCTATATCTTCTATAAATGTGCTAACTTCTATAAGGATTCAAGCCAAACATCGCCGAGAATCCTGACCCCCCTCACCACCATGGGATAAATTACCAATAGGTAGTGGTTTTTAGCTCCTTTATAAGCCAACTAGATATGCAAAAAGCAGGCGTTTAAAAGTTTGAATAATTAAAGGTAACTTAAATTTAATTTTTTTTTTTTTTTTTTTTTTTTTAGTAATTAAATTTTATGTAAATCTTTTGGCAATATTGTTTACATTTCCGCTTAGTTCTCAGCTTCAACTTATTCGACGGTACCATCGATCAGCGCATGGACTGTTGTTGTCGTTTTCGATCTAACTAATAGGGGTTGTTTATACATTGTATTTATTTCAAAATCGTTCCTATTAAATTTATCAATTTGTTTTGCTTTGTTAGCTTGTGTATTATAACAAGGTGTGTGAAGAGGATTTCAGCACCGCAAACTAAAATACCATCTTCATCTGTTGAATTCAGAAAACGAACTGATTTTTTTATCAAAAGTCTTGTGTATATAAATGAAATCTTAAAGTCTATGAGACGGCAAGTGTTCTTAAAAATACTTATTCTAATGACCCACGTTTTTCGGGGGTTGAAAATTGTTTATATTTCTTGCTCAGCGTCGGTTACTTGATACCGCACCGCTGTTACAATCTTAAGTGCTTTTCCACAGAGTGTGGACGCATGTTTTGTTTGGTTTTTGAGCCCTTCTTGAAATATGAATCTGTATCAGCTATTTTTGTTTTATGTTTTTTTACTTTACCTCCAAAGTGAGGTCCTGCCGGGGGACATAAACTTATTTCTTTTTTACTTTGAAAAACTGTTTTTTTTACCTCAGCTTTTATCTTATTTCTAAGGCGAGGTCCTGCCGGGGGAGTCGAATGCGAATCTTGAGTTTTGTGGTTGAGTTTGTTTTGAATTGTGTTGTATTTATTCTCACTTTTATCTTTCATCTTCTCCCAACGCTCTTTAAATCCTGTGACATCTATTGTTGTTGCCACTACAAATTTATAACTTTTTGATTTGTTGCATCCCGAGACGATCCAACCAAATTGAGTATTTTAACCTAGTAGGCCATCAATCTTTGTAACTCCTTCTTTAATGATTTGGGTATATACCTACGTTTACCCCCATTATTATATCAACCTTACCAGGTTTATTAAAGGTAGGATCAGCAAGTACGTAGGTTTGCCATTTTGACATATCCACGCTTACTCTTTTTAATGGAAGAGCTTTTATTAACTTTGGCAACACAATTGCCTCAACCTTAAGAAGTTCTTTCCATGGATTTCGCGTCTTCACATCTATTTTTACCTTATATTTTGATTTTTTGGCTTTTATTGACGACACGCCACTTATTTCTGTATATTGTTTAATTTTAGGTAAATTTAGTATTTTAGCCGCCTCTTCAGACAAAATGGTACTCTGTGAACCACTATCAATAAGGACTCTTAGAGTCTTATATCCTCCATATACATTTTTTACTTGTATTAGAGCTGTAGCCAACAGTGTTGATTGTGCCGTTACACAAGTATTAGCTTTCTCCTTTTTTTTTTCTTCAAAATGGAGTACTACTTACTACACAATGAACAGACCATTTCATTTGTGCAGACTTTATTCCTTGAATGGTTCAAGCATCTTGTGCAAATCTGTACTTTTTTGGCCATTTCATACCTTCCCATAGGTGTCAAACCTTTAAATTCATAGCACTTATACGCCTTATGCCCTGAAACTTTGCAAATCGGACAATTATCTTCGAACACCGAAACCGACGTATTTTGTAACGGTTTTTTCTCTTCTTTGCTCATGGCACTTAGCGATCAATATCTTTGCTCCAAGTATTCCATGACATCAGATAGCAATTGAATCTGCCTTGTTTTTCTAATTTGACTCTCATATAATTGTAGAGTCTCTCTGTCAAATTTCCTTAGTAGTATTTGTGCAAATATTATGTCCACTTCATCGGACAAATTTGTTTTAATTTTAATAAAGTGCACTGACTCATTAACTATGTCAATCACTCCCTTTATACTTTTTGCGGATTCATTGTTGATCAACGGTAAATCAAAGATCCTATTTAATTGCTCGGAAAATACCCTCCGATTATTTTCATACCGCTTGGTTAACAGTTCCCAAGTGGCACTATAATTGTCAGCTGAACCTGACCATGCTATAAGCTTCGCCTTTTGACGCGGATTTTAAATAATTAAACTTAAGAGCGAGACTTAAATCTTCTCTTTATACCCTTGCAAAAAGGGTATATTAATTTTGGTCAGAAGTGTGCAACGCATAGAACGAAGCATCTCCGACCATACAAAGTATATATATTCTTGATCAGCACGACGAGACGAATTCAACTAGCCATGTCCGTCCGTCCGTCCGTC
This sequence comes from Drosophila tropicalis, assembly GCF_018151085.1. Classification (NCBI taxonomy): domain Eukaryota; kingdom Metazoa; phylum Arthropoda; class Insecta; order Diptera; family Drosophilidae; genus Drosophila; species Drosophila tropicalis. Next base: position 1,540,709 of record NW_027173405.1, read on the forward strand.
CGTCCGTCCGTCCGTCCGTCCGTCCGTCTGGATCAACGCAAACTCCTCCTAGACCGTAAGAGCTACAGAGCTGAAATTTTGCACGTAGGCTTGTATATACTGCAGGCGTTGTATATCTCGGATTCAGCCGGATCGGACCACTATATCATATAGCTCCCATACAAACCCCAAAGTCACGAACAGTGACTTTTCTCAATAACTTCGTTATTTTCTATGCTATTATCGTGAAACTTAATAATAGAGAGTTTATTACGCTTATAAACGACTGTGGAAAATTTGATCAAGATCGGATGACTTTATTATATAGCTTCCATAGGAACGATCGGTCGAAAACAGTGACTTTTGTAAATAACTTCGTTACTTTTACCGCGATTGCTTTCAAATTAAACATTTGTTAGTTTAGTATATCTGTTAATGACTGTGCCAAATTTAATCAAGATCGGGTGACTATATCATATAGCTCCCATAGGAACGATCGGTCGAAAACAGTGACTTTTGTAAATAACTTCGTTACTTTTAACGCGATTGCTTTCAAATTAAACATTTGTTAGTGTTATATATCTGTTAATGACTGTGCCGAATTTGATAAAGATTGGGTGACTTTATCATATAGCTCCCATAGGAACGATCGGTGGAAAACAGTGACTTTGATCAATATCTTCGTTATTTCCTATGATTGTAGGCCATTCTTTCGCAAACATAAGCCTTTTTATATAAAACGTTCTTCCACATTGATGGCTAATAAATAAGGAAAGAGTTACCAAAAAATTTGCAAGGGTATACAAACTTTGACGCGGTCGAAGTTATCCCCGGCCCTCTGGTTTTTTTTTTTTTTTTTTTGACCCTTCAACGGCCAACTTTCTTAAAAAAAATTTTTCTATCATGAATTTTGGTTATTATATTTTTTCCTTTTTTTTTAACTTTCCCTACTCGATCGCAGTGATCTTCCTACCTAATGTTTTGCATAGCTTTACAGGCTATGCTGCTATCGGGTAGATAAGGCTCCGCTCAATTTCACAATTTTTGTATCTTTGAATATATGTTTCTATATTATTTCTTATTTATAATCTGCAACTGCTTTTTTCGCATCAGCTGGTCGTCGCCGTTTGGCTTGGTGATGCTCCCTCTAAGGCGTAAAAGACGGCCTGCCTTTTACGCTCGTTGTCAGCTGCTGATGTCTAGGGCCTATGGGCTCAGGCGGTACCGGTGCCGGTCATCGCACCAAATTTCCTTGTACACGTGCATGTTCTCCAGTCGCCTCTTCATTGCAACTTACTTGTTGCCTTGCAACTGCGTCGTTGTTCTCTTCGAACACGCCACACACAAAAATACTCCCGCCGCTGAAATTACAACAGTTGCTCCGCTAGCCAAACTTTTTATTAATTAAGCAATAATATATTGATTTTATTTAATACTCTTTCTTTTACCACTGGTGGGGGAAACAAGAGTTAATTTATTTTGCAACCTTTAGCTGATCTTAGCATTTATACTTGCATAAGAATTCAGACTTTAAGGAGCTGATTCACTCTCCGAGTCTCTAACCACTGGTGGGGGAAAACTACAGAGTTCCTTTTCTCGAAGGACCAAAAATGAAGAGGATTTCAGCACCGAAACTAAATACACGATCTTCATTTCTTGAGTTCAAAATATGAACTGATTTTATTAACAAAAGTCTTGTGTATTTAAATGAAATCTTAAAATCTAGAAGACGCTAATTGGTCTTGAAAATACTTATTCTAATGACCCACGTTTTTCGGAGGTTTAAAATTTTTTATATTTCACACTCAGCGTCGGCTACATGATACCGCACCGCTGTTACAATCTTAAGTGTTTTCTTCAGAGTGTGGATGCATGTTCTGTTTGGAATTAAGCAATAATTGTCGTATGAATCTTTAAGACTTTTTTTTGTTTTATGTTTTGTATATTTCGTTGTTCCATCTAGTTTTGTGAAGCCATTTCAGAGGAACACGATGTTTATTCTTAAACAGTGACATTTTGTCATAATAAATTCAACTATATTGGTAATTAATCCCTTGGGATTATCTTTATATTTTCGAATTTCATTTCTCTTGTAATTGATTACACATGTGGTCTTATTGCTTATATTTCGAAAGAGTGAGCCCGCACTCCGCCTTAGTATTTTATACCCTTTTAGTGTGACCAAATTCGGTTATCGGGGAAATAATTGAGGAGATGATCGGGTTTATTTATTTTTAATGTTTACATTCGGCCAGTCCTGACATTTGATCGACCTCGATCATTCAATTTAATATACAATAGCATATACAAATACTGCTTATCAAATAAATATTACAAACAGAAACTCACAGTTTTATCACGCGCGTGCATCCACGGCTTGAGTCGGGCTGACTCTTAGATACCGTTGCAATTAAGTAAGTTGACAATCGTCAATATCAGTGACTTCATAATGGTCACTGGGAAGGACTCGATTTATCTTATAAGGTCCACAGTACTTAGGAGCGAACTATTATTTTTGCACTTGTCTCTTTCTTAGAGGCCTCAAAGTTACTGCGTTAATCTGAACTAAATTTCTCGCCAATATATTCTGTTAATTCGTCTACTAAGGGGCCTCGCTGATCGCAACCGGTACTACACTGCACTGAGTTATTGATAGCGAATTCCACGCGATTAACTAAAGGTTTTGATAGCTTTCCAACACACGGTCAACACACGGTTTACATGCTCGACCCGCCTATTGGCTTGTGGGGCAGCAGTCGCTACTTTCATGTGGTCAATATTTCGGTTTTCTACAAAGTTAGCAAACTCAAACGACGAAAAACACCTACATCTGTCGGCTATAAGTCTTCTTGGTCGGCTATAATAATGAAAATATTTTTCTAACGTGGTGGTAACTTTTTTGGAACAATTTCACATACTTTGTAAATGCGTCAATCACTACCAAAAGGTGCTTTCTTTTTTATGTAACACCCGGTAAGGGACCTAAGTGTTCAACATGAATAGTATCAAATGGAATCGGATTCTTCGGAATACTATGCAAGGTTCTATTATGTATAGTTCTTGGAACACTAAGTAGGATACACGGCAGACAAACCTTTATAAACGCCTCGACAATTGCATTCATTAACGGGAACCAGTACTTCTCCATCAAATTGTTTACACATTTCTCAACGCCTTTATGACCTAGTTTCTCGTGACACCTTCATATTAATAACCCTTGCATGCGAGTCGGTGCATAAAAACACAGTCTTTTCTTAGCATTTCTTTTGTACACTATAATTTACGGATATCCGGATCTGTTATCTGTTCTGTCTGCAATAATAAATCAATATCTAGCGGAGATGATCCCAGTACACCAACTAGGTTTGTCGACTCATTTTGATCGAGCTGGTCACCTTTATCGCTTTTGTTACATAGTAACGGTTTCTTACTCTCTTACTTTCATCTAAAGAGACACAAGGTTTATTCTCAAACAGTTTTAACCAACATTTTTCTAAACACAGTTCACACGGCTTGAAACAACTTTTCCCTAAATGAACACACGGGCTTGTCTTGTTTTGAAAAACTTTCCCCTAAAGGAACGCACGGGTTTGAACAACTTTTCCCCAAAGGAATACACGGTTTCATCTCATACGGGTTTGAACAACTTTTCTTTAAAACGACGGAAGTTTTAATCTCACACGGTTCGGAACAACACTGTTCTAGCACACGGTTTAGTAATATAATATTACATAGTAATACACGGTTCAAAAGGTTCTATTGGACAATCTGGTCTCTCTTCATGCACAAATGTGGTATTTTATTTATATTCCGGTTTCGGTTATTGGCAATGATGTTAGTGTTACAATTAATTTTCTTATGGCTTAAACAAAACTCAAGCTGACTGCAGGTCTGTCCCGAAACGTGTGCTCGCTGTCTCATTACAGGTTCCTTTATTCGGCCCTCCTGACGTTTCATTCGACTTGAATGAATGTCCCCAAGGTTTCATGGACTCAGCTACAGTATATGTTTTAGTTGGCCCTTCCGTATCTCCAATCTTTTGAACCTTATATCTTCCATGTTTCTGAACTGCCACTACCTGATACGGCCCCAAGTAATTTCCTTTGAGCTTCAAACCTACTCCGTACTGTGTCCGCTTTATCGCTACTAAATCGTTAATTTCGTATTTCCTTTCGATCATCCGCTTAACATTATAGGACTTACGATTTTCCTCCTGTACGACAATATTGCTTAAACAAATGTGACGTAAACGCCGTTCCCCTATCAGTCACTACTCTCACAGGGTTACCAAATATATATTATTTATTATAATATATTTGCTTGTTTTTCCAATTGATTTACAACTTTTTCTGCCCCGGTACGGGTAGGATAAAACCATACGAACTTAATAAAACCATCAACAACTACTTACAAATGAATGTACCTCTTCTTGGTAATGTCCACCGGACCCACATGGTCAATATGATATGTAACAAGAGGCTGATCTCCCTTATCAATCACTGTCAGATACCCTTCTTTTCTACCTATTTTCGCATTTTTTATGATACACTGCACGCAACCCTCAACTAATCGTGTTACTTTATCTTTCAATTTAAGAATAAAATATGATTTTTCGACTAATAACTGTGTTTTCTTTGCTGAGAAATGTCCTTGTTTATGGGCCAGTAAGATAATTTTATTCTCCATCTGATCGGGTACTACGATCAACTGCTTATTGGCATCTTTGAACAAGACCTGATTCGAAATATAGAAATCCTTATACTCGCCATTTTCAAGTAAACTTCGTACAGCTTTTGTCCAATCATCCACCAATTGCGCTTCTTTCAAACGATGCATAACACTGTCTGTTATTGAATAACAGCTAACTCGACTCAAAGCAACTACATGCCTCATCCTTAATCCTGACCAATGTTATAGACTGTAACTTAAATCCTGCAAAAACATGGCCCACCTAGCTACTCTCAAAGGAACTTCCTGTTTTCTCATGGTCATAGTAAAAGCATTAGAGTCTGTAGCTATAGTGAACTGCAATTCAAGAATGTAAACTCTCCACTTCTTTAGAGCCTCAATTATGGCTAAATCTTCTAGCTCATATGAATGATAATTTTGCTCACATGCCTTCGTTTTTCGACTCATGTACTGAATTGGAGGGAACAAATTTTCCTCAGTATCTTTCTGCATTAGAGTTGCCCCGTAACCATATTTCGATGCATCAGCATGGACCTCTGTTTGCGCCTTCGGATTATATAACCTCAATACCGACTCACTTGTTAATGATGCTTTCCATCGTTGGAATGCTACCTCTTCGATCTCGCTGAACACAAATTTATCATCCTTCCTTAACATATCGGAAAGTAGCTTCGCCATTAGAGCATGTCCCTCAATGAATTTTCAAAAATACGATGTTAAACCAAGAAACCTTTGCACTGCTTTCTTATCACGCGGTCTTGGAAAATTGCGTACTGCTGAATTTTCTCCTCACTCCGTTTTATCATCCTTTCACTAATCACGTATCCCAGAGAATTGACTTGATTTTTTTAAAATCTGACGCTTTTTCCAGTTTAGCTGTAATCTGTTCTTCTCCGCTAGTCCCAAAACTAATTTCATTCTTGACATTCCCTCTTCTAAGTCCTCGCTTGGAAAGATGATGTCATCCATATATATGATCGCTATACCTTTCTGAATCAACTCCTGCATTGCTGCCATCGTAAATCTCGTAAAAACCGCTGGAGAGTTTGAGATACCAAACGGTACATATAAGAATTCGTACTGGCCTTTCTGCGTAACAAATGCAGTGAACTTTTGCGAACTTGCTTCTACTGGTACATGGAAATATCCATTTTGAAGTCCAGTGTAGTAAAAACTTTTCCTCCTTGCAATTGATCAATTACACTGTCCATCAATACTATCGGAAAATTATGTCGAATTATCTTCTCATTCAATTTTCTACAATCGCAGCACAACCTTTTAACTCCGTTTGACTTTGCTACCAATACTATGGGTGATGCATACACCGATGTACTATCTCGAATAATTCCTTCCTCAAGCTATTCCTGTATCTAATTATCTACAACCTCCTGGTACAGTACGCCAACCGTGTTGGTGTTGGTATACGGGAATATCATCTTTCAAAATAATTCTCATTTCGATCTTCGCATCAGGATTACGTTTTGGCTCATATCCCTGGACTATCATTTCGACCTCTTTAACCTGTTCTTGACTTAAATGAGACAACTCTAAACCGACTTCGTCCTTCCCTTCAAAAACTGTGCAGACATCTTTGAATTGCTTCATCCAATCCTCAACTGATTCAGTTTTTTCTTCTACTAATTTTTGCTCTTTGCTTATCAGAAACTGTGTGCCATTTTTGGTTACTTTCATGCCAACACTGCCAAGAATCGTTCTTCCTAAAATAGCACCAAACCCCATGTCCTCATCGGGAACTACACGAAATTCAACTACTACCTTAATTTTGTCGATGATCACCATTATAGAGAAACTACCAAAAGTTAAAATCTTTGCATCTCCTATTCCCACCAAACACTTCCCAGGACCTGTTAGTTGTTTAACTCCTAGCTTTCAAAAAACACGAATCAAGCACATATCTGCTCCTGTATCTGCAAGCCCTTTAAATTCAATGTTCTCATAGCTAACCTTCTTTGGCTCTAACCCAGACAAAGTGAACGTACTCGAACTAACTTAAACTTTCTCATTTTGAACAACATTTGCTTGCCTCTCTCGCTTAATCTGTGCTTCGATATTACAGTGAACTGCACGATGACCTGGCTGACCGCACTTGAAACACTTTTGATCGAACTTAGGACAATCTTTTCTCAAATGAGTCGCATCACCGCAACAAAAACATTTTCTCACGTCCTTATAAACTTCGATTTGAAACTTTAACTCTGAAATATTTCGAGCTTGGAATAACATCATCTTGTTGGATTTTGTATCCGGAATACCCTTAACGAAGTACTCTATCAGACTCTTCTTATCTACGTTTACCGGCTTTGCAATTTCCATCAATGCGTATAAATATTCATTTAGAGTTTCACCTTTTTTCTGTTGGCGCTGATTTAACTTTTTATGGACTGCAGCTGAAGATATTTTTACACTAAACTCAGCACGAAGAGCTGCTTTCATAGAACTCCAGTTTTTAATATTTCTCGGACTCCTTATGCAAGATTTTGCCGCCCCACACAATAACTGTTTTAAATAGACAAATAACTGTAATTCATTCTTCTAGTTCTTCAATCCATTGAGCAATGTTAGGAATATCTGAACCTGAAAACTCTGAAACACTGTCTTCGACATCTTTCAAAGTAAACCATGATCTGTCGGGTCTATCTACGTTTTCTGCTGCAATCTCTACTTCCCCCGTTCGCTGTTACCACTGACTGATCATCTGCTCCTCATTTTCCTGCTGCAAACCATAATGGATAAGTAACCTATTCTGCAAATCCCGTTTTCTGCCAGTTGTAGGCAGCGCTAGTTCGGATAATTTCGATCGCAAAGCAACCACGCTTTGAGCCAGAATCTCTGCAAGCTCCATCTCAATTACAAAGACTTAAAATTACGTACAAATCTTCTAATACTATGTTAGTACGGTTTTCTAGCTTCGAAAATTGTTATCAGTTTTCGCTAGATCTGATAAACATACGCTTTTCCTGTCTCTCGTTCGTCCCACGTAGCTCTGCTTTGTAGTCCTCCTCGATGTTTAATAGCCTTATCGCCAAATTCCTTCGGAAATCCTTTTCCTGCACTATCCACTATCGAAACATATCGCCAACCTTAAAGTTGTTGCCACTGCCAATCGTTGATCACAACGCCACCACTCCTAGAACTCAGCGCTAGTCTCCGTTGTTCTCCGCCACCACTAACGCAGTTCACTCTTAGAACTCAACGCTATTCTCTGTTGTTCCCCGCCACCACTAACGCAGTTCACTCCTAGAACTCAACGCAAGTCTCTGGAGAATTCGAAATTCCGTTTTCTCCAGCAGCTAACTCAGCCTGTGTTGTTTACGCCGTTACCACTAGATATTCACTTCCACCACTAACGCAGTTCACTCCTAGAACTCAACTCTAGTCAGCCCTGGCTAACCGCTGTACACTTCTCTAGCAGTTAACACAGCCTCGAAACGTTTTTGCCCCCAACACCGGTAAATTACTGTACGCTTTCTCCAGCAATTTACACAGCCTCCGTTGCAGCCGCCTTGTATCGATTTCGCAACCTTGAATCAATCTTGCAACCGGAATCGTCACAATCTCTCTAGCGCCGTTCACTTCTCCACCGCTCTCTATTGTGCACTTCGATCCGTTCCTGCCTTGGCTTTTGATTGCAGGTGTATCCCAATGGTACCTTCTTCGGCCAAACTTCTCACGAATGTTCTGTGATATGATGCGAATCCTGATCAGCTTTCTCACTCCTTCTGCAGTTGCCTTATCTCAGTGTCACTTGCTGTCTCGCTCATTTTGTCGCTCGTCGATACCGCGCTTTTACTGCAGCTATCTCGCTTCCACTCATTAAAACGACGGTTTTCTCGAGGCAGCGTCACTTGCTGTCTCCTTCTTTCTTAGAATTTCACAAGTTTTAACGAATTTGTAAAATTCACTAGCCAAAATTAATTGTTTCACTTTTAATCCGCCATTCCATTTGAGCCCCCAATTTGTGGTCTTTTATTCATATTCCGGTTTCAGTTATTGGCAATGATGTTAGTGTTACAATTAATTTTCTTATGGCTTAAACAAAACTCAAACTGACTGCAGGTCTGTCCCGAAACGTGTGCTCGCTGTCGTTGCAAACTTCCAAATCTCTTGTGTGACCGTCTTTCATTATTTTATGAGGCTTAGCACTACAAACTGGCTCCAGAAACGATGACCGCTTCTGGTTCTTTTATTGTGTATCGGTGCCTCATCACCGGTTCCTACACATATTTTCCAATTCCAACGATCACTGCGCAATGCGGGGGTTTATTGACTTTTTACTTAAGGTTTGGACCAACGCGTTTTTAGCGGATTGGTTTATCGGAAGTGGACCACCTTCTTAGCAACTCAGTTAACGGTTTGGCTATGCGGAAGGAATTCGAAACAAATTTGTGAACATAAGAGATAGGTCCAAGCAGGAGTGTAATGCTTTGCTGTTAAGTGGTCCTGGGTGTTCCTGTGTATTATTTGGTAAAATTCTCTTATCACTGACTTAAAAACCCTAACTTGGTATTACTCCTCTGTTTTGGATAACGAAATTCTTTCTAATAACTTTATTTCTTATGGGCTTGCTCATGTTGGTCGTCGTGGCGGTGGAGTTCTCATTGCTGTCAACTCGAATCTGTGTTTAAGTGTTGTGTCGATTGACCTGCCCTTATGTGTTGAGTTTATTTGCTTCGAAGTTACATGTTCCAACTTTAGCTTATATACTTTTTTTCTTATATTCCTCCGGCTTCTGATATCATGCCCTACATGCACCATGCTGATGCTCTAAAAACCATTTTTAGTCGCTTTCAAGATCGTAATTTCCTTATAGTTTTAGGTGATTTTAACTTGCCAAATATTTCCTGGCTGGTTGGTGATAATCTATCTTTCTATCATAATTCCTTCATCCAATATGTTTTTCTTGATAGCCTACTTGAATGTCCGCTATATCAATTGAATTCTTTCCTTAACTCTTCTTAAAGAATTATCGATCTTGTTTTTGTCTCAGATCCCACTGTTTGTTCTGTATCTCAAACACAGCACCTTGTGAAGCCTGAAGATCCTTATTACCATACCATTGAAGTTACTATTTCTTACAATTCCGTTACTTATTCATTTAATAACATCTCAGTTTCTCGTTGCAGATGTTTTCATAAAACAAATTTCAATCTTCTTAACAACCTTATTAACTCTTTTGATTGGTCATTTCTATTTGAGTGCTGCGATATAGATTGTGCAGTGAAGTTTTTCTATTCTGCTCTTAATTCTCTAATTGATAAATGCGTTCCTTATGTGAATGTCTCTACTGTCTCCAGATCGCCAGTCTGGTTCACACGTAGGCTCTCTAATCTAATCTTCGTAACATTAAATCGAGATATTTTAAAAGATTTAAAAAAACTGGTTCGCGACTTGACTATGCAAATTATTGTATAGCCAAATCTCAATTTTGTCTTTTAAATACTCAATGCTACAACAATTATCTCGTTCGCTGTAAGGCTGAATTTTATAAGAACCCCAAAAGATTTTACAACCTTGTCAATTCCAAAAGACGCTCTAATGTACTACCTTCCACCTTCAGACTTAACGACCAGTCTGCTAATAATGATTTAGATATTGCAGATCTGTTTGCTAAATTTTTTCAGTCGACATATTCTACTACTGTTTCGGATCCCACACCCTATCCCTTTTCAATCCCACATTTAAATTGTATGTTTTTTCCCAGTATTACTGAAGACTGTATTCTCTCTAGCTTGTCATATATGAAGTCTTCCTTCGTTCCCGGGCCTGATGATATACCTAGTTGCATCCTTAAAATGTGTTCGATTTCCCTATCTAAGCCTTTAGCTCGGTTATTCTTTATATCGAGTGAGACTTCTAGATTTCCTGATATTTGGAAGGAGTCATTTATTATTCCGCTTTTTAAAAAGGGTAGCAAATCGGATGTTTCCAACTACCGTGGCATTGCCAAACTTTCGGCAATACCTAAACTGTTTGAGAAAATTATTACGTCTTCCCTTCAACATCTATCCAGATCCACTATTTCTCCTTGCCAGCATTGTTTTCGTGAAAGGTCGTTCGTCGCTTACCAACCTTTTAGAATTGACTACCCTAGTACACCATGGCTTCCGTAAAAAGTGTCAAACTGATGTTATTTATACTGACTTCAGTAAGGCTTTTGATACGGTTGATCATTCTTTGCTTCTCGCGAAACTTAACATCATGGGTTTTTCACCAAAATTATTGGGTTGGTTAAAGTCGTATCTTATTGGCAGAACCCAAAAGGTGTCTTTTCGTTCCTCGATATCTAAAACTGTTCGAGTTACGTCAGGTGTACCCCAAGGCAGTCATCTGGGCCCACTATTATTTACATTGTTTATAAATGATTTGCCTTTGGCCTTGGCTCATTCACGCGTGCTCATGTTTGCGGATGACGTCAAGATTTGTTATTCCTATAATGATCCTTTTTTCCAACAGTACTTGCAATCAGATCTCGATGCGTTCTGTGATTGGTGCCACGTTAATAAATTACACCTTAATGCCTCTAAGTGTTCTTTTATGACTTTCAGTCGTTTGTCTCCGCTCCTAGCTCATTACTCTATTAAGTCTGTTCTGTTAGATTGTGTTCCATTATTCAAAGACTTAGGCGTTATGTTTGACCCTAAACTTTCATTTAATGTTCATATTTCTTCAATTGTCAACAGAGCAAGCAGCCTTCTCGGCTTCATCAAACGTTGGGCCAAAGAATTTGATGATCCCTATGTAACAAAGGTTTTATACACTTCGTTAGTTCGCCCTACTCTAGAATATTGCTCGCCAGTGTGGAACCCGCAATATGATGTTCACCAGCGTTGTATTGAATCGGTACAGAAGCAATTCCTTAAGTTTGCGTTACGCGGTCTTAATTGGGACCCGAGTCTTCGCCTACCTTCTTATTCTTCTTATTCCCACGTTTTCGGGGGTTGAAATTATTATTAATTTTAGGTACGGCGTCGGCCACTTAACATCCTGCCGTTGTGATCTTTTAGGTTAGTTTAAAATTACAAGTGTTTTTCCACCACGGTTGTGGCTGAATGTAATTCTACTCATAAGCTAGGTTAGTTGTTTATGACAAAAGTTTAGTTGTATTATATTTTCTTTACTGCATCTGATTTGGTGAAGACACTTCAGATGAACACGATTTTTATTCTTAAACATGAATAGATTTTGCAGCTCCATCTTATATGTATAGGATGCTAAAAAAAAAACAGACGACAAAAAACCCTTAACGGATAAATAGCAGTATTTGTGTGCTTGGCAAATAAGGCAATTAATTTAGTTGCGGTAAAGTCGGAAATTTATCAGCCGTGATAAATTAACAGTCATTGTATAAGGCGGTTGAAGATATGGACAACAACGAGGTGTAAACTCCCGGTCGTTTCTTTATTTTAAGACCAATATTAGAGCAGCCTAGTCCATATCAGAAGAAAAAATTTCAAATAATTTTTGTATAAAAGAACACGGATAGACGAATTAAGAATCTATGTTATCCCTCTACTTCCCAAATTTTTGTTTAAAAAAAAAAAAAATTATTTTTGCACTAGTTACGGGTAAAAAAATATTTGTTCTGGAAAAAATTTTGGGTCAAATCCTAACCCCGCCTAGAAACGGTCTTGGGAAACATTGCCAAAAAAAATTTTTACTGCATAGTTTTTCGGGCTGTTGTTTATTATTTATGAAAAACTTCAAAATTGGTGCACAATAAATATGAATATTTATATATATAAAGATAAGTTTAGTTTATTTGTGATGAAAATCAAAGTAACAATTTTTTTTGCATCGATAAGCAAAGATTAATATTACATTTTCGGCATATAACCTGCGTTTCGGAAGGGCATCCTTTATTTTTATTTCTTGCCGTTGATTCGTGGCAAATATTCAGGAAAATGTTCAATTCCATCGAAGCGAATTTCATCAGTCGGTAAAAAAGTCTTTTTTCCGTAACCTTTTTCTGAGAATTTGCGAGAGGACGTCCAGGAGCTTTGACATCGTTTTTTGATGTACAAAGCACTTTTGCAACTTGTGTTTGAAAATTTGGCAGTTGATATTCGGTATCTTTGGGGTCCGGCTTGTTAATTTTGTGAAACAATATATAAACATTTACCATCGCAACATCAAGCAAATGTGTGAATACTCGATTTGTATACTTTAAAGTTTTCCAAGAAATTTTGTATCGACCTATGAGTCCATCTATGTGATCTACGCCACCCATATGCATGTTGTATACATTTATTGAATTGGGACAATCAATATCAACAAATATTTAGAGCGAAGCTCTCTTAGGCACGTCGCGGTAGGAAATTATTTTTAAAAATCGTCAGACGTCAGATCTGCAGCGCGTCAGATTTTTTTTTCTTGTAGCGCAATAAAACGATAATTTATCCATTAACTTCTATATGCCAATGTAGTTCTGAAGGTGTGTGTTGGCCTCCCCTGCACAATGATAAATTCCTAGTGATCGCAGATAAACAAGTAGTGGTAGGGAAGTATAAAAGTTGTCAAAAATCATTATGTTGTTTTTGAATTTAGGCACTATACTGGATAGTCGAATTACTATGTTTGAAGGCGACCCAAAATCGGGGGTTCCCGGAAGAATAACATTATCACCTGCACCACCATATACTTCAAAGCTATAGCAAAAACCAGCCGAATCGCACAGGACGAATAGTTTTATACCCCATTTGTGGGGCTTATCTGGAATGTACTGTCGAAGAAATGACTTAATTTTTGTTGCGCACATCTGTTCGTCTACACTTAGATGCTGGGGCATTGGTACTGATTGAAATTTTTCATTGAAATGTTTTATAAGAGGGCGGACTTTGTATAACTGATCAAAGTCATCTGAACTTTTGCATAGTGGCATAGTGCTATTGTCATTAAAATGAAGGTTGCTTTGGATTTCATCAAAACGATTTCTTGACATTGTGTCTTGGATAATTTTAAACGCATACTCGCTCCAATATGAACGGATACTTGGATAGTGAAATACTGACATATTAATTAGAAAACCAATCAATTTACGCAATTCTAAGTTGTTTGTTGTAAAGGAGGTCCTAATGTTTTTTTGAGAAGCGTAAATGTTAGTTTGGTAAAGCATGTGCGACTTCCTCTTGTTGATCTATCAAGTTCACTATGCGATTCATCTTGAATAAGAGAAAGCGGACGGCGCTTCCGTTTCGGGGTCGAAGAAGCACTTGATGAAGCATTTAAAGATGATGGTGACAACATTGAAGCTGTGCTATTACCAAAGCAAATCTGTGATGCAAGTGCTAATTCTGACATATCAAGAACATCGTTAACATCAATTTCATTTCCAAAACTGCCGTAACTAAAAGAATCTTCATGTAAATCGTCTAAATTTTCTTCTTCGTTATCCGTTTCACCATTAAAGTCAAGCATACCTAAGGCATAAGGCTACTTTTATTTCATCGGCGGAAAGCGATGACAGTTTAAGTTGTTTTTTGTGGTTCATTGCTGAAATATTTGTGTTTTGAGTAACCGTTTTCATTAGAATTGCTCGTATTTAAAACTTACATTATGGTGTCGCAAAACCGCCTCTAGGCGGGCTAATTTTGATCTCAAGTAAAAAGCTTATGGACACTTTTTCTTGTAAGTTTAATCACTTTTTTATTAGTTAACTTATGCAAAAATATGCTAATAATTTTTTAATTGAGATATGGGAACAAATTATAGTATATTCTATATTATATATAGAATCGCCTATAATCATAGGAAATAACGAAGATATTGATCAAAGTCACTGTTTTATGATATAGTGACCCGATCATTATCAAATTTGGTACAGATATTAACAGACATATTAAATTAAGAAATGTTTAATTTGAAAGCAATCGAGTTAAAAGTAACGAAGTTATTTACAAAAGTTACTGTTTTCGACCGATCGTTCCTATGGGAGCTATATGATATAGTCACCCGATCTTGATCAAATTTGGCACAGTAGTTTATAGGCGAATTAAACTGTATAATATAAGTTTCACGACAATAGCACAGAAAATAACAAAGTTATTGAGAAAAGTCACTGTTCGTGACTTTGGGGTTTTTATGGGAGCTATATGATATAGTGGTCCGATCCGGCTGAATCCGAGATATACAACCCCTGCAAATATACAAGCCTACGTGCGAAATTTCAGCTCTGTAGCTCTTACGGTCTAGGAGGAGTTTGCGTTGATCCAGGCGGACGGACGGACATGGCTATTTGAACTCGTCTCGTCGTGCTGATCAAGAATATATATTAATATATCTCCCACTCTATCCACTCACACCACCTAATTTCTCACTCTATTCACCCACATAACTTGACCCCCCTTTAGTCTAGAAAACAGCGGATGTTTACTGCAACCTAAACAACAACTAAACAAAAATCCTATAAACAAACAAACCTCTGTGCACCCATCTTTTTTGTCTTTTCAAAATAAAAAAGCGAGCACTGATCAGGCAATTTCCGATATGTTTGCGAATTTTTTCAAAACAACCTATTCCTCAACGGAATATCGAGCAAGTCCGTATCCTTATCATTTAGAAAAAGCTAATTGCATTTTCAATCCAGTGATTGATGAAAGTTCTCTTCTTAGCGAACTTAAACTTGTTAAACCTAATTATTCTCCGGGGCCAGATGGTCTTCCTGTATGCGTACTCAGGTTCTGTGCAAACGCATTACGTAAACCCATTTTAAATTTGTTTCTATTGTCTGTCGAATATTCTTCTTTTCCACATATTTGGAAAGAGTCGTATATCATTCCTCTGCATAAAAATGGCAAAAAGTCCGAAGCCTCTAACTATAAGGGTATCTCAAAATTGTCCGCTATTCCGAAAGCTTTTGAGAAAATTATAACTTCTCAAATGCAAAATTTTTGCAGCTCTATTATTTCGCCATCCCAACATGGGTTTGTGAAACGTAGATCTACAACCACTAACTTTTAGAATTTACATCAATAATTATCAAGGGGTTCAAAAATGGTAAGCAAACTGATTTAATATATACTGACTTTGGCAAAGCCTTTTCCGTTAATCATACCCTATTACTTTCTAAGCTGAGCGACATTGGGTTTCCACCGCTTTTCCTTTCTTGGGTTCGAGAATATTTAACAAATAGAAAACAGAAGGTACTTTTTAAGTCTTCTTTTTCCGCTTCCATTCCTGTGACTTCTGGTGTACCTCTAGGTAGTCATCTTGGCCCTCTGCTCTTCACACTATTTATTAACGATCTTCCATCAGTCATTGTTCATTCGCGCGTGCTTATGTATGCTGACGATGTCAAACTTTGTCTTACTCATAAAGATACAGATTCATTTAGTCGGCTACAAGCTGATCTTAAAAACTTTCAATCCTGGTGCCAGTTTAATCTACTAAATCTTAACACTACCAAATGTAAGGTAATGACTTTTTTCCGTAACTCTCTTCAACTGGTCACTTATTTTCTAAACAATAGCCCTCTAGAACGTCTAAATAATATGAATGATTTGGGCGTACTTATGGACCATAAGTTAAATTTTAACACCCATATTTCCACCACGGTCGCAAAGGCCATGAGTGTCCTGGGTTTAGGCCATGAGTGTCCTGGGTTTCATTAAAAGATGGTCAAAAGAATTTGATGACCCCTATACAACTAAAGTTCTTTTTACTTCGCTTGTCCGTCCTATTTTAGAGTATGGATCTTGCATTTGGTCACCTCAATATGGGTCGCACCAGATTAGACTTGAATCCGTTCAAAAGCAGTTCTTGCTATTTGCCCTTCGTGGCTTAAGCTGGCATCGCAATGTCAATTTGCCTTCGTATTCTAGTAGACTTCTCTTGATTAACCTTCCATCCCTAACTAACCGTAGAATTATGCTTGGTGTCATTTTTATGCACAAGCTCCTAATTGGTGATATCGACTCGCCTGAGTTATTAGCTCAGGTGAATCTGTCGGTACCATGTACACGGAGTAGACATCCTTTGATACCTTTATCCCTTAGTCGTTGTTCTTCTAACTATGCTATGCATGAACCTTTTAAGGTCCTCTGCTCTGATTACAACCTTCTATTCCCTGTAATCGGCTCAGAGTTTTCTATTAATATGCTTAAAACATCTATCCTATCCCATTTAGTTAATAGATAGCTGTAGTATTATTTGTTTGTCTGTTTTTTCTATTGTGTATTTGTCCACGCGATTCGTGCCGTGCGTTATACGGCTGCACCCCTCGGTCGGTCGGGTGGGAGGTGGGCAGTTATCTGCTTGGGCTCGCGAGAAAAAAAAAAAAAAAAAAACACAAATGTCCCAAAAAATCTTCCAAGCAATCAAAATCCAGATCCCTTGTCACCGGATCAAAAGCTCCCAATACTAATATCAAAAGCTTTTTAACCAAACTTTAATCATATCTGTATGAATAATCTTAAGTTAGTTCTTAAGACGCTTTGTTTCAATACAGATCGTTTTTGAGTCTCACCAATCCATATTTTTTTTAATTAATTGTTTAAGCTGCAACTGAAGCCAGACTCTCTTTGCTAAAAAGAGAAAACGAACGAAGAGAGAGAGAGAGAGACCAAGAACAGCACAAGTTACTTTGAAGTGACAAACTTGGAGATCCGTTACTTCAATTCTTTTCGTTCTTATTTCTTCTATGGAAATTTCCAGAACTTTGAATTTTGTAAAAGACAGCGTGATTTGCTGCACGTGATTTTTACTCTTGAAATTAATCTCGGTCGATGCGGTTGCACCTTCTGTGCCCGCCGACAATTGTACTATAGTTTTAGGTTAAGAAAATAAAGCAACCGATTGAAGTCAACCTGGTCATCTCATTTCTTGCCAATCGCAAGTGCCTCGAAGCCGCCTCGGTGGAAATCATCCGAAGGCCGCATCATATAAGACGAGCAGTTTGGGGCTCCGCAAGGGCGCAGCCGTTAGCCAACATATTTTTGGTGCCGAAACCCGGGAGGAATGATCTTGGCGATTGGATTTAGAGTGTGATTGCCAGTGGATAGACTGATTCCGGTGAGTACAATTTAACGTTGATGTGTTTGGGTAGGTGTTCATTATGGCTGAAAAACTGTTACCGTTGGCTACGGAGCAAATCACATTGCTCACTTCGTTGGAGAAGTCATTGGCGCGGTATAAATCGGAGGAGTCGGGACATTCCGAGAGTCATCTGGAAGCCAGATTGGACTCGATTGCCCACCTTCACGCAGATTTTCAGCGCAATCATCACCAACTGATTCAAGAACGAGATAATGCGGAAATAAAGGGCAGATATTTTGACAAAGACATCAGAGACTGTTTCGAAGAAACCTACGTAATGGGAGTAGCTGAGATTCGAAATGAGTTGCAGAGACATAAGGATCGGAGAATCCCGGCGTCGACTGCATTTGATGAGTCTTGTTTGCATCAGACGGTGCATGAACAAATGGGACCATGTTTGGAGGAAGTGAAACTCCCAACAGTTAAACTGCCTACCTTCAGCGGGAAATTTATTGAGTGGCCGGCGTTTAAAGAGGTGTTTTTAACAAGAGTACACCACTGCGACAAGCTGACGGACTTACATCGTTTTCATTATTTGAAGGATTCGTTGGTTGGAGACGCAGCTAAGGATATTGAACATCTAACGCTAATAGCGGCGAACTATGAAGTGGCTTGGAGAATGTTGATAAATTTGTATGATAACAAACGAGTGTTATTCTTACATTACATGGATGTGTTCGATCAGCAATTACCAATAAAATATGGAGATGCGGAAAGTTTGAGAAGATTTGTGCAAACTTCCCGCTCATGTGTGAATTCATTGGAGAAGACTGGTGTGGATGTACGACAACAGTCTGAAATTTTAGTGTACTACATGATGAAGAGATTACCGAATCAATTAAGAGTGGATTGGGAGCGGTCAATATCTTCAACGCAGAATCTGCCGAGCTTTGAGGAGCTCAGTCAGTATCTTGAAACACAGTACAGAACAATGATTACGGCGTCAGCAGGTAATATCGAGGGAACTCTATCACGGGATAGACATCGGAATGCAAAGCCAGGTGTACATGGGTTACGAGCTAACCAGAACTACACAAAGGCTTCATTTGTTACTCGAGAGACAGACCTATGCATTGTGTGTCAAGGGGATGCACACCTTATCGGAGTATGCAGGATATTCCAGGAGATGAGGCTATCGGAACGAAAGGCGTGTGTAGTGAGGCATCGACTGTGTTTTCGATGCCTTAGACCAAATCACCGAATAGATGCATGTGACAGTGCGGTAAATTGTGAAAAATGTCAAGGACGGCATCATACACTACTCCATGTAGACAAATCAGGATGCGAGAGGCCGCTTGGCACACTAAGGAAGGGAGTTATCCCAACAGCATCTGCGAATGCTTTAATTGGAAAGAGTACAACAGAAACTGCGGTAAGGCACAAAGACGAGGTTTTATTACCAACAGCAATGGTGTGTGTAGAGTCGATAGAAGGCTATCCCTTACAGTTTAGAGCGTTTTTGGATCAAGGTTCACAAGTTTCGTTCATTTCAGAGAATGCAGCTCAGCAGCTACGTTTACGACGCAAACAGGCTCACATCACGATTACTGGATTAGCAGATACAAAAATTACAGATGCGGCAGCAGAGGTGGAGCTAGTCATAAGATCAATCTACAACCCACATGCGAAATACAAGCTGCTCGCGTCAGTAATACCTCTAGTGAGTAAGCGCATGCCAATCAAACGACTGCCGTTTGAAGAGTGGACTCATCTGAAGGGCTTACCGTTGGCCGACCCTAACTTCTTCAGTCCACAAGGAGTTGATATTTTGTTGGGAAATGACGTCTACGATGAGCTGATGTTGGGAGAAGTGCATCGAGGAATACGTGGTATGCCTCTGGCGCAAAATACGCATTTGGGATATATTGTATCAGGAAAAACGAATCAAGAAGCTGGTAGGAGATCGTCCTACACCATAACGGTACGAAGGAAGGAAGCTGATGAGATACTTGAACAATTGTTATGTAAGTTTTGGGAGCTAGAACAATTCGACGAGGAGCCACGTGGGGTTTCAGTAGAGGATAACTGGTGCGAAGATTTCTTCGTTAAGACACATAGCCGAATGCCGTCTGGGAAATATGTTGTTCGTCTTCCTTTTCTAACATACTTGGACGAATCAATGGTAATTGGAGAATCATATAAGAGCACGTTAAAACGATTACATTCTCTGGACAGACGGTTGCGTAACGATGCGAGTTTGAAGAACGCTTATGTTGGCACGATAAATGAGTATCTGGAGCTGGGTCAAATGGAACGTGTAACGTCACGGGCTAGTAAGACGGGCAATCCTGCATTGGGGGGAGTCGATCATTGCTACCTACCGCATCACCCAGTCATAAAGGAATCGTCATCAACTACGAAGGTACGAGTTGTCTTCGATGGATCGAGCAAGACGAGTAATGGAAAATCGCTTAATGAGATTCTAGCAATAGGTCCAAAATTGCACGTACATCTTCAAGGAATCATTCTCAATTGGCGAGGGCTAAAATGGGTATTTATGGCGGATGTTGAAAAAATGTACAGATGTATTAATATTCCACCCGACGACGCGCAGTACCAGCGTATTCTATGGAATCCGGACACAAGTGATTATGTGGAAGAATATGCCTGCACAACGGTGATGTTTGGAACGAGCTCCGCACCTTATTTAGCCATGAGAGTTATGAAACAATTAGCTATGGATGAATGCGAGAAGTATTCACTGGCTGTGGATGTTATAAATCATCAAATGTATGTAGATGACATACTGTCTGGTGGCGACAGTATTGCAGAAACGGAGGATGTCAAGAACCAAGTGATTGGAATGCTTCGTAGTGGTACATTCGAACTACGGAAGTGGGCGAGTAATTGCACAAAGCTATTAGAGAACATACCAGTTGAGCATCGAGAATCAAGCGGATTGTTACACATGGAAGGTAATGATACTATTCGCACGTTAGGTCTATACTGGAGTCCCAAAGAAGATGAGTTCCGTTTTGCTTTGCATGTCGTTCCACCAATGAGCTCACCAACAAAGAGGACAATACTATCAGCAATTGCACGACTGTTTGATCCCATGGGATGGCTTAGTCCGATAATGATTACTGCCAAAATTCTCATGCAGCAACTGTGGAAGGAGAAAATTGGCTGGGATAGCACACTACCGGACACTATTAAGAGAGAATGGGAGAAATTCGTAAAAGAGTTACCAAACATAGTAACTATACGAATACCACGGCATGTTACATGGGGGCTACCGGGTGGTGTGGCTGAATTGCACCTGTTTTACGATGCCTCGTCACGAGCATATGGAGCTACGGCTTACTTGCGCTTCCCAATTGGAGAGGATAAGTATCACACAGAGTTGCTATTGTCAAAGGGGAGAGTATCGCCAACTAAACAACAACTAACCATACCTAGGGCAGAGTTATGTGCTGCGCTTGAAGCAGCCAAAATGTATAAGTATCTAAAAGAGAATCTAAGAATTAACATTAATTATTCGAACACTATTTTTTGGTCAGATTCTATGATAACCATCAGTTGGATCCGTGGTGGAGCTGCCAACTGGAAGGTATTTGTGTCCAATCGAATAAACAAAATCCTGGAAATCTCAGACGAAAGGCAATGGAGACACGTCGCCTCGAAAGATAACCCTGCAGATTATCTAAGCCGTGGCACGAGTGCAACCAAGTTGGCATCATGTGAATTATGGTGGCATGGGCCATCATGGCTACAAGGATCGGACATCGAATGGCCTTGTAATGCTATTGATCAGGATTCGCTGTCGGTTGTTGACACTGAAGTCAAAAGGGTGACGTGCCATAAGATATCAGTGGAAGAAATGCCAAGTGTAGCATTTATCAGCAAGTATTCATCGTATACACGACTCGTCTGGATTATATCATATATAAAACGTTTCGTATATAATTGTCGAACATCTGTGGCAGAACGAAGAGGATCTGGACTCTCAATTGTGGAATTAGAAGAGGGCCTACGTGAATTGATTAGGATGGTGCAGAAGGATTGTTTTAACTCTGAATGGAAGGCGCTATCGGAAGGCAGGGTAATAGCGAAGGACAGCGTACTCCTGTCTCTTAATCCGTATTTTGATTCGAACGAACGTGTTTTACGTCTCGGAGGCAGGCTCCGAGATTCCCTGTTGCCCATAAATGAAAAATATCCTTATATATTACCGTATAAACATCCTTTCACAGATCTCGTCATATTTTACAGTCATATTTGCACCTTGCATGGTGGAACCTCACTAACGCTGAATTTTATAAGAAAGAAATTCTGGATTGTTAATGGACGCAATGCAGTTCGGTTTGGAATTCATAAATGTATCACATGTTTCAAGATGAAGCCTCAATTTGCAGGTCAGAAAATGGGAATGTTACCAGCAGTACGGGTACGCCCTTCTAGAGCATTCTCATCCGTTGGAGTGGACTACGCTGGACCCGTAAATATTTCGCCCTGCAAAGGAAGAGGACGTGTATCCCAGAAGGGATATATTGCTGTGTTCGTATGTCTAGTGACAAAGGCCATTCATTTGGAACCAGTTGGAGATCTGACCTCAGATGCGTTTATAGGAGCATTTAACCGTTTCATTGGCAGACGTGGCCTATGCACAGACGTTTATAGTGACTGCGGTACTAATTTTATTGGAGCCAACAAAAAATTGCAAGTGGACAAACTGGCATATTGTTCGTACATTACGAAACATATTGCGCCAACATTATTGAGAAAAGGAATCAACTGGCATTTCAACCCACCATCAGCGCCACACTTTGGTGGATTGTGGGAGGCTGGAGTGAAGTCCATGAAGTATCATCTGAAGAGAACTCTCGGAGAACAAGTTTTAACATTCGAGGAAATGGCAACTGTGTTGGCACAGATTGAGTCTTGCTTAAATTCAAGACCGTTATGTCCCCTATCAAATGATCCGGACGATTTAATGGTATTAACACCCGGTCACTTTCTGATGGGTGAAGCGCCTTTAGCACCTCCTGCTCCGGAATTGGCTAAAATTACTCTGATTGATCGATGGAAGAATTGTCAATATTATGCACAACAGTTTTGGAGAAGATGGAACTCGGAATATTTATCACGATTACAAAGGAGACCAAAATGGCTGCAGACCAAGGAAAATCTAACAGTTGGATGCATAGTGCTCATCAGGGACGAACGTTTCCCTTCTCATCAATGGCCTCTAGGTCGGGTTATGGAGACACATGCAGGACCCGATGGACTAGTGAGAGTGGTGACTTTGAAGACAGTCAAAGGACTCATGAAACGACCGGTAGCCAAACTCTGTCCATTGCCTATTCAGGAGAATTGGATAGAGAATGACACCATTCCTACACCTAAGCGTTAAATTGTTACTTTCTCGTTTCAGTTTGCTTTTCGCAGGAGTCTTCCAGACGTGAATTTGATGATGAAGATCGTCATCATCAAAGGGGGGAGAATGTTTAAGCTGCAACTGAAGCCAGACTCTCTTTGCTAAAAAGAGAAAACGAACGAAGAGAGAGAGAGAGAGACCAAGAACAGCACAAGTTACTTTGAAGTGACAAACTTGGAGATCCGTTACTTCAATTCTTTTCGTTCTTATTTCTTCTATGGAAATTTCCAGAACTTTGAATTTTGTAAAAGACAGCGTGATTTGCTGCACGTGATTTTTACTCTTGAAATTAATCTCGGTCGATGCGGTTGCACCTTCTGTGCCCGCCGACAATTGTACTATAGTTTTAGGTTAAGAAAATAAAGCAACCGATTGAAGTCAACCTGGTCATCTCATTTCTTGCCAATCGCAAGTGCCTCGAAGCCGCCTCGGTGGAAATCATCCGAAGGCCGCATCATATAAGACGAGCAGTTTGGGGCTCCGCAAGGGCGCAGCCGTTAGCCAACATTAATAAAAGAATTGGATTTATAACTGGCGCGAATCCTATATTCGAATCCTATACCTAATATGCCCCGCCCATATTATTCTTACTCTTCTCGGCCCTTCCTGTTGTAGCATTTGCTCCACTACCTCTGCCACAACCACTGGCCACTCCCCCGGTTCTACCGCCTCCTCCACGTGTCCCGTGGGTGCCGAAACTTTTTCTATGTGTTACACTGCTCGTTGCTGGTGTTGTTGATGTTGCTGTATGGCTATCGCCAGCCTCTGTCTGGCTTGTACCAGCCTTTCCTCGTCTTGTTGTGCCCTCTCCCACAACAGGAGCTCTCCGTCTCGCTTGGAGGTGGGCTGACTACTCCCTCAGCCTCATTCTCGACCTCTTCATGCTCCATCATCTGGAACGCCTTGTCCATCTCTCTCCACATCGCTTCCTCGTCATCTTGGCGTTGGTTTGCCACAGCCGACTCCGCCTCGCTGTCTTCCGCCGTCAAATACCCGCTTTCCTCACTACTTCCTCCGCCCTCTTCGTACTCTTCATCCGAGGAGGCGGCGATGCCCGAACTCATCATATCCAGCCCATCATCGTCGGAGTTGGGGGCCGCGCCTATAACGCCTTCTCCTCGGACACGTAGGGCGATGCCAGGTCAATGGCCTCATCCCTACCGTGACGGAAACCACGTTCCGCATTGGCCCGTGGTGCCGCAACTCGAGCTACGCCTTCATCTTGGCCAAAATTTTCATTGTAATCGTTGTTCATTATATTTGATTTTTTTTTTCTGGTATTTTATCTCTCTGTGTCAAACGTTGAATGATTTGATATTATCAGTTTTGCCAGCAGGAAACCTCGTATTGATGCAATTTACCGTAATCCAGGCTTCGTATTTTTTTTTTTTAATGTGTTACAACTATAGTAGCACCGCGAGCATCTGTGGGTCATACTAGTACACCCGCTAAAATTTAAGAGAGCGGGCCCAATCAGCTTGTATGTGTTGGTAGTGCGTCTGCTTGGTTTATTTTCACTCCTTGTTTTATCTTTTCTTTGCCTCTCTATCCATGTTCGGATTCGCCGCCACTTGAAAGTGTCAAATGTATATCTGCATTTGGTTTTATTTACGATATTCAATGCTCAATTTTCATCTTGTTCCACCTTATTTCCATCTATGTCACATATTTGTTGTTTAATCTGGCTGATATTTGCCTGGCGGTTCTTTCCAGTGTCCTTGTGAGGTAACTTGCATATCACTGGTGACACGAATCCGATTACCTCATATGGTCCTCCAATCTTGGTGCATGTTTCGGTGCAAATCCTTCCGCAACATTTAAAAGATGGTGTTCTTTTGCCCATACGGTTGCTCCGATTATTGGTCTTTATTCTCGCCGTCATAGATTATAATGTGCGCCTGATCTTGCGCAGCGGTTTTCAGATTTCGGCGTATTAGCTCGAATAGCTCTTGCATTTGTTTTCCCTTCGCTTCTGGTGGTATTTGTTTGTTTTCCTGTGCCTGTCGTGACACTATCGTATATCGCACCCTGTATCACATATGCTGGCGTAAATCCAGTTGACTCTGATTCGCTTGTATTTACTGCTAGTGTTATTTCCGGCTTACTCTCATCCCAGTTACGTTGATTTTTGCCCGTAAACTGAGCGATCATCGTTTTCACTGTTCTGTTTGCCCATCAGTTGAATTTTCTTGTTGTGTGTATGGTGCTGTTAGCTGGTTTTTTTCATCCCCATTCATCTAGCATTTTCTTGAATATTCTGCTAGTGAATTGGTCCCATTGTCCGTTATCACCACCTTAGGAGCTCCAAATTTAGCTAGAATCCTCTCCCGAAAAGCCTTAACAAAACTCTCGGCAGTTGCCTTGCGCATTGGAATCAGTTCTGTCCATTTTGAAAATCTGTCAACGATTATAGCATCGAATTTCCATGTTTTGACCTTGGTAATGGCCCAACGAAGTCGGCACATACTGTGGCCCATGGTTCTTCTGGTATTTGTATTAGCATTTTTCCTGCTGCCTACTGTTGACTTGGTTTGAACTGTTGGCATATTGTACACTTCCCCACAAACGTTCTAAAGTCACGTTGTGGAAGTATGGTTTTCGTCCATTACTTGGTTACGAAGCGCTTTTGGCACACATAATTTCCATGATATCACCTCTTCTTGGCCCGCTCTGTGTGGAATGTTTCTGTATACTTGACTATTTTCCACTATGCAATCCGGTTATTTCTGTGGTTGTTGTTTCTTTGTTCCCATTAAGTCCTGGAAACAAGCACACTCCATTGGTTGTCTTGACAAAGCATCGGCAACGATGTTTAGATTGCCCTTTCGATATGGTATCCTTCGAGATATGGTCTTAATTTGCGTATTGCCCATACTATCGCTAGGCATTCATTTTCTATTGCCGAATAGTTTTTTCTGCTGGATTTAATTCCCTTGGCAGATATGATAGCACTCTCTCCCCACCCTCTGTGTTTTGTACCAGTATGGCTCCTAATCCCATGTTACTTATATCCGTCTGTAGCACGAACTTTTTTGTGAAATATGGACATGCCAAGTCTGGGCCACTCGTCAGTCTTTCCTTTACTGCATCGAATGCTGCCTGATACTCCTCGTTCCAGTGCCAATTTGTTTTTTCTTTAGCAGCGCGTTAAAAGGGTGCGTTAATGTTGCAAAACCTGGTATAAATCGTTTGTACCATGAGGCCACTCCAAGATACTGGCATAATTCCTTTGTACAGGTTGGCGGCTTTAGCTGTGTAATTGCGGCCACGTTGTCTGGGTCTGTGGCAATACCGTCTTCTCTCACCAAGTGACCTAGAAACTTCAGTTCTTTTCTAAAGAATTGGCATTTCTCCGTACTAATTCTAAATTTGCCTCTTTCAATCTCCTGAACACTTCTCGTAGGTGTTTTATGTGTTCTTCAATTGTTTTGCTTACTATCACGATGTCATCTTGGTAAGCAAATGCGTTTGGCTAATGACTTTGTCCAGTGCACGCTGAAACGTCGCTGATGCTGAATGTACCAAACAGCATCACTTTCCATTGAAATAACCCTTTGCCTGGAACAGTAAAGGCCGTCATTGGTCTGCTTTTTTCCTCCAATGGGATCTAACAATAGCCATCTTTCAGATCCAAGCTGCTTATGAATCTGGCTTCACGTAGCTGATTTAAGATATAGTCGATACGTGGCATTGGGTATGTATCCTTAATCGATTTTGCGTTGATCTGTCTGAAATCTACGCATAATATCTATTTGTCTGTTTTTTTCTCACCATTACTATGTGTGAGCTATATGGGCTTTGTGATGGTTCTATGCATCTCAATGTCAACAGTTCAGCGACCTTTGATTTGATTTATCCTTGTATCTCAGGATTTTTCGGGTAATATCTTTGTTTTATCGGCAAATCATCATTCATCGTTATGCGATGTATCCCCACATTTGATAGTTCCTTAATTTTTCCCAATTCCTCCAACTTATGATTCAAAAAACTTTGTATGTCTTGCTGTTCACCATTCTGAGTCACCATAATGGATATTCTTTCCACCAGCCTGCCCTGTATTCGCCTTACTGTCGGTATTCGCACTTTGTGGCCTCCACACGATATTTCTGTGTTCACGATGCTGAGGGAATTCCACCCTAAGAACAGTGCATCCATTCCCTCTGGCATGACAAGGAATGGCATGTGAATTTCCTTATACCCGAATCTCACGTATCCTGTGCATTGCTCTTCAATGTCTCGTACCTTTCCATCTGTCATGTACACCTGCTTGTAAGTGTTCTCCCATTTCCCTTTATTCCTCACTGTTTCCAACATCTTCTTGCTTATGAAGCTACTCGTGGCTCCCGAATCAATTTTCGCCTTCGCTTGTATTCCTGCTACCTCGATAATCGCTGACAAATGATCCTCTTCCTCTACTAATTGACCTATTAGCGGTGAGGAGCTTGTTGGCTTGGTCCCTGCTCGCCCCGAATCGGCTGGAACCGCCTCTCGTTTCCCGAACTCCAACAACACTCCTTTGTCCTTTTTCTAATCTCTCCACACTGCCAGCAGAAATTGAGTCTCTGATTGTTGCATTCTTTGGCCCAGTGTCCGGCTCTTCCGCACCTTCGACATGGCTGGTTTGGGTTCAGGACTCTTCCATCTTGGATGTTCTTATTTTTCCTTGGCTTGGTTTTATCCTGGCATCTTCGGCATTGTGTGACTTTTTTTTAACGTTTAACATATATGTTGAATTTACTCTTAAATTATAGCCTAACAACAAGTTTGAGATATTTTTCTTAATCTAGTACTTAAGATAAATCCTGGGGATATTGCAGGCGGCCCGAATCACTTGTTATTGGGTTGGTCTGTCATTTCTTTTAAGACGAGTTCTATTATTAGTTCGCGTAAGGGAATTGGCAAGAACATTTGGGTGTGCATCCAGTTTCGCAGAATACTTTAGTTGTTGACTACCTATTTCAGATTTTACGCTAGGTATATTTAGATCATTTTGAATGTTGTCGTTCCGTATGTACCACGGGGCCCCCGTGATTGATCTTAAAATTTTCGACTGCGCTCTTTGTATAATATCGACATTGCTGGTACTTGCCTTCCCCCATAGTACGGCTCCGTAAGTCCAGATGGGTTTCAGTACGGTGTTGTATAGGAGGACTTTATATTCCAGACGTAGAGGGGACCGAGCATTGATGATCCAATGTAGGCTACTGGCTTTCAGTTTAAGCTGTGACTTTTTTTGCTTCGATGTGCTTGCGCCAAGTTAGTCTTCTGTCTAGGTGGATGCCAAGGTAAGTGACATCCTCGGCTTGAGGAACTGGTACGTTGTTTAGCATTAGAGCTGGACAGATTCTTTTGTTAAGCGTAAATGTAACATGTTTGCATTTCTGCTCGTTGACCCGGATACGCCAGGTTGCTAGCCATTCCTCTACCACCTTGAGGTGTTCCTCTAATTTTGCAGAGGCTTGTATTGGGCATTTGGATCTGCTGAGGATTGCCGTGTCATCGGCAAAAGTGGACGTTGTAAGTCCTAAACTCGTTGGTAAGTCTGCAGTGTACAGTAGGTAGAGCAATGGGCCGAGTACACTGCCTTGCGGTACACCAGCTTTGATTTCAAAATCAGCCGAGACGGAGCCATTACATCTTACAGCGAATTGCCTATTGTAAAGGTAAGATTCCATGAGTTTGTGGGTGTACTGTGGCAGTTTTTGCCGGATTTTGAACATCAGACCCTCCAGCCAAACTCTATCGAAAGCCTGGGCAACGTCGAGAAAGACAGCCGCACAGTATTCTTTTAGTTCGAATGCTGTTCGTATTTCGGATGTTATGCGATTGACTTGTTCAATTGTACCATGTTTTTCGCGGAAGCCGAACTGGTGTGAAGGGATTGTGTTCTCCGATGCCAGAAATGAGTTTAGTCGGATCTGCAGGACCTTTTCAAAAAGCTTCGAAAGACATGGCAGCAAACTAATTGGCCTATAGGATGATGGCTGGGTTTTGTCCTTTCCCACTTTAGGAATCATGATGATAGTGGACCTTTTCCATGTTCTTGGGAAGTAGCCAATTCTTATTATAGCGTTGAACAGTTTGCAGATGTATTGTATGGCAATGATAGGGAGTTCCAGGATCATTTTCGGTGTGATTAGGTCATGGCCAGGGGCTTTTTTTGGCTTTATGTGGTTTTTAATAACTGCAGTGATCTCGTCCGATTGGAGTTCCGAGTACTCACTATCCGTTAGTGTGCTCGAAGGGGGAAGTACAGATGAGTTTGATGTTGGATTCGGCTGGAAAACCATTTTAAGATGTGTGGCAAATACGGATGCCCTCTCTTCGTCGCTGCGGGCCCATCCACCGGTTGGACTCCTTATCGGTGAAATTGTCTCTGCAGGAGCGCTTAAAGTTGGGTGGGCTTTCCACAGAGGATGTTTAGTGCTGGTTGGGCTGAGCTTTTCTATGTATTTTCTTTGAGCCCAGCTTTCCTCTTGTCTTAACGCCTTGGAGAGGTTGCGATTAGCATGCCTTAGGCGAAGTTTTGCTGCTGGTGAGCGAGTAATCTGCCATTCTCTTCTTAGACGTCGTTTTTCCGTTACTAATTGTTCTATCCGCCGGTTCGTAGGCCTGTCAACAGGTTTAGTGTAAGAAGAGGCAGGTGGAGTAGATACTTTTGCTGCAGCTGCCATCATAGACTCAAGTGCAGAGACGCACATATCAATGTCCTCTGCAGCATTCAGTTTCGGCGAACAGTCAATGTGGGCACTCATGTACATTTTAAATTTAAGCCAATTTGTTTTGTTGTTTGTAAGCCTATATGGTCGATCAAGTACTTGAGGTCTTGTTAATAGTGTGAATAGTACTGGAGAGTGATCGGAAGTTAGATCTAGCAGTGTATCCGCAGTGATCCGATTACGTGGAATCCTCTTGGTTACTGCGAAATCAATCAAGTCAGGCACTTTCTGTGGATCTGTGGGCCAATAAGTAGGCCTACCCGGTGAGACGCAATCCATCTTATTGAGAGGGTTGACTATTGTGTTGTACAACTGCTTGCCTTTAGGATTTACCAGGCGAGATCCCCAGTGCGTATGTTTGGCGTTATAGTCCCCTGCTGCAATGAAGCGATCTCCGAGTGTGTTAAAGAAATCGGTAAATTCCTTTTCAGAGATTGAGAAGCGTGGTGGGCAGTACAGGGCAACCAATGTAGTGTTGCCGCAGCTGGTTTGGACGGTTATAGCAGTTGCTTGTAGGTGCTGTGTTTCAAATCTGTTGAGGAACGAGTGTTTTATACGGTTTTTGATTAGGATACCAGCCCCGCCATGAGCTTTTCCGTCTGGATGGTTTGTTGCATAGAAGGTATATTTTGGTATTTGAAAATTATTTTTTGATGTTAAATGTGTTTCCGAAATCAGCAAAACGTCGATTTCACTTGAGTCTAGGAATAGTTGCAGTTCATTTTTGTGCTTGGAGATGCCGTTAGCATTCCAAAGACATAGACGTAGGGAAGCCATTATTTATTCTCGATAAGCTTCTGGATAAGCAGGTTTTGATTCCGCATCAGTTCTTGCATACAGTTTTGCATGAACGTCATAAAAGTGGTCATGTTTTGATTGAGTGAGATCAATAGGGCTTCTAAGCCACTTGGAATTTGCTGGCCAAGCTCTGGTGCGCTAGGTTGCGGATTCTGTAGATGGTGGAGTGACGGGGTCTCTTTTGCGGGCTCCGTCTGTCCAGTTCGGAGCACACTAGCGAAGGATACACTAGGACTGTATGTAGCAGGCAAGTTAGATGATCTAACTGCCTTGGCAAAGAATACCTCCGGTGTAGTTTTAGAGGCGTTGACGGTGATTTTTGGTCCAGCTGGGGGTTTGCGCCCGTTTAGGTGAGATTTAAGATCCTTGAAGACAGGACATCCTCTGTAGTTGGCCGTGTGGTTCCCTCCACAGTTACTGCATAATCTTAGTGCGACATTGTTTCTGTCCTTGGTGCAAATGCCATCTTTATGATGTTCGCCACAGCCAACACACACTGACCTGAGATTGCAGTTGTTAGAGGTGTGGTTGTATTCCTGGCAGTTTTTACACTGCGGTGGTTGGTGTCTCTTATGGGGCTCCTCTACGGTGATTCTTCTGTGCAATAGGAGCTGTAGGTTGTAGATTGGGTGCACTTCATTTGGCTTCGACCGCTTTGCATCTGGTTGGAGCTCGATTTTAAAGAGCGGCTGTGCGACTTTGTTCCTGTTGATGATGTTGACAACGGATTTGACCGCAAACCCTTTTTCGACCAACGCGTCTGCTATTTCTTGAGTAGGGACCGATGGCTCAATCCCCTTCAACACAACCTGGAGCCCTTTACTGCTTTTTAGTTGGTAGGTATAGAAGTTGATGTTAGCATTACGGAGGTACTTTTCGATGATGCGGAAATTGTCCTCAGTTTGGGTTTGGCATTTAATTTCTTTAATGTTACCCCTATTGAGAGGGGTTACAACAAAGTTATTTGCCCCTACTATTTCTACTAGCTTCGAAATCAGGGCGCTGCAGTTGGCTCCACGGATGTATAAGGGGGGTGGTCTAGCCGATTTAACTTTATCTACAGCGCCGGCTTGATCATCTTGCTGATCGGCAAGAATTTTAAAACGATTCCCGCTAAGGGGTGCTACTCGTTCATTTGGTTTGGTTATTTTCGGCGTGTTGCCACTTTTTTTCTTTTGCGGGCTGAGCTTCCGCTTAGTTATTTTAATATATCTATCCATTCCAGTTTGGACAGAAGTCGTTGGGTTTACTATTGTGGCTGACTCAGGGCGACTTGTCGTTGACGGCTTGAGGCAGGTCAATACTTCGGCAGACGCTGCAGTAGTTGCTGTCAACGAGCTGACGGTGCTGGTCGGTGCAATCGGTGACCTAGTTATCGTTATTGATGGAGAAGCACACTGCTCTCTCCACGGTAAGTTGCTTTTGATTGCTGAGTGGCTGGCACTTTCGGTGTTATTGCTTACGCTAGCATTCAGTGGGGTCGGCGACACCACCGAAAAGTACGCGTTGTTGCGTTGGACCGAGAGTCGACGCTCACGTTGTTGTTGTAGAATTAGTTCTTGTAGCTGTTGCTGTTGGGGATCGAGAGAGCTTGGGTCCAAATTGGTGGACATGTCTTTTGTAAAGATTACGCACTTTGTTGTTGCAACTTAGTATTTATTGCTATTAGCAATTGCTATTTTAGCAATCTAATAGCAATATGATTGTAAATAGGCGTCTCTGGGGCGACTGAGAGCCCTACACAAATTTTTGCAAACGCGGTCTTTTTTTACACTCAATTTTTGCGGAGTGCATTAAGAAACACGTCTGTACACGGCGGCAGTTAAATTAACTCTCGGTATGATCGGTATGATAAAACGAAATAATTGTGCGTGCAAAACTTTTTGTATAAGCGACCGTTGCGGATATCGAATCTAAGGTTGCGTAATAAGCAAAACTTTTTTGTATCATTAAATTAATAAATGTGCGAAACTTGTGTCAAGCCACCGCTACAGATATCAAATCTAAGGTTGGCCCGTGATCAAGACTTTTTGTGCTAAAAGCCCTCGAAAAAAGAATATAAGAAAAGCAAAGGAACCTTTCGTGCAATGAAATGTGCGACATCGAATCTTGAAGTTCTAAATATATTCTAATCCAAGATGACACTGGAAATATCAGAAACACATTTGAACCAGGCACTTACCATGCTTAGACAGTTGCCCAATTTCGATGGTAACGCTTTGACCCTGAGCACGTTCATACGGAGAGTTGACTACATTCTACAACTCTACCCGACGAGGGACGTCCGCCAACATAGCTTGATGTACGGCAATTTAGAGATGCAGCTCACTGGAGAAGCACAGCAGAAATCACAACTAGCGCACGCCAACAATTGGAGCGAATTGCGGGCCGCCCTCATCAGCGAATATAAGGTGCAAACGCGACCTGAGGAGTTACTACGACAGCTATACCTTTATTGAAGATTTAGAACATAAGTCTTTTATTATAATTAATAATTTAGAATTAGAAGGCGATGCCGCCATACCATTTTATACACAAATGTCATGAATAACACAGTCAATGAAGTCATTATTAAAATATTACCAGACAAGCTTTACAGTTTATAAGTTTGATGTTTCAACAGTGTCTAATTTGAAACAAGTAGCCCAGAGAGAGGGTCAATATGAAAACAGCTCCACAGAGAAACCCAAAAATAACAATCAAAGTAATTCAGGAAATTCGACTTACAAATCAAACCAAAACAATTCAGGGCAGAACTATTATAAGAAAAACCACCAATACAATAATTCAAATCATACCAATTCCCAAAATAACCAACAGCTTCGAAAAGAATTTCAACAAAATCTTAATCAGGGCAGACAAGAAAATTGACCCAACCATCAAAATTTTTATTGCCTTAAATTTTCATCAACATATGACATACTATTAGGTAGAAAATATCTCAAAGCATGTCAGGCCGTTATTAATTACGCAGAAAATAGTGTAACATTATCAAATCACAAATTCTATTTCAAATACACCAATAAAAAAGAAAAAGAAGAATCAATACCTTATCCTCCCCCAGGGTTCGAATATGAAGCATTCGCACATGAAATAAATAACGGTATCGAGGCAAAAAACGAATTTAGACTTGATCATTTAAGTTCAGAATAAATAGAAAGGTTAAAGAAAATATTGCATGAATTTCCAGTATCCAGTATCCAGTATAGGAAAGGTGAAAATTTGACCTTCACCAGTACAATTAAACATAACGTCCGAACTAAGCACGAAGACCCAATTTACAAATACCCATACAAATACCCACAAATCTTTGACCAAGAAGTCAATAAACAAATTAATGAAATGATAGAACAGGGAATCATTCAATAATCGAAATCGGCCTATTGTTCACCAATCTGGATCGTACCTAAAAAAGAGGAACAAAACTAATGGATGAAATATTAAACAAACTTGGAAAATGGCAATATTTTACAACCATTGACCTCGTCAAGGAATTCCATCAAATCCAAATGGACCCTAAATCAATCGAAAAAACCGCATTTTCAACTAAACATGGTCATTACGAGTACACACGAATGCCATTTGGGATAAAAATGCACCAGCAACATTCCAAAGATGTATGAACAATTTATTAGAAGATTTAATCTATAAAGATTGTTTAGTCTACGACGATATTATTGTTTATACCACCTCATTAGAAGAACATTTGGCATCACTAAAAAAGGTCTTTGCTAAATTGCACAATGCTAATCTAAAACTACAATTGGATAAATGCGAGTTCTTGAAAAAGGAAACATCATAACTACAGAAGGAATCAAACCAAACCCAGACAAAGTCAAAGCTATTCTAAAATTTCCAATCCCGAAAACTCCGAAAGAAATAAAATCATTCTTAGGCTTATCCCGTAAATTCATTCCAAATGTTGCACACATTGCAAAGCCTTTAACCCTTGGATTAAAGAAAGGAACTAAGATTAACATAAACGACCCACATTATATTTCATCCTTTGAAAAACTCATACTTGCAAATCCAGATATAAAAAAAAAAAAATTTTTTCTAACCACTGATGCTAGCAATATAGCTTTAGGTGTTTTCCTCTCACAGGACTGTAGACCTATTTCTTATGGTAGTAAAACACTTAACGAACATGAACTTAATTATTCAGCCATAGAAAAGGAACTACTATCTATCGTATGGGCAACCAAATATTTTAGGCCATACCTCTTGGGTAGACATTTTGAAATCCTAAGTGATCATAAACCTCAAGAAGATAACGAAAACCTAATAGCCATTTCATTTCATTTCTATTTAATGGACAATCAACTATTTTTACCTTGTATAGATATTTACTGAAAGTACGCGACTTTAGTTGAAGTTAAAAGTCGAGATTGGCTTGAAACAAAAAGGGCAATGACAAAAAACTTTAACATTATGGGTAAACCCTTAGAAATCAAAGCAGATAAGGACTCATCTTTCATTTGCATAGCACTTCAAAATTGGCTACAATCGGAAAACGTTAATATAGGTATAACATCGAGCAAAAATGGTGTTTTAGACGTGGAAAGATTCCACAGGACTGTAAACGAAAATCTAAGAGTTATTAATGCAGAATCTAGTATAGAGGACAAACAAACTAAATTTGAAACTATCCTTTACACATATGTATAACCATAAAACTAAACATCTAACGACAAACAGAACACCAGCGGATATCTTTATTTACGCAGGCACACCTTTTTTTTAATACACAGGCTAACAAAGCAAAACAAATTGATAAATTAAATGAAAATAGGAACGATTTTGAAGTAAATACACAGTATAAACAAGCCCCTTTAGTTAGATCGAAAACGACAACACCCTTTAAGAAAACAGGTGAAATTACCCAAGTTGACGACAAACATTATATTGAAACAAACCAAGGTAGACAAAGAACACACTACAAATCGAAATTCAAAAAGAAAATGAAAACTCATCAAAGTAAATATACTAATTAATTTCAGAGATACCAACATTACTATTTCTACTCTTATCAATGGTACACTCGACGCATAATCAAAGCATTGAAATTAATCCCATAAAGGCACCTAATGGATATCTTGTATTTAAAACAGGAACCATGGATTTACCCTCAGATTTCTAATATCATTATTTAACTGTAAATTTAACCAATTTACAAACCACTTACAACAACTTGGTTGAGCAGTCAGAACTATATAAGAACATAGTCCACATTCAGTATTTAGTCGAAAAATTAAATCGCGAAATGAACGGCATAAAAATAATAAAGGGAAATAAGCTTAAGGACTTATTAACATAATAGGCACAGCACATAAATATCTTTTCGGCACCTTAGACCAATACGATAAAGAAGAACTTGAACAAAAAATTGATAGTCTATCAGCAAATAGCGCCCAAAATAATGAACTTAATCATATCATTGAAGCAGTCAACAAAAATATAGAACTTCTAAATAACCTTACTATTCAACAGGATGCAGACAAAAAATTAAATACTAATGTTCAACTTAGAGTATTTTACAGAATACATAGAAGACATAGAATTAGGAATGCAGTTGACAAGACTAGTAATATTTAATCCAAAACATTTAAACCATCAAGAAATATTTAACATAAATTAAATTATGTCCTATCCAGATAATAACACTTTAACAGAAAACATTCAAGAAACTTACTATATTCAAAATAATAAAATTTATGCAAAATCAACCGAAAAACAAGAAATAAATGAGTGTATAGTTGGCATTATTACACAAAAACCAGCAGAATGCAAATACACAAAGATGTTCAAAACAAATTCAATTAGTTATGTAGAACCCAATATTATCGTAACTTGGAACTTGCCCAAGACAAATTTAAAACAAAATTGTAACCAGAATAAAATATTCATAGAAGGAAACAATATCATAAAAATATACGATTGTGCTATACAGTTAAATGAAATATCAATAGTAAATACATAACAAGATTATACCCAATGTAAACAAATCATTTCCGAAAAAACTGCGTATAACAAAATATTTATCATCATAACAACCACAACATTTATAATTACACTAATAAGTTTAACCTTATATCTTATGTATAAATTTAAGTCAATATCAAAAAAAATAATTATTACACAAATTAAGAATGAAGCCTTTGGACAATCAAGTGACTCAGCTTTTAACAATCCCGTTTTACATGAATTGTCCCCATCCCAAGAAATTTCACATGCAACACAGCAATCACTTCCAACTCTATACCCTGTATTTCCCGCCTGAGCACAGGCTATTTTCTACGTGTTGGGGGAGTAATATATCGGCCACTCCATCCACTCACACCACTTAATTTTTCACTCCATTCACCCACATAACTTGACCCCCCTTTAGTCTAGAAAACAGCGGATGTTTACTGCAACCGAGACTAAACAAAAATCCTATAAACAAATGTCCCCAAAAAAATCTTCCAAGCGTGAGAACGCTTAGTAGACAAAAATCAATAAGCCAATCAAAATCCAGATTCCTTGTCACCAGATCAATCGCTCCCAATACTAGTATCAAAAGCTTTTTAACCGAACTTTTATCATATCTGTATGAATAATCATAAGTTAGTTCTTAAGACGCTTTGTTTCAATAAAGATCGTTTTAGAGTATCACCAACCCATTGAGTTGAATTGAATTTATAACTATATATATGTACGTTGTATGGTCGGAGATGCTTTGTTCTATGCGTTACACACTTCTGACCAAAATTAATATACCCCTTTTGCAAGGGTATAACAACGATTAAAAGTATATTTAAAAACAGCAAAAACAAACACATGATCCAGCTCCTGAAGGCCTACATCGGTGGATTTTCCTAAAACCGTAAGTGTTTTCTTCTATTAGTATTATTTGTTTTTACTGTTAGTGCGCATAACATATGGTGATTAAGAATAAAGTGCAAAAGAAAAGTGAGTTTAGCTCCTACATAAATATTGCTATCAATCCTTTCGGTGTCGCTTTGTTCCTTTTCTTTTTAAATAAGCTCGTAGAAAGTTTTAATTATTTTGCATCACTCTGCATCACGACTAAAGTCAGGGCAAAATCTATTTGTTTACATCGTTTACAGTAATAATTAAAAAAAAAGAATATATATAAAGTTCTTTTTTGAATAATAGTCAATAAGAAAAAAATGTATTTTGAATTGAAGCTTAAGTTCCCTCAACATGATTATATAATATGATTAAATAAAATGTTCATTTGGGGCCCATTAACTTATCATATTTTTTATTGTTGGCCATGACATCAAGATGTCAAACGTTTGGAGGAGTTCACCTTTATATAGCTAGTCTATTAACTTGGCTGTATTTGTTTCTGTCTTGTTGATCGAGACATTCAAGATCAATAAATTTGTTTATTTCGGAGAATATAGTTCTCTCATTTAGTTTCATTATAGACTCCATAATAAATTTTATGTAGTGAGATGCCACGGAAACTGCAGCAACAACCCATCCCACCCGGAAGAGCTACGGTTACATTTTAGGGTTCCAATCCGCTGTAAGATGGAAGCATCACAGTGTTAGTTCATTGGCCTATACGCCCCAAAAATTATAAGGAGACCTACACAGGGCAACAATGTTGCCAGAGAGGCAACACTACCCTACTACAATACATAATTTTGGCGCCCAACGTGCAGCACACATGTCAAAGGCAACGTTTATATTTGGTATAAATCGAAACATTAAATGTAAGGCTTTGGTCGTGAGTGGCTCATGATAATGTGACTAGTCAAAGGGAAGTTTTTATTAACCTATATTTACGTATATGGAATTTGAGCTAGTTAGCAGAAGCTGATGGTTGTCAACCAATACTTTAGTAGAAATAATTGGATAAAAAGCTCAAGGACAAAAAAAAAAAAAGAGAATTTCTTTTATTTGCTCAGGTTCAAAACCTAGACATATCACAAGTAGCTCGTTTTGCCTTCACAGTAAGAGACGCAGCAGTTGCGATTTGATTTATGTATATACACATTATATACACATATACACACATAAAATATAAAAATAATTATACTCTGCGCGCATACTAAGCCAGTGTACATACTAAATTTAGTGACTTTAGCTTTCTTAGTTTTCGAGAAAATCAGTTTTGTTTAATTTGCGGGGACGGAAGTGGGCGTGGCAAAATGTTTAAATAGCCAATGCGCTTAATAAAGTGTAAGATTTCTTTTTATACCCTTGCAAAAAGGGTATATTAATTTTGGTCAGAAGTGTGCAACGCATAGAACGAAGCATCTCTGACCATATAAAGTATACATATTCTTGATCACCACGACAAGGCGAGTTCAAATAGCCATGTCCGTCCGTCCGTCCGTCCGTCTGGATCAACGCAAACTCCTCCTAGACCGTCAGAGCTACAGAGCTGACATTTTTGCACGTAGGTTTGTATATGCAGGGGTTGTATATCTCGGATTCAGCCGGATCGGACCACTATATCACAAAGCTTTCTGCTCTCTGACGTGACGGTCGTGTTTTTGCATAGCTCCTGAGTTTTTATTAATATTTATTGTTTTTTCTCAATTTTTAATTGTGCTTAGTTTGTTTACACTTTCGCTGGTGTTGTTCGCTTGACTCCCTTGTGTTTTATTTCCATAATTCGCCAAATTAATCAGTTTAAACAGTTTTTTTTTTTTTCGTGATTAGTGTTACATAATTTTTTATTTTTTTTCTTTCGTCATTGCTTCTGCAGTTGCTCCCCTCATCGCCCCCATCATACCATCAGTGCTAGTGGCTTTGTTGTTCTCTCTGCTTTGTGCTTGTGCTCAGCTTCTCTCCCGCGTAATCACTTTTGTAAGGCCGCCTCTCAAAGCTCGGCTTATAACTGTTCTTGCACTCTCTGTTGTGCTGTGCACTCTAGCTGCCTCTTTGTTTTATTTGTAATTATTGATTATTTATCAATAATTATCTTTGTGCTGTGAATTTAATTTTTCTATATATTCTTATATATATATAATTTTTTTGCCTTTCTTTCGGCTTTTCAATGGCTTGTTATCTACCTAATTGCATATATTCTGATCGTTTTGATGATCAGTATAGAGCAATATCTTGTTGGCTCTGCGATAATCTTATTCACTTAAAATGTGCTGGCCTCAATGGCCGCGACTACGACAAATTTTCTGGTTTGTCTGTGTCTAAGCCTGAGCTTGGCTTAATGCGCTGGACTTGCCAATCTTGTGCCAGCCAGCCGCTTGATTTTAGCCGTATGTATAGGGATCTTCGTTTTAAGTGTCTTTCTTTAAACAAACTGGCCAAACAGCTGTCAAACGAGTGTGACTCTAGCGTTCAAATATTGTCGCAATTCAAATTTGTTCCACCTTCTGAGAAATTGCACAAGAAATGTACCCTTGAGTTGCCTCGTAAGCAGTCGCCAGCTCTCTCTATTACTTCCTCTCCGATTTTACTTTTGCCTACACCATCTTCTTGTCCCTCTTTATGCTCTTCTTTTCAGATTGAAGTACCCATTACAAGCCCTGGTGTACCTCAATCTATCCCTCACGGGAACTCTGATCAATCACAGGATCATGCCGGCTCTCAATCACTTGCGGATCCCAATGCTCCTCCGCCTCCACTAACTGTAGTGCCTCATCGCAAACAATTATTTATCTCTAGGCTTGCTCCAGATACTTCTGAGTCGTCTGTGGCAGCTTACATTGGTAATATTTGCCCTGCTAAGGTTATAATTCAAAAGTTTAAGTTTTCTAGGCCTCGCGAAATCTCCTCTTTTAAAATTACAGTACCAAATGAGTACTTCTCAGCTATGGTTGACCCTAATTTTTGGCCAAAGGGCCTAGTTGTGCACGAGTTTGCGCCCAATAAGCGCTCTCGTCCGTTGCCTGTCCACCTTCCTTCTTTATCTTCTGCTCCAAAAAACTAATAACGTCTAGTCTTTGCATTCATTATCAAAATGTAAGAGGACTTCTTACCAAGCTGTCGAACCTGTTCTGTGATAACCAAACCTTTTCGGCTGACATATTAGCTTTCTCTGAAACTTGGCTTAACTCCTCTGTTTCGGATAATGGAATTCTTTCTAATAACTTTATTTCTTATAGGCTTGATCGTGTTGGTCGTCGTGGCGGTGGAGTACTCATTGCTGTCAACTCGAATCTGTCTTCAAGTGTGGTGCCGATTATTCTCCCCTTAGGTGTTGAGTTTATTTGCGTCGAAGTTACATGTTCTAACTTTAGCCTATATATCTCTTGTTCATATATTCCTCCAGCTTCTGATATCATGATCTACGTGCACCATGCTGATGCTTTACGAACTATTTTTGGTCGTCTTAAAGATCGTGATGTTCTTATAGTTTTAGGTGATTTTAACTTGCCTAATATTTCTTGGCTTGTTGATGATAATCTATTTTTCTTAATTCCTTCATCTCAACATGTTTTTCTTGATAGCCTACTTGAATGTCCACTATATCAGTTGAATTCTTTCCTTAACTGTTCTAAAAGAATCCTTGATCTTGTTTTTGTCTCTGATCCCATTGTTAGTGCTGTATCGCAAACACAGCCACTAGTGAAACCTGAAGATCCTTATCATCCTACCATTGAAGTTACTATTTCTTACAATTCCTTTACTAATTTATTTAAAAACATCTCAAATTCTCGTCGTAGATGTTTTCGTAAAACAAATTTCAATCTTCTTAACAGCCTTATTTTCTTTTTTGATTGGTCGTTTCTATTTAAGTGCTGCGATATAGATTGTGCAGTGAAGTTTTTCTATTCTGCTCTTAATTCTCTAATTGATAAATGCGTTCCTTATGTGAATGTCTCTACTGTCTCCAGATCGCCAGTCTGGTTCACACGTAGGCTCTCTAATCTAATCTTCGTAACATTAAATCGAGATATTTTAAAAGATTTAAAAAAACTGGTTCGCGACTTGACTATGCAAATTATTGTATAGCCAAATCTCAATTTTGTCTTTTAAATACTCAATGCTACAACAATTATCTCGTTCGCTGTAAGGCTGAATTTTATAAGAACCCCAAAAGATTTTACAACCTTGTCAATTCCAAAAGACGCTCTAATGTACTACCTTCCACCTTCAGACTTAACGACCAGTCTGCTAATAATGATTTAGATATTGCAGATCTGTTTGCTAAATTTTTTCAGTCGACATATTCTACTACTGTTTCGGATCCCACACCCTATCCCTTTTCAATCCCACATTTAAATTGTATGTTTTTTCCCAGTATTACTGAAGACTGTATTCTCTATAGCTTGTCACCTATGAAGTCTTCCTTCGTTCCCGGGCCTGATAATATACTTAGTTGCATCCTTAAAATGTGTTCGA
Source organism: Drosophila tropicalis (assembly GCF_018151085.1). Taxonomy (NCBI): domain Eukaryota; kingdom Metazoa; phylum Arthropoda; class Insecta; order Diptera; family Drosophilidae; genus Drosophila; species Drosophila tropicalis. Next base: position 1,582,649 of record NW_027173405.1, read on the forward strand.
TTTCCCTATCTAAGCCTTTATCTCGGTTATTCTTTATATCAAATGAGACTTGTAGATTTCCTGATATTTGGAAGGAGTCTTTTATTATTCCGCTTTTTAAAAAAGGTAGCAAATCGGATGTTTCCAACTACCGTGGCATTGCCAAACTTTCGGCAATACCTAAACTGTTTGAGAAAATTATTACGTCTTCCCTTCAAAATCTATCTAGATCCACTATTTCTCCTTGCCAGCATGGTTTCATGAAAGGTCGTTCGTCGCTTACCAACCTTTTAGAATTGACTACCCTTGTACACCATGGCTTCCGTAAAAAGTGTCAAACTGATGTTATTTATACTGACTTCAGTAAGGCTTTTGATACGGTTGATCATTCTTTGCTTCTCGCGAAACTTAACATCATGGGTTTTTCACAAAAATTAGTAGGTTGGTATCTTATTGGCAGAACCCAAAAGGTGTCTTTTCGTTCCTCGATATCTAAAACTGTTCGAGTTACGTCAGGTGTACCCCAAGGCAGTCATCTGGGCCCACTATTATTTACATTGTTTATAAATGATTTGCCTTTGGCCTTGGCTCATTCACCTTAATGCCTCTAAGTGTTCTTTTATGACTTTCAGTCGTTTGTCTCCGCTCCTAGCTCATTACTCTATTAAGTCTGTTCTGTTAGATTGTGTTCCATCATTCAAAGACTTAGGCGTTATGTTTGGCCAAAGAATTTGATGATCCCTATGTAACAAAGGTTTTATACACTTCGTTAGTTCGCCCTACTCTAGTATATTGCTCGCCAGTGTAGAACCCGCAATATGATGTTCACCAGCGTAGTATTGAATCGGTACAGAAGCAATTCCTTAAGTTTGCGCTACGCGGTCTAAATTGGGACCCGGGTCTTCGCCTACCTTCTTATTCTGACAGACTTCTTCTTATTAATCTTCCTTCATTTTATAACCGTAGGCTTGTTTTTGGCATTCTCTTTCTCCATAAACTAGTCAACGGCGAAGTCATTTCTACCAATTTACTAGATACGCTGTATTTTTTGAGTTCCCTCACGTCGGACCAGAAACTTTTTTCCTATTCACCTTAGTAGATGTCTGACTAACTACTCTCTTCACGAACCTCTTCGTGTTCTTTGCCAATCTTTTAAGAACCTTTCTCACCTTATCTCTCGTCATCTTTCTGTCACTTCTCTTCGCGCTATACTTTTTAATTATCTACAGCCAAACCAATGAAAATATTCTGGACTTGGATTGGCTGCAACTCATCCCTGGCCACATTGGCTGTGAATCTGGGCATAGCTGGCACCTTGTGCAAATAAAACACCTCCGCCGGGTCGGGGATGTTTAGTTGTGTATAAAGCTAAGCTACCTTCTTCATTTAACTACTATCTGTCTTTAGCTTAAGCTTTTTCGTCGACTGCTGTGTTAGTTGACGTAAATAAAATAAAAATAAAAATAAAAAAAAAAAAAAAAATATAGCTCCCATACAAACCCCAAAGTCACGAACAGTGACTTTTCTCAATAACTTCGTTATTTTCTGTGCTTTTATCGTGAAATATTCGAGAGTTTATTACGCCTATAAACTACTGTGCCAAATTTGATCAAGATCGGATGACTATATCATATAGCTCCCATAGGAACGATCGGTCGAAAACAGTGACTTTTGTAAATAACTTCGTTACTTTTAACGCGATTGCTTTCAAATTAAATATTTGTTAGTTTAATATATCTGTTAGTGACTGTGCCAAATTTGATCAAGATCGGGCGACTATACCTTATAGCTCCCATAGGAACGATCGGTCGAAAACAGTGACTTTTGTAAATAACTTCGTTACTTTTAACGCGATTGTTTTCAAATTAAACATTTCTTAATTTAATATATCTGTTAATGACTGTGTCGAATTTGATAAAGATCGGGTGACTTTATCATATAGCTCCCATAGGAACGATCGGTGCAAAACAGTGACTTTGATCAATATCTTCGTTATTTCCTACAATTGTAGGCCATTCTCGCAAACATAATCCTTTTTATATAAAACGTTCTTCCACATTGATGGCTAATAGGTAAGGAAAGAGTTACCAAAAAAGTTGCAAGGGTATACAAACTTTGACTCGGTCGAAGTTAGCCCCGGCCCTCTGGTTTTTTTATATAATAAGGATAAGGACTTAAAGTTATTTTAAATAAACCAACAAGTAAAAAAGTTAGACCAGTCACTAGATCCATGGCACGTAGCGTTAATGAAGACCCAAGAACAAATGAGCCAGACCAAACCGTCAAAAAGGTAGACCAAATCGTCGAAGGAACACACGACGTCCTGTTAATCAGCCGTTAAGTAACGAAATAAATCGAGAGGAAATGAAATCTCTTATTCAGCAGACACTAGAACGGGTTACTTCTTGAATAAGTTGCAACGCGCAGGAAAGCAGTCAACTTCGAGTAAACAGATCACCGAGTAGTAGCAGGAGAACTCATTATCAATTGATAGGCACAAATAAAGTTGGTGAGGTGAATCAGAAGTGGGGAATCAATTTTAATGGATCTTCTAACGGCTTACCACTGGAAGAATTTCTATATAGAGCGAAAACGTAGACTCGAGAATATTAAGGAGCAGATTTTGAAGTCGGAATATACATATTGTTTTGATTTGTCAAGTTGAAGATTGGTACTGGCGATACCATAAAGGAATTGACCATCTTACCTGGTCAGAGTTTTAAGCGATACGCCATCAATATAAAGATAGTCGCTCTAATTATGAAATAAGAGAACAGATAAGAGTTCGCAAACAAAAAACGGGGGAAACTTTCGAAGGTTTTTACAAAGCAATATGTCAATTAATGGATCGATTGCCCTCAAGGCTGGAAGTACAAATAGTACGAGGTAATTTATTAGCTGATCTAAAGGATCAACTACTTTTCGAGAAATTTCGAGCAATCAGTCATCAGGTATAAAAGAGAGAAAATTTTCTTAAAAAATTATGTCGCCCCAAGTTTTCAAATACGCGAGAAAAAGAGATCACACCGAGTATATGCATTAGAGGAAGTAGAAGAAGAAGCAAGCACAATAGAAGGGCATTCTCAAGGAGCAGCTCCGCAGAAAAACACTAAGCCACTAGTGAAACCTGAAGATCCTTATCATCCTACCATTGAAGTTACTATTTCTTACAATTCCTTTACTAATTTATTTAAAAACATCTCAAATTCTCCTCGTAGATTCAGCCTTATTTTCTCTTTTGATTGGTCGTTTCTATTTAAGTGCTGCGATATAGATTGTGCAGTGAAGTTTTTCTATTCTGCTCTTAATTCTCTAATTGATAAATGCGTTCCTTATGTGAATGTCTCTACTGTCTCCAGCTCGACAGTCTGGTTCACACGTAGGCTCTCTAATCTTCGTAACATTAAATCGAGATATTTTAAAAGATTTAAAAAAACTGGTTCGCGACTTGACTATGCAAATTATTGTATAGCCAAATCTCAATTTTGTCTTTTAAATACTCAATGCTACAACAATTATCTCGTTCGCTGTAAGGCTGAATTTTATAAGAACCCTAAAAGATTTTACAACTTTGTCAATTCCAAAAGACGCTCTAATGTACTACCTTCCACCTTCAGACTTAACGACCAATCTGCTAATAATGATTTAGATATTGCAGATCTGTTTGCTAAATTTTTTCAGTCGACATATTCTACTACTGTTTCGGATCCCACACCCTATCCCTTTTCAATCCCACATTTAAATAATATGTTTTTTCCCAGTATTACTGAAGACTGTATTCTCTCTAGCTTATCACCTATGAAGTCTTCCTTCGTTCCCGGGCCTGATAATATTTGTTATTCCTATAATGATCCTTTTTTCCAACAGTACTTGCAATCAGATCTCGATGCGTTCTGTGATTGGTGCCACGTTAATAAATTACACCTTAATGCCTCTAAGTGTTCTTTTATGACTTTCAGTCGTTTGTCTCCGCTCCTAGCTCATTACTCTATTAAGTCTGTTCTGTTAGATTGTGTTCCATCATTCAAAGACTTAGGCGTTATGTTTGACCCTAAACTTTCATTTAATGTTCATATTTCTTCAATTGTCAACAGAGCAAGCAGCCTTCTCGGCTTCATCAAACGTTGGGCCAAAGAATTTGATGATCCCTATGTAACAAAGGTTTTATACACTTCGTTAGTTCGCCCTACTCTAGAATATTGCTCGCCAGTGTGGAACCCGCAATATGATGTTCACCAGCGTCTAAATTGGGACCCGGGTCTTCTCCTACTTTCTTATTCTGACAGACTTCTTCTTATTAAACTTCCTTCATTTTATAACTGCAGGCTTGTTTTTGGCATTCTCTTTCTCCATAAACTAGTCAACGGCGAAGTCAATTTACCAATTTACTAGATACGCTGTATTTTTGTGTTCCCTCACGTCGGACCAGAAACTTTGATTGGCTGCAACTCATCCCTGGCCACATTGGCTGTGAATCTGGGCATAGCTGGCACCTTGTGCAAATAAAACACCTCCACCGGGTCTGGGATGTTTAGTTGTGTATAAAGTTAAGCTACCTTCTTCATTTAATTACTATCTGTCTTTAGCTTAAGCTTTTTCGTCGACTGCTGTGTTAGTTGACGTAAATAAAATAAAAAAAAAAAAAATAAAAAAATATAGCTCCCATACAAACCCCAAAGTCACGAACAGTGACTTTTCTCAATAACTTCGTTATTTTCTGTGCTTTTATCGTGAAATATTCGAGAGTTTATTACGCCTATAAACTACTGTGCCAAATTTGATCAAGATCGGATGACTATATCATATAGCTCCCATAGGAACGATCGGTCGAAAACAGTGACTTTTGTAAATAACTTCGTTACTTTTAACGCGATTGCTTTCAAATTAAATATTTGTTCGTTTAATATATCTGTTAGTGACTGTGCCAAATTTGATCAAGATCGGGCGACTATACCTTATAGCTCCCATAGGAACGATCGGTCGAAAACAGTGACTTTTGTAAATAACTTCGTTACTTTTAACGCGATTGTTTTCAAATTAAAGATTTCTTAATTTAATATATCTGTTAATGACTGTGTCGAATTTGATAAAGATCGGGTGACTATATCATATAGCTCCCATAGGAACGATCGGTGCAAAACAGTGACTTTGATCAATATCTTGGTTATTTCCTACGATTGTAGGCCATTCTTTCGCAAATATAATCCTTTTTATATAAAACGTTCTTCCACATTGATGGCTAATAGGTAAGGAAAGAGTTACCAAAAAAGTTGCAAGGGTATACAAACTTTGACGCGGTCGAAGTTAGCCCCGGCCCTCTGGTTATACCATACACCCATAGGGTGAAATGGTATATTAAAGTCGCCAAAATGTATGTAACAGGCAGAAGGAAGCTTCTCCGACCCTATAAAGTATATAAAGCTAAAGCTTTCTGCTCTCTGACGTGACGGTCGTGTTTTTGCATAGCTCCTGAGTTTTTATTAATATTTATTGTTTTTTCTCAATTTTTAATTGTGCTTAGTTTGTTTACACTTCCGCTGGTGTTGTTCGCTTGACTCCCTTGTGTTTTATTTCCATAAATCAAATTAATCAGTTAAAACAGTTTTTTTTTTTCGTGATTAGTGTTTGGTGCATTTACATATTTTGCTTCTGCAGTTGCTCCCCTCATCGCCCCCATCATACCATCAGTGCTAGTGGCTTTGTTGTTCTCTCTGCTTTGTGCTTGTGCTCAGCTTCTCTCCCGCGTAATCACTTTTGTAAGGCCGCCTCTCAAAGCTCGGCTTATAACTGTTCTTGCACTCTCTGTTGTACTGTGCACTCTAGCTGTCTCTTTGTTTTATTTGTAATTATTGATTATTTATCAATAATTATCTTTGTGCTGTGAATTTAATTTTTCTATATATTCTTATTTATATGTATTTTTTTTTTTGCCTTGTGTTTCTTTTGGCTTTTCAATGGCTTGTTGTCTACCTAATTGCAAACATTCTGATCGTTTTGATGATCAGTATAGAGCAATATCTTGTTGGCTCTGCGATAATCTTATTCACTTAAAATGTGCTGGTTCAATTATTGTCGCAATTCAAATTTGTTCCACCTTCTGAGAAATTGCACTAGAAATGTACCCTTGAGTTGCCTCGTAAGCAGTCGCCAGCTCTCTCTATTACTTCCTCTCCGATTTTACTTTTGCCTACACCATCTTCTTGTCCCTCTTTATGCTCTTCTTTTCAGATTGAAGTACCCATTACAAGCCCTGGTGTACCTCAATCTATCCCTCACGGGAACTCTGATCAATCACAGGATCATGCCGGCTCTCAATCACTTGCGGATCCCAATGCTCCTCCGCCTCCACTAACTGTAGTGCCTCATCGCAAACAATTATTTATTTCTAGGCTTGCTCCAGATACTTCTGAGTCGTCTTTGGCAGCTTACATTGGTAATATTTGCCCTGCTAAGGTTTTAATTCAAAAGTTTAAGTTTTCTAGGCCTCGCGAAATCTCCTCTTTTAAAATTACAGTACCAAATGAGTACTTCTCAGCTATGGTTGACCCTAATTTTTGGCCAGAGGGCCTAGTTGTACACGAGTTTGCGCCCAATAAGCGCTCTCGTCCGTTGCCTGTCCACCTTCCTACTTTATCTTCTGCTTCAAAAAACTAATAACGTCTAGTCTTTGCATTCATTATCAAAATGTAAGAGGACTTCTTACCAAGCTGTCGAACCTTTTCTGTGATAGCCAAACCTTTTCGGCTGACATATTAGCTTTCTCTGAAACTTGGCTTAACTCCTCTGTTTTAGATAATGAAATTCTTTCTAATAATTTTATTTCTTATAGGCTTGATCGTGTTGGTCGTCGTGGCGGTGGAGTACTCATTGCTGTAAACTCGAATCTGTCTTCAAGTGTGGTGCCGATTGATCTCCCCTTAGGTGTTGAGTTTATTTGCGTCGAAGTTACATGTTCTAACTTTAGCCTATATATCTCTTGTTCATATATTCCTCCAGCTTCTGATATCATGATCTACGTGCACCATGCTGATGCTTTACGAACTATTTCTGGTCGTCTTAAAGATCGTGATGTTCTTATAGTTTTAGGTGATCTTAACTTGCCTAATATTTCTTGGCTTGTTGATGATAATCTATCTTTCTTAATTCCTTCATCTCAACATGTTTTTCTTGATAGCCTACTTGAATGTCCACTATATCAGTTGAATTCTTTCCTTAACTGTTCTAAAAGAATCCTTGATCTTGTTTTTGTCTCTGATCCCACTGTTAGTGCTGTATCGCAAACACAGCCACTAGTGAAACCTGAAGATCCTTATCATCCTACCATTGAAGTTACTATTTCTTACAATTCCGTTACTAATTTTTTTAAAAACATCTCAAATTCTCGTCGTAGATGTTTTCGAAAAACAAATTTCAATCTTCTTAACAGCCTTATTTTCTCTTTTGATTGGTCGTTTCTATTTGAGTGCTGCGATATAGATTGTGCAGTGAAGTTTTTCTATTCTGCTCTTAATTCTCTAATTGATAAATGCGTTCCTTATGTGAATGTCTCTACCGTCTCCAGCTCGCCAGTCTGGTTCACACGTAGGCTCTCTAATCTTCGTAACATTAAATCGAGATATTTTAAAAGATTTAAAAAAACTGGTTCGCGACTTGACTATGCAAATTATTGTATAGCCAAATCTCAATTTTGTCTTTTAAATACTCAATGCTACAACAATTATCTCGTTCGCTGTAAGGCTGAATTTTATAATAACCCCAAAAGATTTTACAACTTTGTCAATTCCAAAAGACGCTCTAATGTCCTACCTTCCTCCTTCAGACTTAACGATCAGTCTGCTAATAATGATTTAGATATTGCAGATCTGTTTGCTAAATTTTTTCAGTCGACATATTCTACTACTGTTTCGGATCCCACACCCTATCCCTTTTCAATCCCACATTTAAATTGTATGTTTTTTCCCAGTATTACTGAAGACTGTATTCTCTCTAGCTTGTCATATATGAAGTCTTCCTTCGTTCCCGGGCCTGATGATATACCTAGTTGCATCCTTAAAATGTGTTCGATTTCCCTATCTAAGCCTTTAGCTCGGTTATTCTTTATATCGAGTGAGACTTCTAGATTTCCTGATATTTGGAAGGAGTCATTTATTATTCCGCTTTTTAAAAAGGGTAGCAAATCGGATGTTTCCAACTACCGTGGCATTGCCAAACTTTCGGCAATACCTAAACTGTTTGAGAAAATTATTACGTCTTCCCTTCAACATCTATCCAGATCCACTATTTCTCCTTGCCAGCATTGTTTTCGTGAAAGGTCGTTCGTCGCTTACCAACCTTTTAGAATTGACTACCCTAGTACACCATGGCTTCCGTAAAAAGTGTCAAACTGATGTTATTTATACTGACTTCAGTAAGGCTTTTGATACGGTTGATCATTCTTTGCTTCTCGCGAAACTTAACATCATGGGTTTTTCACCAAAATTATTGGGTTGGTTAAAGTCGTATCTTATTGGCAGAACCCAAAAGGTGTCTTTTCGTTCCTCGATATCTAAAACTGTTCGAGTTACGTCAGGTGTACCCCAAGGCAGTCATCTGGGCCCACTATTATTTACATTGTTTATAAATGATTTGCCTTTGGCCTTGGCTCATTCACGCGTGCTCATGTTTGCGGATGACGTCAAGATTTGTTATTCCTATAATGATCCTTCTTTCCAACAGTACTTGCAATCAGATCTCGATGCATTCTGTGATTGGTGCCACGTTAATAAATTACACCTTAATGCCTCTAAGTGTTCTTTTATGACTTTCAGTCGTTTGTCTCCGCTCCTAGCTCATTACTCTATTAAGTCTGTTCTGTTAGATTGTGTTCCATCATTCAAAGACTTAGGCGTTATGTTTGACCCTAAACTTTCATTTAATGTTCATATTTCTTCAATTGTCAACAGAGCAAGCAGCCTTCTCGGCTTCATTAAACGTTGGGCCAAAGAATTTGATGATCCCTATGTAAGAAAGGTTTTATACACTTCATTAGTTCGCCCTACTCTAGAATATTGCTCGCCAGTGTGGAACCCGCAATATGATGTTCACCAGCGTAGTATTGAATCGGTACAGAAGCAATTCCTTAAGTTTGCGCTACGCGGTCTAAATTGGGACCCGGGTCTTCGCCTACCTTCTTATTCTGACAGACTTCTTCTTATTAATCTTCCTTCACTTTATAACCGTAGGCTTGTTTTTGGCATTCTCTTTCTACATAAACTAGTCAACGGCGAAGTCATTTCTACCAATTTACTAGATACGCTGTATTTTTGTGTTCCCTCACGTCGGACCAGAAACTTTTTTCCTATTCACCTTAGTAGGTGTCTGACTAACTACTCTCTTCACGAACCTCTTCGTGTTCTTTGCCAATCTTTTAACAACCTTTCTCACCTTATCTCTCCTCATCTTTCTGTCACTTCTCTTCGCGCTATACTTTTTAATAATCTACAGCGAAACCAATGAAAATATTCTGGACTTGGATTGGCTGCAACTCATCCCTGGCCACATTGGCTGTGAATCGGGGCATAGCTGGCACCTTGTGCAAATAAAACACCTCCACCGGGCTGGGGATGTTTAGTTGTGTATAAAGCTAAGCTACCTTCTTCATTTAATTACTATCTGTCTTTAGCTTAAGCTTTTTCGTCGACTGCTGTGTTAGTTGACGTAAATAAATAAATAAATAAATAAATAAATATTCTTGATCAGGATCAACAGCCGAGTCGATCTAGCCATGTCCGTCTGTCCGTCCGTCCGTCCGTCCGTCTGTATGAACACGCAGATCTCGGAGACTATAAGAGCTAGAGCCACCAAATTTGGTGTGTATACTCGTGTAGTATGCACATGTTCAGAGTTAATTGGAATTTCGGCCACGCCCCCTACGCCCCCAAGAATCACATAAAACTGTTTTTCTTAAAAAGTTTGACAAGAGACATCAAATTTAGTTTGTATACCCGATTAGTTAGCGCGCAGAAATTAATTGCTCAAACTTTTTGCCACGCCCCCTTACGCCCCCAGGAATCACACAAAACTGTTTTTCTTAAAAAGTATAATAGCTAGAGACATCAAATTTGGTTTATATGCTCAGTTAGTTAGCGCGCAGAATCTAATTGTTTAAACTTTTTGCCACGCCCCCTTCCGCCCCCGGAATTTACATAAAACTGATTTCCTTAAAAACTATGATAGCTACCGACATTAAATTTGGTATGTAGACTAGCTTAGACGCGCAGATATTGGCTATTTAAACATTTTGCCACGCCCACTTCCGCCCCTGCAAATTAAACAAAACTGATTTTATCAAAAACGAACTAAGCTAAAGTCACCAAATTTAGTATGTATACTGGCATAGTATGCGCGGAGAAATTAGATATTTTCACATTTTGCCACGCCCACTTCCGCCTCCATAATTTAGAAAAAACCGATTTCCTCCTGTTGTTTTTTGACAATCGCATTCAAATTCGGCAGACTAATTATTCTTATCTATTTCTATCAAACTACCAAATTTTATTGAAATCGGACTAGAAACATGCAAAATATGAGTATGAACGTATTTTACTAAGCGGTCCACATGGCCAGAATTGGCCGTTGGCTAGTGGCGGCGCTAGAGTGCTCGTGTGTTTGTAGAGTGAGCGAGATAGCACATAGTATAAGACATTGAAAAACAATTTAATAGACATACATTTGGTTTTCGAAATTTGAAATATTTGTTTCACCTGGTGTATGGTATACCCAAGTCGACGAGTCGACTTACTTGCTTCATTTTTTATATAATAAGGATAAGGACTTAAAGTTATTTTAAATAAACCAACAAGTAAAAAAGTTAGACCAGTCACTAGATCCATGGCACGTAGCGTTAATGAAGACCCAAGAACAAAAGAGCTCATAAACATAAACGTTATTGAAGCACATATACACAACACCATCGCCTTTGCATGCAGGGAATAGTACTCAACATAGAGAAGTTCCGCAATCAATACCCAGACCAAACCGTCAAAAAGGTAGACCAAATCGTCGAAGGAACACACGACGTCCTGTTAATCAGCCGTTAAGTAACGAAATAAATCGAGAGGAAATGAAATCTCTTATTCAGCAGACACTAGAACGGGTTACTTCTTGAATAAGTTGCAACGCGCAGGAAAGCAGTCAACTTCGAGTAAACAGATCACCGAGTAGTAGCAGGAGAACTCATTATCAATTGATAGGCACAAATAAAGTTGGTGAGGTGAATCAGAAGTGGGGAATTAATTTTAATGGATCTTCTAACGGCTTACCACTGGAAGAATTTCTATATAGAGCGAAAACGTAGACTCGAGAATATTAAGGAGCAGATTTTGAAGTCGGAATATACACATTGTTTTGATTTGTCAAGTTGAAGATTGGTACTGGCGATACCATAAAGGAATTGACCATCTTACCTAGTCAGAGTTTTAAGCGATACGCCATCAATATAAAGATAGTCGCTCTTATTATGAAATAAGAGAACAAATAAGAGTTCGCAAACAAAAAACGGGGGAAACTTTCGAAGGTTTTTACAAAGCAATATGTCAATTAATGGATCGATTGCCCTCAAGGCTGGAAGTACAAATAGTACGAGGTAATTTATTAGCTGATCTAAAGGATCAACTACTTTTCGAGAAATTTCGAGCAATCAGTCATCAGGTATAAAAGAGAGAAAATTTTCTTAAAAAATTATGTCGCCCCAAGTTTTCAAATACGCGAGAAAAAGAGATTGGATCACACCGAGTATATGCATTAGAGGAAGTAGAAGAAGAAGCAAGCACAATAGAAGGGCATTCTCAAGTAGCAGCTCCGCAAAAAAACACTAAGAAATTATCTTGTTGGAACTGTTGTACTCAAGGCCATAAGTGGGAAGATTGTTTAGAGGAGAGAAGAATATTTTGTAACGGGTGCGGCACGCCTAACATTTATAAGCCCAATTGTGTTAACTGTAGAAAGCGTTCGGAAAACCGACAAATAGGGGCATCCCAGTCAGTGAGGCTGTTCCACAACCAACAAAAAACCAGACCTATCCGATTATTAGAAGCAATCTAAAACATATAGTCAAAAAGAGAATAGCTCACATGGTTAACATAACCTTAGGTTTTTGCGTTATCACGAAAAATGGAAAAACTATTATGAAATTAAGATTTTTGAAGCACCTAAAAATAGAATAAAGGGAAATACACACCGAAGGAGGAAGTTTTTTAAAAATATAAGAGCTAAAAGTAAGATACTTATCTACAATATTCCAAGACAAAACTGACATGCATAGTTATACACAAGTCTCTTTTTTACAATTTTCTGAATTGGGTTTGTTAGACACTGGTGCAAATGTAAATTGCGTGGGTGCAGATTTAGCCCAGCAAGAATGGTCCAAATATAAACAATTTAAATGCATGGGTTCCAATTTGAAAAGAGCTGAAGGAAAGCATCATAAGGTTTTAGGAGATATGCAAGTAAAGTCCAATATAACGACCAAGAAAAAGATATGGAATTATTTGTCATACCTTTTATTAAACAACGTCTGATACTAGGCATAGTTTTTTGGAGAATTTTGAATCCAGCTCCAGGAATCATGAGTTCAGTAAACGCGGATCTGAGTTCCAATTAGATAAAGAAACAGAAACATGTCCGTTAGGTGAGGACAAACCAGTTAAGCAGAAAATTTATCCGGTAAGTCCGGCGGTAAAAAAGCTTTTAAATCAAAAAGTAGATAGAATGATAAGCCTATTGGTAATAAATAGAACCATCTCAATGTGCTTTGAAGCATATCCATTGCAAAGCATCGTGGGTATATGTGCTAGAATATTGATTGTAAAGATCATTTCAAACCTTGATTTAAAAGACGCTTATTGGCAGATATGTCTGACAGAGCAATCTAAGGCTTTAACAGCATTCACAGTTCCTGGAAGACCATTGTATCAGTCTACGTGTCGCCTGATGGACGAAATTATTATCCCAGAATTACGTCATTGTGCTTTTGCTTATCCTGATGACCTATGCATTGTAACATTAGATTTTCAGTCTCATTTAGCAGTTCTGGTAAGAATATCAGAGCAGTTTTTTAAAGGCCAATTTGAAAGTCAATTCTGTGTTACAAAAATAAATTATTTGGGCCGAAAAATTTAAAGCAAGTTCGTGGGTTTTTAGGAATTCGCGGTTGGTACCAAAGGTTTATCAGAAATTTTTAAGAAATTATCTGCCCAATTACCGATATACTGGCTACAAAAAAAACAACTTAAGTGGACTTTAGATGCGCATGAGGCAATGGATAAACTTAAATCTCTTTTAACCACGGCTCCGGTACTACCAAATCCCAATATCGATCAGATACTCTACGAGCATTGTGATGCTTGCGATAAAGGGATTGGAGCAGTTTTGGTTCAGTTGTCGGATTAATATAGCGTAAAGACGTGAATGTGGTCATTTTAGCCATAGAAAAGTTTCGCTATTATTTGGAGTTACAGGAGTTTGAAGTTGTGACGGATCACTCAAGTTTATTATGGCTAATGAGACAACAAAACGTATCAGGTCGATTAGCCAGATGGATTTACGTTTACAAGCGTTTAAGTTTACGATTTCACACCGAAAAGAAAAAGATCATATAGTTCCAGATGCAATGTGAAGAATTTGGGAAGCAGACATAGAATCTCTGGAAAAGATTTTTTTTTTAACGTTTAACATATATGTTGAATTTACTCTTAAATTATAGCCTAACAACAAGTTTGAGATATTTTTCTTAGTCTAGTATTTAAGATAAATTCTGGGGATACTGCAAGCGGCCCTAATCTCTTATTATTGGGTTGGTCTGTCATTTCCTTTAAGATGAGTTCTATTATTAGGTCGCGTAAGGGAATTGACAAGAACATTTGGATGTGCATCCATGATACTTTAGTTGTTGACTACCTATTTAGGATTTCACGCTAGGTATATTTAGATCATTTTGAATGTTGTCGTTCCGTATGTATCACGGAGCTCACGTGATTGATGCTAAAATCGTCGGGATGGCTGCGCTATCCCCGTTTTCATTTCCTTGATGACTGGGTACCGAGAGAAGCACAACATCATTAGAAAAGCAAATTCTGCGGATACGGTTTATAATATTGAGGCTGCAGTTGATATTTTGTACCGATGATAATGTCGACATGCTGTCAGAGCAAATTATGAATTTGCCTCTGTTCTTCTGTGCGAACTGACAGGCTTGTAGAACAGCGAAAGCCTCTTGATAGCAGACATTATCTTGTAGTTTTTCTTGGCTGCTATTGCGCTCTTGAAGCGTTTGGATAGTAATGAGTTTAGGGTGGAGCCAAGTTTAGCTATAGGTCTTGTTGTTGATGCCACCAGTCTGTCTTTGATGGAGGGCAGTCCTGCCTCTGCAAGGATGCATTTGATCGGAGAGGTGGGAAATGCATTGATGCTACGCGTTGCGGCTGTGGATTTGGAGCACTAACCGTCGATTGGCAGCCCATAATCCAACTTGGAGAGGATAAGTGCCTTGGAAATATATGTTAACGTGTTAATGTGGATATTTGAAAATTTGGAGCTTAAGAATTTAATAACATTTACTCTGTATTCTAATTTGAATCTTAACACCAGACAGTGTTGTATAAAGTTAAATTTCTTATCGAATACAATTCTAAGTATTTTTAAGTTATCAACTAGCTCTAGCTAGCTCCCACCTTCTTATATCATTTAAGACTCGTGTGAGGCATTTGTCAATTGACCAGGAGCACCTGTGTAAAATATCTGCTGTAACCATCGTGATGTCAACACAAGTAAATGTGGAATGGGTTGAGTGGTTAGGTGATCCATTATTTACTGCGATGTTGGATTGGGAAATAAATTTTTACACCTTTTTACCGCGAGCATTTGAAAAGGCGGTACCTTACAACGGGCTCTACGAATTAAAATCTCCATTAATGAGCACTGGGTTGCTGTAATTGACAACACGCCAAAAATCATTTTCATGAAAGTATTGCGTTGGTGGTATATACAAATTAATTACAGTTATTTTATTGTTGAAATCCAATAGAGTGCATCGCAGAGAATGTTGCTGCTAATAACAATGTATTTCTGGGGGGATGTGGCGCTTAATTAGGAAGCAAATTCCTTCTTTCTGGGTTGAATTAAAGTTTTTAAAGTAACCAATATATGGTTTAGGAAAAATTGTGTTTTTAGAGGTGATAGCCAGGTGGGTTTCTTAGATGCGTATAAAATCTGGGTTTTTTCCTTAATTAGCATAATAGTTCATGGTAATTATTTGTATATCCGTTATTATTCCAATTTAAGATTTTAATGGACAATGGGATATTAAAAAGAAAGACATGTTATATGCTAAGTTTAGAATAAGGGTTGGAAGAAGTCAGATTAAGAGGAGGAGTCATCCATTCACTCGTCTGTTAGTGTTAAGGTAGATTCTTCATTTTTGGGCAAGAATCGTCAAGTTTTTATTTTTGCTACCTTAGCAAATGAGGTGGAAATGACGGGTGGGCTGAGCTGTTTAAGCAAAATTCTAGCTTCGCGTAATGTACATTTGTTACGCGTTTTTATTTTGAGTACTTCTTTTTGCTCAATGTATTTATTGCAGGTATTATTGGGGTGGGGTGGGAGGTTACACTTGGCACAAACGGCGAGATTAGAGCAATGCTTAACGGTATGCCCAAGAAGTTGGCAAGTTTTACACCTATTGCGATTGGGAATGTACTCCCTCACCCTGACTGTGTTCCAGGCAATGGATAGATTGTTTGGAAGATTAAAAAGATCAAAGGTGACTAGTAGGTGTTGATGGTTTTGCCTTTTCCTCGAATTTTCTAGTGAATTTATATATTGCTTCAACGTTCTGCAGTTTTAATTCCGAAACGATTTCTTCTTAATGTATGTTATTAAGGAAGGATGCGTAGATTGTGCCCTTTGTGTTGTTCAGAGAATCGTGCAATTTGCATGTAACCTCGCAAATACACGGCAAGTTGTTTGTTTTGATGAATTTATCAGCGACTTCTTTGCTTTTTACCAACATGAGAAGGTTGAAATCGAGTAGTGGTGAGAAGAAGAGCAAATCAGGGGGATAAGTTTTTTTTCCCTATTTATTGCAAGGCCAGAATATTCCGATATAGGTTTCGCCTCATTCTTAGCAGACAAGATTATGTATTTAGGGAAATCGAGAGGGATTTTAAGATGTTGTCTTTTCTTTTTAGCTTTTGGGCTGTCGCTGAGTATGGAAAATCTGTTTTCCATTACATTGGGTGGACCCGGGGCCATGTTTGTCGTGTGCGTACGAAAATAAGTGACCGCCTGTAAATAAACAAGGGGATAGGAAAGAAGAATGAAATGTAGATAAGGCGTCGGGAAACTAACAGAAGCGAGTTAATTGAGAAGACAATCGATCGCGTTGAGTGTTAAGCGAAGACTGTGATTGGAAGTAAAATCTCTTGGTTACTGCGAAGTCAATCAAGTCAGGCACTTTCTGTGGGTCTTTGTGCCAATAAGTAGGCCTACCCGGTGAGACGCAATTCCTCTTATTGAGTGGGTTGACTATTGTGTTGAACAACTACTTGCCTTTAGGATTTACCAGACGAGATCCCCAGTGCGTATGTTTGGCGTTATAGTCCCCTGCTGCAATGAAGCGATCTCCGAGTGTGTTAAAGAAATCGGTAAATTCCTTTTCAGAGATTGAGAAGCGTGGTGGTTAGTACAGGGCAACCAATGTAGTATTGCCGCAGCTGGTTTGGACGGTTATAGCAGCTGCTTGTAGGTGCTGTGTTTCAAATCTATTGAGGAACGAGTGTTTTATACGGTTTTTGATTAGGATACCAGTCCCGCCATGAGCTTTTCCGTCTGGATGGTTTGTTGCATAGAAGGTATATTTTGGTACTTGAAAATAATTTTTTGATGTTAAATGTGTTTCCGAAATCAGCAAAACGTCGATTTCACTTGAGTCTAGGAATAGTTGCAGTTCATTTTTATGCTTGGAGATGCCGTTAGCATTCCAAAGACATAGAAGTAGGGAAGCCAATATTAATTATCGATAAGCTTCTGGATAAGCAGGTTTTGATTCCGCATCAGTCATTATAGAAGTGGTCATGTTTTGATTAAGTGAGATCAACAGGGCCTCTAGACCACTTGGAGTTTGCTGGCCAAGCTCTGGTGCGCTAGGCTGCGGATTCTGTAGATGGTGGAGTGACGGCGTCTTTTTAGCATCGTATTTTTCCCTTTATGAAGTTGCTTGATCAAATTTTATGGTGCTGAATTCACAATGCTGTAAGGATTATTTTCTGCGATGTAAAATTAAGTTTTCTCGCGATCCTAAGCATTTGTGTCAATGTAAAACGTAAGACAACAGTGCACCCGTCTTACTTGTCTTTCGAAAACAATAACGATGACACTGATAATGCAATTGCCGATATGTTTGCTGATTTCTTCAAAACAACTTATTCCTCTTCGATTTATCAAGCAAATCCCCTCATCACTTGCAATCGTCTAACTGCATTTTAGACCCTGTGTTTGATGAATGTTTGGTTCTTAGCGTGCTCAGTTCCGTCAAACCAATATATGCACCTGACCCTGACGGAATACCAAGCTGCGTGTTAAGGTTTTGTGCAGAGCCCTTATGTAAGCCAATAATTAAGTTGCTTACACTGTCCATCACATTTTCCGCCTTCCTGTCTATCTGGAAGGATTCATTTATTATTCCTCTTCATAAACAGGGGAAAAAGTCCGAAGCCTCCAATTTTAGGGTTATTTCTAAATTCTCAAAGCATTTTACAAAATAAAAACATCTCAATTGTAGCACTTTTGTTGCTCAATTATTTCGTCATCGCAACATGGTTTTAAAACGTAGATCGACAACTACTGTACTAACCTATTAGAATTTACATCTCACTTGATCAAAGGATTAAAGACTGCCGTGCAAATTGACGACATTTATACTGACTTCAGCAAGGCCTTTGACTGTTAATCATACTCAAGGATTCAAGGCTGCCTTGCAAACTGACGTCATTTATACTGACTTCGGCAAAGTTTACTAGTTGAAGGTACTTGGCATCCCCAGCCGTTTGCTTGTTTGGATTCTTCAATATCTTTCTAAGCGTACAAAAAAGGCCCTCTTTAACACTTAGTTTTCTAAGATCATCCAAGTGAGCTATGGAGTTCCTCAAGGTAGTCATTTGGGTCCATTGCTATTCACTCTTTTGATAAATGATCTTCCATTGGCAGTGACACATTCTCTTATGCTTATGTACGCGGAGGATGTTAAGCTTTACCTCAGTTTTAATGACATATCGTCTTCTTGCCATCAGATCGAATATGTTAATGATGTTTAGAGTTGGTGTAAAACCAACCTATTAAACCTCAACGGCTCTTAATGTAATGATATGTCTTTTTATAGATGTACTCTATACTAAGCAACTTATTACTTTAAAGACACTCCCTTAGAGCGGTTAGATTTTATCAATGTCTTTGGTGTTCTAATGGACCATAAATTAACTTTTAATCCTCATATTTCTGCTACAGTTAGTAAAGCTATGAATAATCTTCGGTTTGTGAATCGATGGTCAAAAGAGTTTGACGATCCGTACACAACCAAAATTCGGTATACTTCATTAATCCGTCCTATCTTAGAGTACGGATCTTGCATATGGTCACCTCAATATGAGACGCACCATAGTAAACTTGAATCTGTTCAAAAGCAATTTCTGCTTTTTGCTCTTCGCGGTCTAAATTGGGATCGCAATGTCAATTTGCCATCATACTCCAGTAGGCTTCTTTTAGTCAATCTTTCTTCTTTAGTAATGCTTGGTGCTATCTGTATTCACAATAGGTGAAATAGACTCTCCTGAGGTATTGAACCAGTTAAACCTATCCCAATTGTTTAATTGTTTGTCCGTTTTAATTGTATTTGTCCACGCGATCGTGCCGTCCGATATACGGCTTCGCCCCACTGTCGGTCGGACGGGAGCTGGATAGCTTGTAATAGGCGAAAGGAAAAATTTGACTTGAAGTGATTTATTGGGGCCGCAAGCCTGGTATTTATAGGGGAGCATTTACATTGGTATTATGGCTAGTGTCCTTAACGGTACTTAAAGCTAAACAAAAAAAAGTATATGGCCTAATGCTATCCCTAAAAGTATACTACACCTTCTTTTTTTCAAAAAGAAAAATATTTATATTTTAATAGAATATAGAATAAAAGTAATATAAATAGGATATAAGAAAAATATTTATATTTTTCTTATATCCTATTTATATTACTTTTATTCTATCTAAATGTACTGTTTGCTTTTTGTTTTTATCATCAGTTATTACTATGTTATTATTAGGACCTTCAGTTTATAGATTCTTTGAACACCGGTTCATTTTTCAAGCCTTGGAAGGAATAGATCTAGATCTATTCTTCCATTAATGATCAAATCGCCTCTGTTGAAGAAGAGTAATTTTTCTTTATTTTTGGCCATAAAACATTTGCATTTTTTGAACCTAAGTTGCGCATGTTTTTTATCTTCGTTAGGATTTATTATTTCATTTTTTTTTTTGCTATTTCTATTCTGTTATTGTTAACTTTGTTTTCTTTATGTGTTAATTTTTTTGTTTCTGATCTTGTTGCTACTTTAAGTATTTTATTAGTTTCCACGTTTTTTATATTTTCAAATTCACTCCTAGAGAAAGCGTCTGCTGCGTAATTGTCTTTTCCTCTGATGTATTCTATAGTAAAATCGAACTCTTCTAAATCTAACCTAAGCTTTGACGATGGGTTTTTTAAAGAGAATAGATATGTTAATGGCTGATGGTCAGTTCTATTTGGGAATTTCTTTCTTGCTCTATTGTTGACTTATTGCTTTCGCCTTTTGTAAATGCCTTAGCTGCGTATGATATGGGTAATTGGAGTCCATCATATTCTTGGCTGAGGACGGATCCACATGCGATCTTCCTTGCATCAGTTGTAATACAGAGTTTTTTATTGAAGTCCGGATATTGGAGTATTTGTGGACTTAATAGTTTGTTTTTTAAGTATTCGAAAACTGACTGACAGTTTGCATCCCAGTTAAATTCTACATTTTTTCTTGATAGCTTATTGATAAATCTGCGGTAGTAATTACAAAATGCTACAAATCTTTTGGCTTCATGTCTGAAGAAAAAGCATTTGTCAGGGTGCAACTTTAAGTTATTCTTTCGACAGGTTTCAAATACATTTCTTAAGTTTCTGATCATGTGACTTTCAGAGCACCCAATGACAATTAGATCATCCATATAAAGGAATGTTTAGAATTCCAGTTTGGTGCAATTTTTAATCCATATGGTAATCGCTTGAATCTGAATGAGTCCTTATCTGTGGAAAATGATGTTATGTCCCGAGAGTTTTCTTCTAATTCTACTTGATAAAATCCTGACAACGAATACCCCCGGGTGTAATTCTTGATTAGGGATAAAGGGGTTATTATTTTTTGAGGATGTTGCATTGCGTACTATTTTTTTCTGTTCTAGGTGGGATATGGAACACATGTATGTTTGACTGATCCCTATGTTTATTATAATTTTATATTTTGATTTATAAGGATCTATTATCAATTTGTTTGTGGAATAATTGAGTGTGCAACTGAATTTTTTTTATAAAGTCAAGCCCCAGGATTCCGTCACATGGGATGGGAAAATCATTTTCTATTACTTGGAAGGTGTGTTTCGTTGAGAGATTGCTGACCTTGAGTTTGGTTTCACCTATTGTAAATAGAACGTCTTTGCCTATTCCACTAAGTTTTGTCCGCCTGTGTATGTCAACTGTATTGTCTTTCCTTAGTATTTTTTGTTTTATTAGTGATACATCAGCTCCTGTGTCTAATAGTAATTTTATTGTCCCTACATCGTCAAAATGTAGAGGTATGTAGCTGTTAAGGTTGCTAAACTATACTGTATACTATAACTAACTATTTAAACTATATATTTTATTTGTTCGATTTTTTACATCAGAGGACTTTCGGAGTTTTCCGAATTTTCTTCTACGTTTGTAAGTCTAACATTATTCTTTTGTTGTATTTAGAATGAAAATTAGCTCGTGTATTTCTATTGTTATAAATTCTTCGATTATAATTATTACTATAGTTATTGTAGTTCCTAGTATTGTTATGGTAAGTGTTACCATTTGTGTTTTTATTTTGGTAATTATTATTATAATTTCTATTATTATTGTACGAGTTCCTATTTGAGTAGTTGTTTCTTTTAGTATAAAACGCACTGTGATCCTGTTCCATATTTGTAGATGTATTTACAAATTTAGCTACATCATTCATTTCAGTAAAACTGCCTACTTCTATTATTGTTCTGACCTTTTCGTTTTCGCAGTTCTTTATAATTGATTTCACTGCTATCTGAGTTGCATATTTTTTTGCGCGTTTAAATGATTTAGTGAGATTTTCTATTTCTGACATAAATAAATTTCGCCTCTGCTACCTGTGCTGTTTCCCCCTTAATTTGCTTTTTTAATGATTAGATTATACATTTTATCGTGTTTTCATTTGTTACTAGTAGTCTTACGTCCCCTTTTAGTTTGGTTTTTGTGACTTTAATAGCTGTTTCTTCGTGTTCTGCCTTTATTTCATTGGTATTAAGAAATTCAATCTTTGTTTGCACCATCTTTGGTTTCGTATTAATATCTTGAATGTCTTCTGGGTAATTTTCTAAACCTGGCTTTTCTGTGTCTTTTGCTACTAGAGGTTGTGAATTTTATATTATATTTTGTTGCTATACTTATTAGTTGTTTATTTAATGTATATAAGCTTAGTGAAGTCTGTATTATTATGTATTGTAACTCTCAAAGATAGTTTCAAGGTGCTTATTAATGGTCTGAGGGTGTATATAAATTGTCTTATTTATGCACTTCTACGCTTTCTGAAACTTTTCTTTTAATATTTCTATGTTCTGGTCCACTTAAAATTCTGTTACTTTCGGTATTATCTTTATGGCATACTTAATATAACTAATTAATTCTCAAAAAAAAAAAATTTTATTTCGTTCTTTTAGTATTTCATATTTTTTTTTTCTTTATATTATTATAAAAAAGTTTTGTTTCTTGTATTTATTTTCAATTTGTTTCAGATTCATGTTGTTATTTTTCTTATAGAGTATTTAGACTTCAGTATTGGGCAACTTTAATCTTGTAAAGCTTGCTACGATCAGAAAGCTTTATGTGTGCTTGCAAGCTTTGTAATCTTTTTAGTGCTTTTTTATTGATCTTTTTTTAAAGCTTGCTTTGATCGCGGCAAGCTTTAAAGTGTGCTTATGCTGTTTGTGCACTTTTGAGTGCACATGTTTGACACCTTCTTTAGGGTATGTTAGGGTATATTAGGCTGATAGGAATTTATTATTTAATTATATGTGTTTATATATTTTTGTGTGTATTTTTCATTGTGTATATTTCAAAAATATGAATTTTTGTGTTGTTTTTATATCCTTGCAAAAAGGGTATATTAATTTTGTTCAGAAAGGTGCAACGCATAGAACGAAGCATCTCCGACCATACAAAGTATATATATTCTTGATCAGCACGACGAGACGAGTTCAAATAGCCATGTCCGTCCGTCCGTTCGTCCGTCTGGATCAACGCAAACTCCTTCTAGACCGTAGGAGCTACAGAGCTGAAATTTTGCACGTAGGCTTGTACATACTGCAGGGGTTGTATATCTCGGATTCAGCCGGATCGGACCACTATATCATATAGCTCCCATACAAACCCCAAAGTCATGTGCTTTTACGGTGAAACTTAATATTAGAGAGTTTATTACACCTATAAACTACTGTGCCAAATTTGATCAAGATCGGATGACTATATCATATAGCTCCCATAGGAACGATCGGTCGAAAACTGTGACTTTTGTAAATAATTTCGTTACTTTTAACACGATTGCTTTCCAATTAAACGTTTGTTAGTTTGATATATCTGTTAATGACTGTGCCGAACTTGATAAAGATCGGGTGACTATATCATATAGCTCCCATAGGAACGATCGGTGGAAAACAGTGACTATGATCAATATCTTCGTTATTTCCTATGATTCTTTAGGCCATTCTTTCGCAAACATACGCCTTTTTAGATAAAACGTTCTTCCACATTCATGGCTAATAGGTAAGAAAAGAGTTACCAAAAAAGTTGCAAGGGTATACAAACTTTGACGCGGTCGAAATTAGCCCCGGCCCTCTGTTTTTTCTTTCTTTTTGTTTCTGAGGTATTTAGGCTATGATAGACTTATTCAAAAAAATTTTGTGGACAATATATATTAATTTTATTTCATATTCTTTTTTGTGTATTTAAATTAACTTACAGTGGCAGCGCAAAAATCGCCCCTTGCCACAAAAGTGCCCATATTAGCACTCTTTTTTTATTATTTTTTATTGTTTGCTGCATCTGCTGCTCGTTGTTGTAATTGGCTCTGCTGCTGTTGGTTCTACTGCTGATTGTTCTGCTGCTGTTTGATCTGCTGCTGTTGGTTCTGCTGGTTTGCCTTTTTTTGTTGTTGCCTGTGTTCTTCCAGTCGGCATATTCTTACCCAAATTTGGACTGCCTCCGCCCCTGGCGGCGGTGGGTCGCTGTTTACTTGGGCCAGCAGGGCAGCTTGTTGCCTCCTAAGTCTGACGAGAAGGCCACCTCACCACTTCTTTTGGGGAATGGTCCTAGTCATCGGTATGTAAATTTTGCCTTATTTACTAAGGCAAGGACTTTTTATTTTTTTTCTCTTTTTATTTTTTTCTTTTGCCTGTTATGAAACGATTATTTTATTCTCTGCAATCCATCATCGATCACCGGATAACTCGTATGGCTCAGGAATAGATTCGACCTCGATGGATGGATTAATCGGGTAACAAAAAATTATACAAAAAACGTTACACTCGGACGGAGAGATGGACTTTGGAATTAACAATCAGCTGGTATATTCACTAGGATCTACCCACCCTACCTTGGGCACCGTACTCCCTGGCAGCCCCCATGTTCTGTGGACTAGCATGTCGTCATCTCATCCCCACATAGACAAGACTCTACTCAGATATTTCTCCTTTTTTCATTACATATATATTATTAAACAATTTCACTTTTTTTCACAATATTGACAGAGCCTAACCAGGGTACCACTGGGACGTATACAAATATAAATTAAATAAATAAGATAAATAAACAAAATACAATCACTTATTCTAACAGCCTAATGTTGAGGTTAAATGGAGGAAAAAAACCCTGGAGCACCCGGACCTGGGTGGCCGATTGGATCCCGTCGAATTGGCTGTCCGAAGGCTCCTGTGTGTGTCCGTCCTGCGTCTCGCTTGCAATTCTTGGTCTTCAAGGATGGGGGAGATGCTCCTTCTAGGCACACGCACTTTTCAGTTTTTTTTTTTTCTTGAACAACTCTTTTCCACGTGCCCTCACGGACTCAACTCTCCTTTTTTTTTTTTTCTTGGTCCTCTTCCTCTTTTTTTTTCAAAAAAAAAAAAACTCAACTCCTCCACTCTCTTAGATTCCTAAAAATTGTAATTTTGTTTCCGGAACCGGAACCGCTCCCAGAACTAGCTCGGTTCTCTTCGTTTCTTTCCCGCCAAATTCCCAGCTAATTTTCTAGCTAGCGAGCCAGCACCATCGATAACACCATTATTGTTGTTTATAAATGATTTGGCCCATAACAGCACACTTCGGTTTTCGGTCTTACCAGGAAACAGGAGTGAAAAATGGGCCTTAACTAGAGTCTGAGGATCATTCTCGCCCAACGCAGGCCCTCGCCCACACCCTTCTTTCAGTCAACCGATCATATTCCTCCGCCAGCAATCATTAGTTAGCCGGGCTAAACTATGGGCATCTGCGTCTACTGCTTCAAGTCCTTGGCGTGGAAAACTCCCAATCGGATGCCATGTAAGTTCTCTAATTCATACATGTTTTTTTCCACTGGTCTCATTATCCTCCATCGAGAATACCTTTTGCAGAATTTGCATTTATGTTTCACCTGAAGTCGCTGAGAACGAAGTTACGCTTCCACACCTCATGTCCTGGTCGGTATTGTATCTCTCTAGCTTTTAAAATATACCTTTTTTTCTTATTTTCTTCCTGGAGGATTTGCAACTGGTCTTCTCTGGGCAGTTGCTTAATTTCCACTGCCGCATCAGCATCCAGCTTCCGAGCCAATCGGTAGTCGCCCATTGCCAAACATTGTCGAGTGCACCGCGCTTCTCAGTGCCGCTTGTATCTCCGGTATCTTTGCATCCCAATGAGTGTGATCCTCGCCAACATGTGTTCTTATCGCCGCCAAAATAGACTGGTTCACCCGCTCCGACGCGTTCGCTTGGGGTGAATAGGCTGCTGTCCGCGTATGTGTGATCCCGAAATGGGACACCATTTCCTCGAACTCCTTGGAGGTAAACTGCTTCCCGTTGTCGGTGTGTAATATCTCCGGTACTCCAAACGTGTTAAAAAGTTCCTCCCTCAAATACTTTATTGTCGCTGCGGACGTTGCTTTTGGCATGGTTTTGAGCCACACAAATTTAGTAAAGTGGTCCAACACTATTAGAATAGAGGCATTACCTTTTCAGGATCGTGGATATTTGCGCAGGAAGTCCAGAAACAGCTTCTGTGTCGGCCGCGACGTGCACACCTCTGCTCCCATAGTTGGTCTGGTCGTCTGCGTGGTATGCTTCGCCTCCTTACACGTATCACATGCAGCAATGTAATTTTTGACCTGCACTGCCGTTCGTGGCCAATAGTAAAACTGTTTAAGCCTGCCGAGCGTTCGTGCGACTCCACCGTGCATCGTCTCTTCGCTATCATGAGCTTGCTGTATGAGTGTATGTATATCAATGCCTCTGGTATCCACAATTTCCACGCCATATCTCCGATTTCATTATCCGTGATCCGTATTCTCTTCAGCTCCAATCCGTCGTCTGCATGTAGGTCCGGAAATTTATCTGCATTGGACAGCACGCTCTCGTATCGTTGCCGGTACTCATCGCTCTTAAATTCGGTAGTCTCAAAATTAAAAAAATTCAATTCCTCGATTACGGCGGTCCGCGACAACATATCTGCCAAAACGTTGTTCTTTCCTTTCTTATGCTCTATCAAGAAATCGTATGACTGCAATGCCAATGACCAGCAAGCTAATCTCCCATTTAAATCTTTCAGAGTCATCAACCACTGGAAACTGGAATGATCTGTGATGACCGTAAGCGGCATAAGCTCAACAAATGGACGGAATCTCTCTATCGCCTTGACTGCTGCTAAACATTCCTTCTCCGTTACCGTAAATTTAACTGGGCTCCTCGTAGCTTCTGTGAAAAGAATGAGATTGGCCTCTCGTTTCCTTCATCGTCCTGCTGGAACATGGCAGCTCCCAATGCAACGTGGTTCGCATCACACTGAATGAAGAATCTGCGACTAAAATCAGGAAGTACTAATACTAGAGCGTTGGTTAGGGCTTGTTTTAGTAAATTAAATTACTCGGTAGCCTCCTTTGTTAACTTGAATTTTCCTTTTGATTTCAGGCAATCGGTAAACGGTGCTGCTTTTTCTGCAAAGCCTTGTACGAATCGACCATACCAGCCGGCCGTCCCTAGAAAGCTACATAGCTGTCTCACCGTGTTTGGCAATGGAATTTCCGTGATCGCTTTCACTTTATCGGGATCCGTTTTTAATTTTCCATCTCCGATCACAAATCCCAGGTATTTAAGGAATCTGAAGCAAAATGTTAATTTTTTTTAATCCAATAGTAAGATTGTCCTTCTTCAAACATTCAGCTACTGTCTCCAGATGCTTCATGTGCTTTTCAAATGTGCGGGATATAATCAGAAGATCATCCAGATACACGAATACGTGGCTTCTCAAGCCCTGGGGAATGACCTTATCCATGAGTCGGCATAAGCGCTGCGCCGCATTGCAGAGCCCGAAAGGCATTCTGCGGAACTGATACAGCGGGCGCCCTGGGATGGTAAACGCCGTGTATTTCCGACTTTCCTCCTCCAACTCTACCTGCCAGAACACGTGCCTCAGGTCAACACTACTAATGAAGATCGTATCCTCCACCCGGCTCAGAATGGACTCAATATTTTGCAACGGGTAAGCATCTTTGATAGTTACTTTATTCAATTTCCGTGCATCTAAACAAAGTCTATTTTTCCCAGGTTTCTGCACCAAAGTTACCCTATTGTTCCACGGGCTTTCGTTCAGTTCGATCACTCCCAATTTGAGCATTTCATCGACTTCTTGGAACAAGTACTTCTGCTTTGGTGGTGATACTGGATAGAATCTCTCTTTCACTGGCACTGTATCCTGCACCAGTTGGATCGTGTGCTCTTCTAATGTGGCACGTCCAAGTGCACATTTCTCATATGCTTGAAACTTCTCACAGACTTCTGCCAGGACTTTTTGTTGCGTCTCCTTAAGGACATGTGGTTCCACCGGCTCCTTTTTGGAATTAAACTTCTCATCCTCGATGGACAACTCCTCCACTCCCAAGAGATCAGGTGCGAGCTCGAATTTACGTCAGAAATCTATGCCTAAGGTTAATCTTTGACGCAGTGACGGGCACAGGTACAACGTCATTTCTTGTGTTCTACGTCGATACGTAATACGCACATCCACCTTTCCCGTTATAGCAAGATTCACTCCTGATGCCGTTTGAACTTTCGAGTAATATGTTTTTCTTGTTAATTCCAGTTTGTTCACCAGCGCTTCACATCCATCGCCGAGGAAACTCACTGAAGCTCCCGTGTCTAGCAGACCTTCTACATGAAACTTTTGCATCTTTACCGTAGCGAATGCCCGATTGTCCTTTTGCCTTGACACTGCTTCCAAGGCCGAACAAACCTCTTGGCGTTTTGCCCTTCGTTGTCTGCACCGCTCTGCCACACGCTTGAATCGGTTAAATATGGCCTTTTTTTTTTTGGGGAATGGTCCTAGGCATCGGTATGTAAATTTTGCCTTATTTACTAAGGCAAGGACTTTTTATTTTTCTTCTCCTTTTTTTTTTCTTTTGCCTGTTATGAAACGATTATTTTATTCTCTGCAATCCATCATCGATCACCAGATAACTCGTATGGCTCAGGAATGGATTCGACCTCGATGGATGGATTAATCGGGTAACAAAAAATTATACAAAAAACGTTACACTCGGACGGGGAGATGGACTTTGGAATTAACAATTAGCTGGCATATTCACTAGGATCTACCCACCCTACCTTGGGCACCGTACTCCCTGGCAGCCCCCATGTTCTGTGGACTAGCATGTCGTCATCTCATCCCCACATAGACAAGACTCTACTCAGATATTTCTCCTTTTTTCATTTCATATATATTATATTAAACAATTTCACTTTTTTTTCACAATTTTGACAGAGCCTAACCAGGGTACCACTGGGACGTATACAAATATAAATTAAATAAATAAGATAAATAAACAAAATACAATCACCTATTCTAACAGCCTAATGTTGAGGTTAAATGGAGGAAAAAAACCCTGTAGCACCCGGACCTGGGTGGCCGATTGGATCCCGTCGAATTGGCTGTCCGAAGGCTCCTGTGTGTGTCCGTCCTGCGTCTCGCTTGCAATTCTTGGTCTTCAAGGATGGGAGAGATGCTCCTTCTAGGCACACGCACTTTTCAGTTTTTTTTTTCTTGAACAACTCTTTTCCACGTGCCCTCACGAACTCAACTCTCCTTTTTTTTTTCTTGGTCCTCTTCCTCTTTTTTTTTCAAAAAAAAACTCAACTCCTCCACTCTCTTAGAGAACTAGCTCGGTTCTCTTCGTTTCTTTCCCGCCAAATTCCCAGCTAATTTTCTAGCTAACGAGCCAGCACCATCGATAACAGCATTATTGTTGTTTATAAATTATTTGGCCCATAACAGCACACTTCGGTTTTCGGTCTTACCAGGAAACAGGAGTGAAAAATGGGTCTTAACTAGAGTCTGAGGATCATTCTCGCCCGACGCAGGCCCTCGGCCACACCCTGAGATACCTTATCTCAGTCAGCCGATCATATTCCTCCCCCAGCAATCATTAGTTAGCCGGGCTAAACTATGGGCATCTGCGTCTACTGCTTCAAGTCCTTGGCGTGGAAAACTCCCAATCGGATGCCATGTAAGTTCTCTAATTCATACATGTTTTTGCCCACTGGTCTCATTATCCTGCATCGAGAGTACCTTTTGCAGAATTTGCATTTATGTTTCACCTGAAGTCGCTGAGAACGAAGTTGCGCTTCCACACCTCCTGTCCTGGTCGGTATTGTATCTCTCTAGCTTTTAAAATATACCTTTTTTTCTTAATTTCTTCCTGGAGGATTTGCAACTGGTCTTCTCTGGGCAGTTGCTTAATTTCCACTGCCGCATCAGCATCCAGCTTCCGAGCCATTCGGTAGTCGCCCATTGCAAAACATGTGTTTGCCAAACATCGCATAATACGGAGATGTTCCAATCGTCGAGTGCACCGCGCTTCTCAGTGCCGCTTGTATCTCCGGTATCTTTGCATCCCAATGAGTGTGATCCTCGCCAACATGTGTTCTTATCGCCGCCAAAATAGACTGGTTCACCCGCTCCGACGCGTTCGCTTGGGGTGAATAGGCTGCTGTCCGCGTATGTGTAATCCCGAAATGGGACACCATTTCCTCGAACTCCTTGGAGGTAAACTGCTTCCCCTTGTCGGTGTGTAATATCTCCGGTTCCTCCCTTAAATACTTTATTGTCGCTGCGGACGTTGCTTTTGGCATGGTTTTGAGCCACACAAATTTAGTAAAGTGGTCCAACACAATTAGAATAGAGACCTTACCTTTTCAGGATAGTGGATATTTGCGCAGGAAACATATCTGCCAAAACGTTGTTCTTTCCTTTCTTATGCTCTATCAAGAAATCGTATGACTGCAATGCCAATGACCAGCAAGCTAATCTCCCATTTAAATCTTTCAGAGTCATCAACCACTGGAGACTGAAATGATCTGTGATGACCGTAAGCGGCATAAGCTCAACAAATGGACGGAATCTCTCTATCGCCTTGACTGCTGCTAAACATTCCTTCTCCGTTACCGTAAATTTAACTGGGCTCCTCGTAGCTTCTGTGAAAAGAATGAGATTGGCCTCTCGTTTCCTTCATCGTCCTGCTGGAACATGGCAGCTCCCAATGCAACGTGGTTCGCATCACACTGAATGAAGAATCTGCGACTAAAATCAGGAAGTACTAATACTGGAGCGTTGGTTAGGGCTTGTTTTAGTAAATTAAATGACTCGGTAGCCTCCTTTGTTAACTTGAATTTTCCTTTTGATTTCAGGCAATCGGTCAACGGTGCTGCTTTTTCTGCAAAGCCTTGTACGAATCGATCATACCAGCCGGCTGTCCCTAGAAAGCTACATAGCTGTCTCACCGTGTTTGGCAATGGAATTTCCGTGATCGCTTTCACTTTATCGGGATCCGTTTTTAATTTTCCATCTCCGATCACAAATCCCAGGTATTTAAGGAATCTGAAGCAAAATGTTGATTTTTTTAATCCAATAGTAAGATTGTCCTTCTTCAAACATTCAGCTACTGCCTCCAGATGCTTCATGTGCTCTTCAAATGTGCGGGATATAATCAGAAGATCATCCAGATACACGAATACGTGGCTTCTCAAGCCTTGGGGAATGACCTTATCCATGAGTCGACATAAGCGCTGCGCCGCATTGCAGAGCCCGAAAGGCATTCTGCGGAACTGATACAGCGGGCGCCCTGGGATGGTAAACGCCGTGTATTTCCGACTTTCCTCCTCCAACTCTACCTGCCAGAACACGTGCCTCAGGTCAACACTACTAATGAAGATCGTATCCTCCACCCGGCTCAGAATGGACTCAATATTTTGCAACGGGTAAGCATCTTTGATAGTTACTTTATTCAATTTCCGTGCATCTAAACAAAGTCTATTTTTCACAGGTTTCTGCACCAAAGTTGCACGGGCTTTCGCTCAGTTCGATCACTGACAATTTGAGCATTTCATCGACTTCTTGGAACAAGTACTTCTGCTTTGGTGGTGATACTGGATAGAATCTCTCTTTCACTGGCACTGTATCCTGCACCAGTTGGATCGTGTGCTCTTCTAATGTGGCACGTCCAAGTGCACATTTCTCATATGCTTGAAACTTCTCACAGACTTCTGCCAGGACTTTTTGTTGCGTCTCCTTAAGGACATGTGGTTCCACCGGCTCCTTTTTGGAATTAAACTTCTCATCCTCGATGGACAACTCCTCCACTCCCAAGTGCGAGCTCGAATTTACGTCAGAAATCTATGCCTAAGGTTAATCTTTGACGCAGTGACGGGCACAGGTACAACGTCATTTCTTGTGTTCTACGTCGATACGTAATAATATGTCTAGCAGACCTTCTACATGAAACTTTTGCATCTTTACCGTAGCGAATGCCCGATTGTCCTTTTGCCTTGACACTGCTTCCAAGGCCGAACAAACCTCTTGGCGTTTTGCACTTCGTTGTCTGCACCGCTCTGCCACACGCTTGACTCGGCTAAATATGGCCTTTTTTTTTGGGGAATGGTCCTAGGCATCGGTATGTAAACTTTGCCTTATTTACTAAGGCAAGGACTTTTTATTTTTCTTCTCTTTTTATTTTTTTCTTTTGCCTGTTATGAAACGATTATTTTATTCTCTGCAATCCATCATCGATCACCGGATAACTCGTATGGCTCAGGAATGGATTCGACCTCGATGGATGGATTAATCGGGTAACAAAAAATTATACAAAAAACGTTACACTCGGACGGAGAGATGGACTTTGGAATTAACAATCAGCTGGTATATTCACTAGGATCTACCCACCCTACCTTGGGCACCGTACTCCCTGGCAGCCCCCATGTTCTGTGGACTAGCATGTCGTCATCTCATCCCCACATAGACAAGACTGTACTCAGATATTTCTCCTTTTTTCATTTCATATATATTATATTAAACAATTTCACTTTTTTTTCACAATATTGACAGAGCCTAACCAGGGTACCACTGGGACGTATACAAATATAAATTAAATAAATAAGATAAATAAACAAAATACAATCACCTATTCTAACAGCCTAATGTTGGATTAAATGGAGGAAAAAAATCCTGGAGCACCCGGATCTGGGTGGCCGATTGGATCCCGTCGAATTGGCTGTCCGAAGGCTCCTGTGTGTGTCCGTCCTGCGTCTTGCTTGCAATTCTTGGTCTTCAAGGATGGGGGAGATGCTCCTTCTAGGCACACGCACTTTTCAGTTTTTTTTTTCTTGAACAACTCTTTTCCACGTGCCCTCACGAACTCAACTCTCCTTTTTTTTTCTTCTTGGTTTTCTTCCTCTTTTTTTTCCTCAACTCCTCCACTCTCTTAGATTCCTAAAAATTGTAATTTAACTAGAGTCTGAGGATCATTCTCGCCCAATGCAGGCCCTCGCTCACACCCTAAGATACCTTCTCTCAGGCTAAACTATGGGCATCTGCGTCTACTGCTTCAAGTCCTTGGCGTGGAAAACTCCCAATCGGATGCCATGTAAGTTCTCTAATTCATACATGTTTTTGCCCACTGGTCTCATTATCCTGCATCGAGAATACCTTTTGCAGAATTTGCATTTATGTTTCACCTGAAGTCGCTGAGAACGAAGTTGCGCTTCCACACCTCCTGTCCTGGTCGGTATTGTATCTCTCTAGCTTTTAAAATATACCTTTTTTTCTTATTTTCTTCCTGGAGGATTTGCAACTGGTCTTCTCTGGGCAGTTGTTTAATTTCCACTGCCGCATCAGCATCCAGCTTCCGAGCTAATCGGTAGTCGCCCATTGCAAAACATGTGTTTGCCAAACATTGCATAATACGGAGATGTTCCAATCGTCGAGTGCACCGCGCTTCTCAGAGCCGCTTGTATCTCCGGTATCTTTGCATCCCAATGAGTGTGATCCTCGCCAACATGTGTTCTTATCGCCGCCAAAATAGACTGGTTCACCCGCTCCGACGCGTTCGCTTGGGGTGAATAGGCTGCTGTCCGCGTATGTGTGATCCCGAAATGGGACACCATTTCCTCGAACTCCTTGGAGGTAAACTGCTTCTCGTTGTCGGTGTGTAATATCTCCGGTACTCCAAACGTGTTAAAAAGTTCCTCCCTCAAATACTTTATTGTCGCTGCGGACGTTGCTTTTGGCATGGTTTTGAGCCACACAAATTTAGTAAAGTGGTCCAACACTATTAGAATAGAGGCATTACCTTTTCAGGATCGTGGATATTTGCGCAGGAAGTCCAGAAATAGCTTCTGTGTCGGCCGCGACGTGCACACCTCTGCTCCCATAGTTGGTCTGGTCGTCTGCGTGGTATGCTTCGCCTCCTTACACGTATCACATGCAGCAATGTAATTTTTGACCTGCACTGCCGTTCGTGGCCAATAGTAAAACTGTTTAAGCCTGCCGAGCGTTCGTGCGACTCCACCGTGCATCGTCTCTTCGCTATCATGAGCTTGCTGTATGAGTGTATGTATATCAATGCCTCTGGTATCCACAATTTCCACGCCATATCTCCGATTTCATTATCCGTGATCCGTATTCTCTTCAGCTCCAATCCGTCGTCTGCATGTAGGTCCGGAAATTTATCTGCATTGGACAGCACGCTCTCGTATCGTTGCCGGTACTCATCGCTCTTAAATTCGGTAGTCTCAAAATTAAAAAAATTCAATTCCTCGATTACGGCGGTCCGCGACAACATATCTGCCAAAACGTTGTTCTTTCCTTTCTTATGCTCTATCAAGAAATCGTATGACTGCAATGCCAATGACCAGCAAGCTAATCTCCCATTTAAATCTTTCAGAGTCATCAACCACTGGAAACTGGAATGATCTGTGATGACCGTAAGCGGCATAAGCTCAACAAATGGACGGAATCTCTCTATCGCCTTGACTGCTGCTAAACATTCCTTCTCCGTTACCGTAAATTTAACTGGGCTCCTCGTAGCTCCTGTGAAAAGAATGAGATTGGCCTCTCGTTTCCTTCGTCTTTCTGCTGGAACATGGCAGCTCCCAATGCAACGTGGCTCGCATCACACTGAATGAAGAATCTGCGACTAAAATCAGGCAATCGGTAAACGGTGCTGCTTTTTCTGCAAAGCCTTGTACGAATCGACCATACCAGCCGGCCGTCCCTAGAAAGCTACATAGCTGTCTCACCGTGTTTGGCAATGGAATTTCCGTGATCGCTTTCACTTTATCGGGATCCGTTTTTAATTTTCCATCTCCGATCACAAATCCCAGGTATTTAAGGAATCTGAAGCAAAATGTTGATTTTTTTAATCCAATAGTAAGATTGTCCTTCTTCAAACATTCAGCTACTGCCTCCAGATGCTTCATGTGCTCTTCAAATGTGCGGGATATAATCAGAAGATCATCCAGATACACGAATACGTGGCTTCTCAAGCCTTGGGGAATGACCTTATCCATGAGTCGACATAAGCGCTGCGCCGCATTGCAGAGCCCGAAAGGCATTCTGCGGAACTGGTACAGCGGGCGCCCTGGGATGGTAAACGCCGTGTACTTCCGACTTTCCTCCTCCAACTCTACCTGCCAGAACGCGAGCCTTAGGTCAACACTACTAATGAAGATCGTATCCTCCACCCTGCTCAGAATGGACTCAATATTTTGCAACGGGTAAGCATCTTTGATAGTTACTTTATTCAATTTCCGTGCATCCAAACAAAGTTTATTTTTCCCAGGTTTCTGCACCAATGTTACCCTATTGTTCCACGGGCTTTCGCTCAGTTCGATCACTTGCAATTTGAGCATTTCATCGACTTCTTGGAACAAGTACTTCTGCTTTGGTGGTGATACTGGATAGAATCTCACTTTCACTGGCACTGTATCCTGCACCAGTTGAATCGTCTGCTCTTCTAATGTGGTACGTCCGAGTCCACTTTTCTCATATGCCTGAAACTTATCACAGACTTCTGCCAGGACTTTTTGTTGCGTCTCGTTAAGGACATGTGGTTCCACCGGCTCCTTTTTGGAATTAAACTCCTCATCCTCGATGGACAACTCCTCCACTCCCAAGAGATCAGGTGCGAGCTCGAATTTGCGCCAGAAATCTATGCCTTAGTATAATCTTTGACGCAGTGACGGGCACAGGTACAACGTCATTTCTTGTGTTCTACGGCGATACGTAATACGCACATCCACCTTTCCCGTTATAGCATGATTCACATCCATCGCCGAGGAAACTCACTGAAGCTCCCGTGTCTAGCAGACCTTCTACGTGAAACTTTTGCATCTTTACCGTAGCGAATGCCCGATTGTCCTTTTGCCTTGACACTGCTTCCAAGGCCGAACAAACCTCTTGGCGTTTTGCCCTTCGTTGTCTGCACCGCTCTCCCACATGCTTGACTCGGTTAGATATGGCCTTTTTATACCCTTGCAGAGGGTATTATAAAATTGGTCAGATGTTTGTAACGCACAGAAGGAGACGTTTCCGACCCCATAAAGTATATATATTCTTGATCAGCATGAGAAGCTAAGTCGATATAGCCATGTCCGTCTGTCCGTCGGTGCGTACGCGTTTTACTCAGCCATCTTAAGAGCTATCGGGATGAAATTTTTTTTGGGAGCTTTTTTTTTACCCGGGTGAGATAAAGTATGAAAATCTTTGGGATCGGACTACTATATCATGTAACTCTGGAACAAAAATTTTTGCAAAAATTGGAGTATCCCCATGAAATTTACCAATATAATAGAATTTGATATAAAATCTCAGATCCCAAAATTTGACCCTGATCGGATAAATAGAACACAAGTTACAGTCTATATAAATCGGTTCAATCGCTGCCGGCAGCTCTGCTTGCTGCCTACTACGTCATCATCAAATCAACAGAGCACATGCATACACACACAGACGCAACGCTACATAAATTGTATGTGTATGCGTGCGTTGCTTTGCTTAGGGAATGAGGGAAGAAGAAGAACAAATTGTACATAGTATGAAGAGTAAAATTGTTTTGTTTGTATATTAATGAATTGAGTTGCAGAAAACAAATTTTGAACATGTGAAATTATTATTGTCAAGGACTGCAAGGGTATATAAACTTCGGCATAGCCGAATTTAACTTCTTTGATATTTCCTATTGGTTCCTGCTACCAATCTACATGGGTTCCGTTTTTCACTGAATTGCTGGTAAGAATATGCTGGTATGGGTAGGTTAGATTGTTTATATTCTAATTTATTATATATTGGCCTTAATCTATTAACAATATCTATCTCTGACATGCAATTTTTGGAGGTTTTCACTCGTTCTTCCGCGGCATTGAGCGCAACTCCTCCTTCGTTTTGCTCCGCATCGCGTTTCCCGCCAGGCATTTGGGGCATTTAGGTAACACTACTCTTGCGAACTACACTCTCGCACTCCCAAAATGTATGACCCTTCTCCGCACAGTTCCAACAGGCGAGTTCTGGCCGATCCTTGCTGCCTTCGAGTGGCTTATACACCGCTTCAACAAACTCCACTTCATGACCTTCGGGCTCGGCCAAAACCGCTTCATGTAGTTGATGCCGATCCTCTGCACTCTATGCGGCTCCGCTCCTCCCGATGCACGAGACCATCTAGTTGCCAAGAGTCTCTCCGCCTCATGGCATTCCTCTCGCAACTTCTCCAGGTTTGTTATCCATATTGGATAAATAATTTTCGATATACTGTCTTTGATATTAACCTTAATTACTCTGATCAGGTCATGGTCCGAGAAGTTGCTTTCTAAGCGTGATCGGAGGCTAAACATCGCTTTGAGGTATTCATCCACGCTTTCTCCTGTCTTTTGTCGCCTCTCTCTCAACTCACGTTCCCGCTCAAAGTTTGATCGGGAATCTCTGCTGTAGTGCGTGCTTCATATTTGGCCAATCTGCTGGTCCTGCCGAGCGTACGTGTATCCAGTACCAGTCCTTGGCCTGCCCTTCTACCAAGCAGTGGAAATCTCGCAGTACTTCGCCCCAACTTACTTGGTACGCCGTCTGTAAGTGCTCCAGACGAAATATAAATTCATTCACTGGCATTCCTTTTGATCCTCCATTAAAAACCAGACCCTATCTTCTCGGATGTACCTTTTCGGGACGCTGTTATTGGCATTCCAGATTGTTGCCTCGTATCTTCAGGCCAATGCCAGGAAGATCGTTGTGGTGGACGACTTTCCAGATTCTCGCGTTGCTGCCGCTCCAATACACGATGGTCTATGGCTTCTGTAGGATGGATTGAAGCTCTCTCCTTGGACATTTGTGGATCTAATCGTGGTGGATTGCTGAGCAGGTCCTTGAACCGCCTCCCGAATCTGCTTCATAAAGTCTAGCATCTCTTGGCGAATTTGGGATTGCAATCGAGAGTTCTCTGTTGACATTGTCGTTCGGTACGTCTCTTGCGCCTGTGCTACAGCTAGATTTATAGTCGATGTGAGTTCCGTGGGTGGGGCTGGCCGTGGGTTTTCCGGTTCCATATATGATCCACCTTCTGGTGCCTGGTGAATCATTCTTGTTCCCATATTATGTTTTGGAATTGCCCCGCTGCCCCCTACGGCACCATTCTCTTCGTTGACCTTCAGGTCTCTTGACATGTTGAAGTCTGTCGGCGGTGAAACGTTTGAAATTCGGGAGTCTGCGCGGTTTTCTGATTGGGATCGAGTTATTGGCGGACCCATTACCTCTGTTCCTCTGTTCTTTAAGTAATCCGAGCTTCCTATAAATTTTCTGATTTTTGATATCCTATCTCTCTCTTTTACTGACATTCCTTTCTATTTGTTCAATGTTTTGATTGTCTCTTTTTCATTTTTTTTTTATTTATTCTACTTTCTTTATTTTTCCTTTATCTTTGTTAATGGAGGTGAGATGATTCCAGAACTTTAATCCCCTGAACTTGATCCCATTTCTTTGATTTTAATTTCATCTGTACCCATCATTCCGTACTATTGACCTTTACCATTTCTATAATTCATTTCAGGTCGGACTTCTTTGAAATCTCCACGGTTCACGACTGCTTCTATGCTGATTCTGGTCTTAAATTAATATTAAAAAGGATCTGTTTCTCTTCTTTCTCTTTCAGAACCAGACTAAGCTATAACTTCTTAGTGCTAGCAGTACTTGAGACATTTAATTTGTTATACTCTTCCGTTACTGCATTCTTTGTTTAAATTTTTGGGCGCCATTTTTTATGATCCGATTATTTTATTCTCTGCAATCCATCATCGATCTCCGACTAACTCGCATGGCTCAGGAATGGATTCGACCTCGATGGATGGATTAATCGGGTAACAAAAAATTATACAAAAAACGTTACATTCGGACGGGGAGATGGACTTTGGAATTAACAATTAGCTGGCATATTCACTAGGATCTACCCACCCTACCTTGGGCACCGTACTCCCTGGCAGCCCCCATGTTCTGTGGACTAGCATGTCGTCATCTCATCCCCACATAGACAAGACTCTACTCAGATATTTCTCCTTTTTTCATTACATATATATTATTAAACAATTTCACTTTTTTCACAATATTGACAGAGCCTAACCAGGGTACCACTGGGACGTATACAAATATAAATTAAATAAATAAGACAAATAAACAAAATACAATCACCTATTCTAACAGCCTAATGTTGAGGTTAAATGGAGGAAAAAAAACCCTGTAGCACCCGGACCTGGGTGGCCGATTGGATCCCGTCGAATTGGCTGTCCGAAGGCTCCTGTGTGTGTCCGTCCTGCGTCTCGCTTGCAATTCTTGGTCTTCAAGGATGGGGGAGATGCTCCTTCTAGGCACACGCACTTTTCAGTTTTTTTTTTCTTGAACAACTCTTTTCCATGTGCCCAACTCAACTCTCCTTTTTTTTTTCTTAGTCCTCTTCCTCTTTTTTTTCAAATAAAAACTCAACTCCTCCACTCTCTTAGATTCCTAAAAATTGTAATTTTGTTTCCGGAACCGGAACCGCTCCCAGAACTAGCTCGGTTCTCTTCGTTTCTTTCCCGCCAAATTCCCAGATAATTTTCTAGCTAAAGAGCCAGCACCATCGATAACAGCATTATTGTTGTTTATAAATTATTTGGCCCATAACAGCACACTTCGGTTTTCGGTCTTACCAGGAAACAGGAGTGAAAAATGGGCCTTAACTAGAGTCTGAGGATCATTCTCGCCCAACGCAGGCCCTCGCCCACACCCTTCTTTCAGTCAACCGATCATATTCCTCCGCCAGCAATCATTAGTTAGCCGGGCTAAACTATGGGCATCTGCGTCTACTGCTTCAAGTCCTTGGCGTGGAAAACTCCCAATCGGATGCCATGTAAGTTCTCTAATTCATACATGTTTTTTTCCACTGGTCTCATTATCCTCCATCGAGAATACCTTTTGCAGAATTTGCATTTATGTTTCACCTGAAGTCGCTGAGAACGAAGTTACGCTTCCACACCTCATGTCCTGGTCGGTATTGTATCTCTCTAGCTTTTAAAATATACCTTTTTTTCTTATTTTCTTCCTGGAGGATTTGCAACTGGTCTTCTCTGGGCAGTTGCTTAATTTCCACTGCCGCATCAGCATCCAGCTTCCGAGCCAATCGGTAGTCGCCCATTGCCAAACATTGTCGAGTGCACCGCGCTTCTCAGTGCCGCTTGTATCTCCGGTATCTTTGCATCCCAATGAGTGTGATCCTCGCCAACATGTGTTCTTATCGCCGCCAAAATAGACTGGTTCACCCGCTCCGACGCGTTCGCTTGGGGTGAATAGGCTGCTGTCCGCGTATGTGTGATCCCGAAATGGGACACCATTTCCTCGAACTCCTTGGAGGTAAACTGCTTCCCGTTGTCGGTGTGTAATATCTCCGGTACTCCAAACGTGTTAAAAAGTTCCTCCCTCAAATACTTTATTGTCGCTGCGGACGTTGCTTTTGGCATGGTTTTGAGCCACACAAATTTAGTAAAGTGGTCCAACACTATTAGAATAGAGGCATTACCTTTTCAGGATCGTGGATATTTGCGCAGGAAGTCCAGA
Organism: Drosophila tropicalis; assembly: GCF_018151085.1. Classification (NCBI taxonomy): domain Eukaryota; kingdom Metazoa; phylum Arthropoda; class Insecta; order Diptera; family Drosophilidae; genus Drosophila; species Drosophila tropicalis. The sequence goes on from NW_027173405.1 coordinate 1,622,640, forward strand.
AACAGCTTCTGTGTCGGCCGCGACGTGCACACCTCTGCTCCCATAGTTGGTCTGGTCGTCTGCGTGGTATGCTTCGCCTCCTTACACGTATCACATGCAGCAATGTAATTTTTGACCTGCACTGCCGTTCGTGGCCAATAGTAAAACTGTTTAAGCCTGCCGAGCGTTCGTGCGACTCCACCGTGCATCGTCTCTTCGCTATCATGAGCTTGCTGTATGAGTGTATGTATATCAATGCCTCTGGTATCCACAATTTCCACGCCATATCTCCGATTTCATTATCCGTGATCCGTATTCTCTTCAGCTCCAATCCGTCGTCTGCATGTAGGTCCGGAAATTTATCTGCATTGCACAGCACGCTCTCGTATCGTTGCCGGTACTCATCGCTCTTAAATTCGGTAGTCTCAAAATTAAAAAAATTCAATTCCTCGATTACGGCGGTCCGCGACAACATATCTGCCAAAACGTTGTTCTTTCCTTTCTTATGCTCTATCAAGAAATCGTATGACTGCAATGCCAATAACCAGCAAGCTAATCTCCCATTTAAATCTTTCAGAGTCATCAACCACTGGAAACTGGAATGATCTGTGATGACCGTAAGCGGCATAAGCTCAACAAATGGACGGAATCTCTCTATCGCCTTGACTGCTGCTAAACATTCCTTCTCCGTTACCGTAAATTTAACTGGGCTCGTCGTAGCTTCTGTGAAAAGAATGAGATTGGCCTCTCGTTTCCTTCGTCGTTCTGCTGGAACATGGCAGCTCCCAATGCAACGTGGCTCGCATCACACTGAATGAAGAATCTGCGACTAAAATCAGGAAGTACTAATACTGGAGCGTTGGTTAGGGCTTGTTTTAGTAAATTAAATTACTCGGTAGCCTCCTTTGTTAACTTGAATTTTCCTTTTGATTTCAGGCAATCGATCAACGGTGCTGCTTTTTCTGCAAAGCCTTGTACGAATCGACCATACCAGCCGGCCGTCCCTAGAAAGCTACATAGCTGTCTCACCGTGTTTGGCGATGGAATTTCCGTGATCGCTTTCACTTTATCGGGATCCGTTTTTAATTTTCCATCTCCGATCACAAATCCCAGGTATTTAAGGAATCTGAAGCAAAATGTTGATTTTTTTAATCCAATAGTAAGATTGTCCTTCTTCAAACATTCAGCTACTGCCTCCAGATGCTTCATGTGCTCTTCAAATGTGCGGGATATAATCAGAAGATCATCCAGATACACGAATACGTGGCTTCTCAAGCCTTGGGGAATAACCTTATCCATGAGTCGACATAAGCGCTGCGCCGCATTGCAGAGCCCGAAAGGCATTCTGCGGAACTGGTACAGCGGGCGCCCTGGGATGGTAAACGCCGTGTACTTCCGACTTTCCTCCTCCAACTCTACCTGCCAGAACGCGAGCCTTAGGTCAACACTACTAATGAAGATCGTATCCTCCACCCTGCTCAGAATGGACTCAATATTTTGCAACGGGTAAGCATCTTTGATAGTTACTTTATTCAATTTCCGTGCATCCAAACAAAGTTTATTTTTCCCAGGTTTCTGCACCAATGTTACCCTATTGTTCCACGGGCTTTCGCTCAGTTCGATCACTTGCAATTTGAGCATTTCATCGACTTCTTGGAACAAGTACTTCTGCTTTGGTGGTGATACTGGATAGAATCTCACTTTCACTGGCACTGTATCCTGCACCAGTTGAATCGTCTGCTCTTCTAATGTGGTACGTCCGAGTCCACTTTTCTCATATGCCTGAAACTTCTCACAGACTTCTGCCAGGATTTTTTGTTGCGTCTCGTTAAGGACATGTGGTTCCACCGGCTCCTTTTTGGAATTAAACTCCTCATCCTCGATGGACAACTCCTCCACTCCCAAGAGATCAGTTGCGAGCTCGAATTTGCGCCAGAAATCTATGCCTTAGTATAATCTTTGACGCAGTGACGGGCACAGGTACAACGTCATTTCTTGTGTTCTACGTCGATACGTAATACGCACATCCACATTTCCCGTTATAGCATGATTCACTCCTGATGCCGTTTGAACTTTCGAGTAATATGTTTTTCTTGTTAATTCCAGTTTGTTCACCAGCGCTTCACATCCATCGCCGAGGAAACTCACTGAAGCTCCCGTGTCTAGCAGACCTTCTACATGAAACTTTTGCATCTTTACCGTAGCGAATGCCCGAATGTCCTTTTGCCTTGACACTGCTTCCAAGGCCGAACAAACCTCTTGGCGTTTTGCCCTTCGTTGTCTGCACCGCTCTGCCACATGCTTGACTCGGTTAAATATGGCCTTTTTTTTGGGGCATCGATCCTAGGCATCGGTATGTAAATTTTGCCTTATTTACTAAGGCAAGGACTTTTTATTTTTCTTCTCTTTTTATTTTTTTCTTTTGCCTGTTATGAAACGATTATTTTATTCTCTGCAATCCATCATCGATCACCAGATAACTCGTATGGCTCAGGAATGGATTCGACCTCGATGGATGGATTAATCGGGTAACAAAAAATTATACAAAAAACGTTACACTCGGACGGGGAGATGGACTTTGGAATTAACAATTAGCTGGCATATTCACTAGGATCTACCCACCCTACCTTGGGCACCGTACTCCCTGGCAGCCCCCATGTTCTGTGGACTAGCATGTCGTCATCTCATCCCCACATAGACAAGACTCTACTCAGATATTTCTCCTTTTTTTCATTTCATATATATTATATTAAACAATTTCACTTTTTTTCACAATTTTGACAGAGCCTAACCAGGGTACCACTGGGACGTATACAAATATAAATTAAATAAATAAGACAAATAAACAAAATACAATCACCTATTCTAACAGCCTAATGTTGAGGTTAAATGGAGGAAAAAAACCCTGTAGCACCCGGACCTGGGTGGCCGATTGGATCCCGTCGAATTGGCTGTCCGAAGGCTCCTGTGTGTGTCCGTCCTGCGTCTCGCTTGCAATTCTTGGTCTTCAAGGATGGGGGAGATGCTCCTTCTAGGCACACGCACTTTTCAGTTTTTTTTCTTGAACAACTCTTTTCCACGTGCCCTCACGAACTTAACTCTCCTTTTTTTTTTTCTTGGTCCTCTTCCTCTTTTTTTAAAAAAAAAAACTCAACTCCTCCACTCTCTTAGATTCCTAAAAATTGTAATTTTGTTTCCGGAACCGGAACCGCTCCCAGAACTAGCTCGGTTCTCTTCGTTTCTTTCCCGCCAAATTCCCAGCTAATTTTCTAGCTAACGAGCCAGCACCATCGATAACAGCATTATTGTTGTTTATCAATTATTTGGCCTACAACATGCCTCTTCAATTGTCGTCAATGGTAGGCAGGATCGCCATGTACTAGGCGAAAGGCACGGTTAGTTGAGTAAAGTAATTTACGGAGGCCGCAAGCCCGGTATTTATAGGGGAGCATTTACATTGGTTAAAGCTAAACATTATGCTTATTTCTTATTACTTATAATCTATCAATAAAAGTATGTGGCCTAATGCTATCACTAAAAGTATACAACAAGCTCTCTGCTTGGGCTCGCGCGAAACAGGCTATGTTCTGGTGTCGTATGGGCCACATGTACGTACTTCGCATTGTTCGCGTCAACGTCCAGACAATAAAGGTCCAAAACCTCTTCTTGTCTCTTCCTTTTACATCCTTAGACAAAATGTTAGCAGATCGTAAGTGATGTGCAAGATCGCTTACCTTTGCGACAATTTTAGTTGGTTTACTATTGTATTTTAACGAGCTTGGAATATCTCGACATGTTGGAAAGGCTTATCGATTTGCTATGGAATATACTCCGAACGAGGTACTGGCAACTGTGCAGATTGAACACTTTTATAGACCATAGAACTCTTCTTTAGTTTTGCGAATTTATTCTGGCATGCGTAGCAGTTATCCGTAAGATGCCATTGTGAATCTATAAAAATCATTGGAATGCCGAAACCCATTTTTGGACGCAACCCTCTTGAGCAATTCTACAAAATGTTATTGCATTGTGTGCAGATATTGCTTGATGCCCAAATTACGTCTCTAATCACTGGTAACTTAAAGTACTCCTCATGGGAAATAAATATTTCTAATATCAAGGGCGTAACCAGTATTTAAATTTGTAAGGGGTAACTTTTTTTTTAACTTAACTTTTATAATGCATTGGATAAAAACCTATAAAAAGTTTTATCAACTTCATCTTTAAGTAAATTGATTAAACTGCAGCCCTTCCCCTCCCCCGTGACAATCCAGGCTGCGCCCTTGACTAATACTGTTGTCCTATAAATAATATGCAGTTATTATACCGACTGTATAAATATTTTTCAAAAACTAAGAAATACTGTTTAATTTTTTTAACATATCTAAAAAAATACAATTTGTTTAAGTGGTTGTATTATAAATCGTAAATTAGATATGTAGGTCTGGTGTCTCTTCTGCTGCCATTGAGCAACAGCAGCTCTCCTATTATGATCAAGCTTCAAATGAAAAATTCAATTTTAGCAAAATGCGATTAAAAAAACATTAAAAAAAATATGGTCACGAACGGACAGATTTAGAAGCTAGATATTTGTAGCTCGTTCAATTCTAAGAAACTGTGCTGAAGAAAGTTTGTAAAAAAAATGAATGAAACAGTCCAATACCATAATCGAAGTGCCACGGTCTTCTTCGTGTATTTGGGCTCCAATTGTTGTTGGGAGGAAGTCGTACATATGGTTTACCATCACTCCCAAAGACATTCGTCAGTCCAAACAATCATGTTTCAAAAATAGCGACCTTTTTGTATATGTCCTGTGGTGAATTGAAGACGGTTTTTTACATTTTTAATGGACAGCAATGTTTTTTTTCTTTGTGCAATGCGTCCTTATAAACCGAAGTCATTTAGCCGTCTTCTTATGGTCTATTTTCTGAGCTTTTCACATGAAATATTTCCAGGTTCCATATTTCTTATAAAATGCAATGGCATTTCTGACTTTGACACAAATAAAAAGTCCTAAAAATTTTTGGAATACACGTTTTTTTTCGTAATATTCCCATATTAGCTTTCTTTCGGCTGGATTTGTATTTTTATTTTTAGCCATAGCGGTGAAATTGTTTTTGGAAACGTATTTAGTATTCAATATTTTATTTTAGAAAATAACTAGCGCAATACTCCTTTTTGTTGAAATATGCAAATTACATTTTATCGATTAATAATATTATTATATCTATCTCTAGCGATCTTTCATCGCTAACCTTTCCAGGTTTTTTTCCTATGTACTTACTCTTAATAAAACGTTTGTCGTGTGCACATTACTTTGTGTTGTGTTCTTATTTTACAATTTCACTGTGCAGACATTTTCAACCTAATATTGTGTGGGGAACATTATAGATAATAATAATGTCCCACACAACAAACAAGCAGCAACACAATTCAAATGCTGCAATGGTATAGATATAAAATACAGTCGACACACTAACCATCGGAGTCACGATCAAAGCGTACGATATACGCGCATGCACCATTGGGACCGGTCGAACTCAATCGAAGCATACGATACACGATCAAACTCGAGTTTGGCCAATCGAACCACAAGCAAGCTGACAAATTTCGTCCCAGCGGGAAGATGCGTGGGAAGCGTAACAAGAAATCGGCTACACCCAAAAAAAACTAAAGCGCGAGGGAGACGAATCTTGAGGGAATTGGCCTCAAAACGAGATCCAAAAGCGCAGAGTGGGAAAGATAATAAGAGAAATGCATGCACTTGTCTAGCATGCGTGGGGCCCATGGAGCGAGATGAGGGAGAGCAGATACACGTACACCAGAGGTTGACACCCATAGCCCGTGCGGTCACTTTTCTTCGGCATATGATCGTTTTACCATCTGTGTGCATGCCGAAGTCAACACGAAGTGCACTTGAGAGCGTAAAAACAGAATTAGTCTGTTGCAGCATTTCGACGCGAGTGCATCTATGTCGCATTGATGGATAACGGCACATGAAAAAATTAATTTGGGGGTTGTTTTCTCATTTATTTTCTTGCAGCAGATCATCGATTGTGCTGGTATGAGCGATTGAGCCAAATTTTATCCACTTTTCATTTTTCGCAGTGTAAAATACACACATACACTGACAGTTTGCGCTGGCTCTCTTTGTGCCTACCCCTGACGTACACTATGCGTGTACGAGAGAGAGTACCGGTGGCTAATGCATGTGCTCTCTGACTGCGCTGCTCATCAGAGCCGAGCATGTTGAGATCGGGCGAAACCGAAGCTCAAAGAGAGCAAAAGTGGTGGCCAAGCAAGCCCAGGAGACGGGTGCGGGGTGTATCGTGCCAAAGAGAAACGCAAGCGAGGGTGGCTTGTGGTTATGTGAGGAAGGGGAAATGAACCAATCTTAATTCGATTTGTTCTCAATAGAAAAGCCCATATCTGGTGGATGAATAATGCGCGATATGATTAAATAAGATACTAGCATGTAAAATAATCGTACTAATTAATATAAAATATAGACTAAGTTAATTATAGTACAGATGTATAGTTGAGTATGTAGGTTCCCATATGGGAAAAAGAGCAAAGCTGGTATGACTAATGGATCAGGGGAAGCGACGGGCAACGGCAGCGTCGGCAGACAAGATAAGGCATAAATCAATGAGAGAAGTTGGGCAGCCAATGGGAAGGCACCGCAAAAGAGAGAAAGGGACAGAAGCCGGCAGAGCGTCTAAGACGCTATGCGGGCAAGAGAGAGAGAAAGGGACAAGAAACGGATGGGCGCGCAGCCGCAAAAAGTGGACATATCCGCACCAAGGATTTGCGGATTTGCCAATCAATTCCTGAGGCCGTGGGAGCTGCCTATATAAAGGCAACACCTATCAAGGAAATCATCAAGTGAACAAGTCGTGATCAACCAAGGATTTTTAAGGCCCGACGAATAACCTTAAAAGCACAAGCAAGTGAAAAACAAGTCCTGTGAAAAGGATCCAGGAGAAGTACAATAACTGAGAAGGCCTTACGAGTAACCTCTCAAGTTATCAGACAACCAACAAGTCCTTAGAATAGGATCAGAACACCGTGCCCAAGCGATAAAAAGAGAGAATTCAAGCGGCTCCAGGACGACCCTTATATCCTGACGAATACCAATCGCTGAGGAAAAATCCTGCTGCATAGCAAACGGCCACGGGATTTGTCCTAGAGGAAACGAGCACGCAAAGACCATCTCACAAACACAGCTAAAGGTACTGAGGTGGAAATAACATCCCTAGAAGATCAGGATACGTCAGGAAATGTGAAAGAAAGGCCATAGGATCTATCCTAAGGCCAATCATCGTTCCAAAAATATACTAATTCATCAAGAACTGTGAAAATTCGTGAGTGGAGTAGGAATCGTTGATCCAGCAAATCCGGTAGTGCCTTATGAAAAAGCGTTGGCTTGTATTATATTGTACGTAAATACTTCTCAACTGAACTACGTGAAAAATTGTAAAACCTCAAAAGAAGCATGGGATGTACTACGCAATGTACACGTGCCCACCGGGCCAATCCAAATCGTATTTCTTAATAAAAAACTTTTGAACCTGAAATTGGAGGCAAACGGCGCAATTCCGCAATATATAAATTCATTCGTAGAACTAATCAGTAAGCAGTAAGAATTAAAAGTTAAAATTGTCAAGTTTAAATTCTGAATATGAACATTTTGTGGTAGCAATGGAGGCACGAGAATTTCTGCCGTCGTTAGAAGTGCTAAAAGCTAAGCTGCTCGCAGAATCAATTCGTATGGAAGATAACGGTGAAAAAGCAAACTTGCAACAAGCCTTTTACGCAGGCACAAACAAGAAACAAAACGAAAAACGCGAAAATGGTAAATTCAATGGAAATTCTTTCAAGTGTGGAAGACGCCGGCATCGATCAGTACAGTGTAGAGTGAAGCAACAAAAAAATAAAAAAGTAGAGAAGAAGCACCAAATTTCTTACGCAGTTTTTTCGGAAATACAAAGAAAGAAATTCGCAAACGGCAACTGGTATATTGACAGTGGTGCCACCTCACACATATGCTTCGAGAAAGATTTATTTGTTTCTTACAGTGACAACAACGATACAACATGCTTAGCAGCAGATTTACAAATTAAAAGCCCTGGAAGAGAATAGTTAAAATAAATTCAAATGAATGTGTAATAATGTTACAAAATGTTCTTTATGTGCCAGACCTGAAACTAAATTTTTTTTCTGTGAGTGCATCGCTAGGCTATGGTCACACTGTTACATTCAAAGAAAATTGTGCTGTCATAAAATCGAATGACGGAAGTACCATGATTACAGCTTTAAAGCAAGACAATTTGTTTCTTTTTAATAACGTTTCCAAAAACAGATTGTTTTATTTGAAAGAGAAAGAAATTTTGTGTCACCGCAGATATGGTCACCTTAATTTTCGCTGTTTGAACGAAATAAGAGATAAACAACTCGTGACCGGCATTAATATAAAACTTTTTCGACTGATACCAACTGTAATACGTGTAACTAATCTAAAATATGCTCGCGGCCATTTGCTCAAAGCCCGAATTGTGCATCGCAATTGTTAGAATTAATACACACACAGATGTTTGTGGTCCAATAAACACTAAATCCGTTGGAGGAGCAAAATATTTTGCTACTTTCATAGACGATATGTTAAAGCGTGTTTTCGTTTATTTTATGAACTCAAAGAATGAAGCATTGGAAAAATTTCAAATATTCAAAAATTTAGTAGAGTGTCAGACAGAAAAAAAGATAAAAGCCATTCGTACTGATAATGGCGGAGAATACGTTAAGAAGAATTTTTTTAATTTTCTCAAAGCTCACGGCATAAAAAAAATAATTAAGTGAGAGTTGTTTTAAAATAAAGGGATGCACTCTTAGCAATAGAATGCCAGATAATTTTTGTTCCATTGGTAAAAGCATCCCATTTCAGGTAGTTCCTTTCACAGAGCAGCTTGGTGAAATATTTATTGTAGGGAATAGATTTGCACAGATAAAAAGTTTTTTAATGAGCCTATGAGCTAAAGCAGTGTAGGAATATATTTCACTGATTTAGAAACGGCATCAACTTTAAAAAGTTTTCTGTGTCCGATTTTGTGACTAAAGCGGTAGCCATGCCGTACAAGGGGGGTTTAGTAGTTGTTCGATTGCTGCATAATTTCTGACTTTTTTTTTGAACAGAAACTAATAAAATCTTTTACTTTAAAATGGGCGACCAGCAACCACCGCAACTCCTCGCGGAGTAAGTATTTCTGTTATTGCATAATCCAATTCAATCTCATAATTATAATTCAGACGGCTCAGACGGCGCACAGTGGGGCCTTCTGGCATTTAGCATTGCAAAAATCATAGCGTCTAAGCCAATAAAGCAATTTAAAAAGCATATGATAAAGAATACCTTAAGCTTCAAAATGAATGTTTGTCAAAAGTGCTGGGTGTTCGTGGTGCTGAAATATTCAAGGTCAAAGACAGAAAATATTTCCAAGCATGTTTTTCCTTTAAGAATGGATCGAAACCCGGTTTTTTTTAATCACAAATGGAATTTTTCATTGTTTTAGATGACTAGGTAACATTTTTTAATGTTTTAATTTGATTTTTTAACATAATTACAAAAAGAAAAAAACATTTTTTTTAAATTTTTTTTTTAGGTTAACTTTGAAAATTTGCTATTGATGGCTGATTTTCTTCAAAATAATTTTCAATATTTACATCAGTATCTAATAAACTCAACATTTCGGGACTATAGTTGCTATTTTCCAAATCCTTTCGTGATCGCACGTGTCTCAGTGATGCAATAAGTGGGTCCGAAGAGGCTGCTAGCATGTTAAAAAGGTCTTCATTTTATCTAACACGAGAAGTTTTTAATGTATTAGTGTATCTGAACCTTTTGTAGTCCTTGTTTTTACATTCCTGTGCTTCTTCGGATAGCTCTCCAAGTGGTAAACACTGATATTCTATTAAATCCTTTCCGTGAGCCAAAATCCTATGTACCGTTGGGGTAAGTTTTTTTTGCGGATACAATTCACTCAAAAGATGAGCAGTCTTTGAAGTATATTCGGCAAATTTGTCACCATTTACCGTTTCCTTGCAATTTATAATATTCAAGATAACAGCCAACCTTTTAATGATCTCTTGACTAACACCTGTTATAAAAGATGTCACTTCATCATTTTCAAAAAATCTCCTTGAAGTATTTCCATCATTCGTGTTTCGGTATTACCATTTTTGTATTAATTAGGTAAACAACTTAATATTTACATCCAATTAGGTAAACGGAAATAAAAACGACCAACCCACAAATAGGACAAACTTTTCATCAACTTAAATATCATTTACCTGTCTTGTCATTTTTTCCAAAGCAGGTAATTAACAATTTATCATTGTAGAAAGGCATATATGTAAACAGGTAGTATTTGCAAAACAGCATTACGCAATGTTATCATTTAAATACAAAGAAGCTACAGACCAATACGCATGCGCTCTTCTTCTTCCTTATACCTGCAGCGCATTTTTTAGGCGAGGTTGCCTTAGTTTTATGGCTTACGCATCGCTGTCGCAGGTCTCCGCATATTGGGACTATATACATCTGATAGGTAAATATTTCACCTACCTAGTGTATATAGTCCGGTAGTGATACTAGTTGAGTCTTGCTAGTTTTATTCCATCAAAGTTCAAAAAATATTTAGTACATTTTTTAAACGCTTCCAATTCAATAACTATTTAAGTAATTATTAAAATTTATGAAACATGCTATTAATAAAGAACATACTTTTCAGATAAAAAAAATCCAAGATCGATTGTTGAAATCGCCCAATATTCAGTTTTAAAGTTGCGATTTTTTTTTTAAAAATTAGCATTTTTTCCTTTTCACTAAAAATGTCTCAACTTTGGGCGCCTATAGCACCCATGAATCTCAACCGATTCAAAAATTTTTCGGATTCATAATCTCTGAAGTATTTCCTATCGATTGCATATATCATTTTTGCCAAACGCGATTATGAAAAAACGTATTTTTGCAACGCTATCCGAGCAGAGGCCCAACTGTGCGGCGCTGATCCGCCATATGGCAACTAGCAAGAAAAGCAACGAGGCGCACCGGGCGTGCTTTCCGTTACGGTCGGTGTTGGAGATTATCGAATTGGAGGAGCAGATTACGCCAGAGAGGAGCAAAGAATATGTAAGTATATTGATACTAGAAAGAAAGTAGTGCATTTTAATGCTTATTTTATTTTTGCAGACCTCCCAAGTGTCTGCCTTCCTCGGTCAGGGGGCTCTGGCCAAATCCATCAAGAAAATATTTTCAAATTTTTTTCCCGAGGCAGTGCAATGGATTGCGCCAAAAATACGAACAAGGCCAAAAACCGCAAGCTTCAGGAAGAGGCCACTATATAATATACTAAAAAATTAGAAGTAAAAAAAAGAATTATTAAATAAATTATTATTACAAAACTTAAAAAAAAAAAATAAATAAATAAAATTAAATTGTATAAATCTATCGATATTGTCCCTTTGGTCCCAAGGACAACCTAGCGACATTGTCGCTTCAGTCGCCGGCGACCATAGCGAAAAATTTCCCGGGCACAAGACCATTAAGAACAAGTTTAAAAAATTAACAAAAAATTAGGAAAGATTTTAAAAAATAAACAATTTATTAAATTTTTTCCTAATATTTTTTGGACTTGCAAATAAAACAGAAGTGGGAATATAGTTATAGTTAAGAGTTGAAGTAGCTTCAGCTCCATTATAGGTTGTGGCGCCAATAAAATTGAGCCAAGGTCAAGCCTTTGCGGCCATGCAATCCCCTTGGAAAATAAAAGAAAAGAGTATTTAAATTAAATTTCCTTAGCAAACCATCTTTCTGAGAACATACAAATGTATGTACATATTTCCGATATGATTTTATTTTTGTTTGAAAAGTGGAATTTAAAAGAACATTAGTAGGCCTAAAGAGAATTTGAATTGTTTCATTTTTGCAATCGGGTCACGCTTTCATCCCATAGGAGACAAATATATTTGCCCCAAAAAATTAACGCTTTAAATAAATAAATTTGGGTTTTTTTTTTTCAAATCAATTTAGTTCCTTTACTGACCGAATAAGACTGAGAAAACTTGAGTCCGGTAAGCCAATGATTGTGTGTATGGATAAGCATTCTTCTTAAATAGCAGAAAAACACACTCGAATTGACGAAATGAGTTGAGTGAGTTCGAGTGCGAGGTCGAACATGTTGGAATGAGTGAATGTTGGATAGGATCGTTTGAAAAAAGAAGTCATGAATTCACAGAAGTTTGTATTTCCTTGGACAGCTATGTAATATAGTCACCCGATCTTGATCAAATTTGTGACACTCGTTTATAGGTGTAATTAAACCACCAATTTTAAATTGACTTTGCCTTTTGTATGGGAGCTATATATCATATTTCGATCCTGCTGAATCCGAGATATCCCAAACAGTATATTTGAGCCTACATTAAAAATTTTAACTCCCTATCCTTAATATGGTCGGAGATGCTTTCTTCTATGCATTACACACTTCTGACCGAAATTGGGAAAAATTAATAAAGAATAAAATAACGAATTTGGAAAAAAATTACGAAAAACTAGGAAAAATTTAGGGAAAAATTCATAGTAAGATAAAATATTTTAGTTAGTTTAGCGAATATTTGGTAAATCAACGGAAGGCATACTGATATCAATATTCGTCGGAATCGTGTTTAAAATTGTAGTTCACAAAAATAAATATACCTTATACTTTCATCGAAATGGCTGTCCTCCCTAAAATCATCGTTTTCCCTCAAGCAAAGCCCGGTAGCTTATTCGATTGGGCATTATATAATATATATTTTGGCGAGAGTATAAGAAAATAATGAAGATTTGAAAAAGCACGGTGATCGATGGAAATCATTCAAGTGTCTTTACCCACTAAAATTGTCGTTTGTAATAAGGCCTAGCCAGGGAGGGTTATTGCACGTGCTCAGCAAAGGGGATTAATGGGCAAACATTTATCCCACAAATGAAACATCAATTTGGTATAAAATATTTAGATATATGTATGTACAATCCAAATACTAGTAAATTTAATAAAAACCAACCAAAATAGTCATATATGTTTGAATATGTAATAAAAATAATATAACTTAAAGGATAACCAGAGGGCCGGAGCCAACTTCAACCGCTTCAAAGTTTGTATACCCTGACAAGTTGTTTGCTACTCTTTCCTTAAAAAACGTTTTATCTAGAAAGTCTACCCTTTTTGCAAGGGTATAAACAAAATATTAGCGGAGATGAGCGCCATGTGTATCGTTTGTATCGTTGCTAATGTTTGATGTTGGAGTTGGGTGTGAGACCAGAGCGTGTGATTCGCAGGAGTCCAGTTAAAGTGGTGCTCATAGACTTAAGCCACAAGACTTTAACCAAGAATTTAAACGAAAATTGAGAAAAGTTTTATTTCACAGCTTCAATTTTTGTGTCACAAATATACATATATTCAACAAAAAACTTAAAAAACCTAAGACCATCTCCAAAATGTCCTGCTCACATACTTAAGCCACCTGAAAAATAAATGGTTGAAAAAGGTCAAATTTGTCCAACATTCCTTATACCTATTCCTTATATTTACTTTTAATAAGTTTACTTTCATATTGAGTGGGATGACCATTCTTCTCAAGAACAGTAGAACAACGCTTTGGCATTGCATCTACTCTTCTTGCAAAATTCGCCACAAATCGGTTTTTTGGCCAACGACTTGTTTAAGAATTTCCTACAAGTTTTCTGTAGGGTTCAAGTCGGGCTCTGCGGTGGCCATTGCTAAACATTGTTTGCCTCAAGCCTCGACTTGACTATTTTACTGCAGTGTTTCGGGTCGTTGTTCTGTGGATATATCCTCGCAAGTGGCAAATTATCGGCATATTCTCCAGATAAATTTATAAGGATGTCCCTGCAGAATTTACCGTTCATAATGCCTTCTATGTATGTTCACTAGGGTGAACATACGCACAGATCCACATTCTATACCTATTCTGCCTCAGACATTGCCAAGTATTCTGATTCCGTACTAGACAATGCAACAGTACGCTGCTTTCGAGACTCCCAGCTTATGGCGGCACCAGCCAATATAAATGCTTTTCCAGAAAAGCATAAATTCACAGCATCGCCAAAGCCTTGGGCTTCCTTGATGGTTACTGGATCATCTCTAGCTACTGCAAATGCCATTTCACATTCCTCGAATATATCCTCAACTGAGTCTTCATCCTGTTGATCAATGTGTTCGTCTGCCGAAACATTTCTTCCTTGTTGATAGATTTTCCGTGGCCTAACTCGCTGATCAATTCTCAGCAGTTTTGGTCGTCCTCTACCATTTCTCTCAGGTTGATTTACTTTTGCGGTATCATCTTCGTCGCTTGATAAACTTCTCTCAGTCTCATTCACTTGGTCACCTAGTGGAATATCTATGCCATTTTCTGACTCATCATAGAATTCTTGAAATTCGCTTCTGAAGCCTGAAATATTCATAAATTTAACATCGTTGCTGATTAAAATCTTACGCCGTTTTGGTTGATACAGCCGAGAGGCTTTCGACTCTGATGGATATCCCAATAATATACACTCTTCCGATCGTGACTCGAACTTGCCCTTGTTTTTGCCCTTCATTAGTGCATACGCTTTTGTGCCAAAAGTATGCATGTGTCTCACACTCGGAACTTTTTCAGTCCAATACGTGTATGGCAACTCTCCACATAATCCTTTTGTGGGACATCTATTCCTGATATAGCACGCCTCTGCCCAAAATGATGGTGAAGCGCCCGCTTGCTTGAGGATACACCTGGCCATCTCTAACATTGTACAATTTTGTCTTTTAGCTATACTATTCTGCTGGGGTGTGTGGTGCACAGTGAGTCGTCGGCCAATTCCATGCTTGTTCAAATACTCATACAATACCTTGTTTCGATATTCCGTCCCATTATCAGTCTGTAACATCTTTATCTTGTGACCTGTAACATTCTCAACAAAAGATTTATAAGATTTGAATATTTCGAAAATTTCCGATTTTTTTTTTTTGAGAAAACAAACTGAACAATATCTGGAAAAATCATCTGTGATAAAATACTTATATCGACTCATAGACTGGGTACGCATCGGGGGTAATTGTCGGTAATTCAAGATACCGAAAAGAGATTTCGTCGTAGGTCAGACACACACAAAACTTCTTCTAAGGTAATTCCATTTGTATGCTGCTTCTTTTTCACTTCAATGTTAGTCTCGCCGAATCCTTGGTTCATTCTTCATTTGCTTTTGTTCTCTTTTGGCTCTTCTCTCTCTTTCTTTACATGCGGTCTTACTTTACTTGGACAGTTATATTTTTATTGCGCATCGGAATGTCTCATAGGTATCTGAAATATTGCGGCGACTACAAAATTTAAGAAACATCTCTGAAAATAACCAACGATATCATGGTCACCGCAAAATTAGTAAAACACCTTTGAAAGGCCACACGAGGTAAAATCCTTGCCTATTCTTGCTTTCAAGAACAACAATAGAAATCATCGTCAAAAAAAAGAAGAAGGAATCTACAAAAGACAGTCGTTAAGGGACCACGAATTAAACATTCAGAATCCGTCAAGTCGCCGATACCACACGAGAATCTTATTAAACAGAATTTAAAATTTAGTGGTTTAATAATAAATCTATTCAGTAAATGCTATTCCAAAATCAGAGTGCCTATTTTCACCGGCGTACAAAATAAATATATTGTGTAAGACTTTACCCTGAAGGTTCCCTGCGAGGGTTCAAAGAACTTAGAGGGATCGTTTCAACGAGTTAACTATTTTAATATAGAAATACACTGTAGGAAGAACAAACCGATCACTGAGTCGCAAACAAACTAAGTACTTAGTACTACTTAACATACAAAAAGTGTATACTAACACAATAGTGTTCATCAGTAGAAACAATTTTACTTTTAAAAGCTTATAATATCGGACTTTTGAGTTATACGTACCACATACATAAGAATAAGCAATGTTTACTCTTACACGTGAACTTACCTGTGAGATTTCTCTGAAGTTGTGTTCTTCAACGTTCTTGAACAATAAGAACTTACTAAATAAGCAAATGATCCATACTCAATCCAAAGCAAGGAATGGTTTTCAAGAAGACTAATACATTTTCCAAAACAGCGAATCACGTTATCACATTCCATCAGCAGCTGGTCATAACTGTATTCAAATATAAAAATTTAAATATATATTCATTAAGGTTCTGTACGACATAATTATTAAAATGAAAGTACTTCCAACCTTAGTTCAAACTAGATTCAGCAGAT
Organism: Drosophila tropicalis; assembly: GCF_018151085.1. Classification (NCBI taxonomy): domain Eukaryota; kingdom Metazoa; phylum Arthropoda; class Insecta; order Diptera; family Drosophilidae; genus Drosophila; species Drosophila tropicalis. Next base: position 1,638,947 of record NW_027173405.1, read on the forward strand.
TGGACACTTTTCTCCGCCATTTCAGGAAATAGCCAACGTTATTAAAATCATAAGGTAACGCGCAAATATTGCAATAAATATATATTGTGTCTGAGGAATACACAGTGTTGCCGAAATTCGGGCCTGCAAATAAACTTTGTGCCACTGTATCACAAAACGTAACTCTGTCCGAACAAACAGAATGACGCTCTTTAAAAACTTTAAAACTCTCTCTCTCATTCTTCTCTTGCGGTACTTTATTATACATAAGTAGACACATAAGCGCGAAAAATATGCAGCTGCATTAATCTAAGTACATACGTGGTTTTTTCGCAGCCAAGAGGCCAAGACTAGAGTAAGTGGAATGAGATTGTATTATTATTAGTTATAAGAAATTTGTAACATAACCTGAAATTACTTGCAGAATTAAAAAGCTTACGCTGACCTAACTTAAATGGATTAAAATTATTTCAAAGGCACTGGCGGAGCTAGATTAACTAGTCGAACGAGCAACAAATCTTTTTCATTTCTACGTGAAATTGAATTTACTCTTTCGTAAAGAATTTTGAGCAAATTCCTTAACTCCTACGGTGTAGTAGAGCTACGGAGACCTAAAGCGGAGGGACTTACACAAATCCCTAGGAAAGAACAATTTTAAATTTTACCACGCGTAAAATTACGTATAGACATGGCAACGACTGGAAACTGTGGTCTGTGCCAGGAGCCGGCCAAACAGGAAATGCTCACGTGCTCCAGGTGTCCATCTCAATTGAGTTGTTTAAGTTGGCTGAAGCGGCGAGTCGTGTATCCACGCCCTACATATTACTAGAAAGCGACAAGAAGAGAATCACCAGAGGACGGATGCATACACATACCGCAGCGCCTACAGAGAATCATGAACACACATTCTGTGCGAAATGCAATGGACACCACAAATCAGTGTCTTGCGAAAAGTTGTTGCGGATGTCAGTCGAAGCCAGGTGGAACGCGATAAATAACCATCACCAATGTGCTCAGTGCCTCAAAAACCACATGGGAGCCTGTTGGAGCCGCGTAGCTTGCGGCATAAATGTTCGAATCGTTCCAGTCACTTTGCACTCCAATTCGAAATCCGTCGATATCTACCCATTTATGAATGACAGATCGACTCTAACACTTATAATAATATAAGAAAAATTGGCTGATGCGCTCGAAGTAAAAGGTTTAGCCAATGTTAGTCGGCAGGAGCCGGAATCCAAGCAGCTGAACTTGAGAATCTCAAAACAAGGACAGGGCAATAAATTATTCAAAGTAAATGAAGTCTGTACAGTTAAGTCCATTGGTCTTTCGCCGAGACGATGATAGCAGTTAGGATAATACAGAGATATCCGCATTTAAAAAAAACTGCCTATTCCGAGCTTCATTAACGCAATGCCTCAAATGATAATTGGCAGTAATAATTCGAATCTCAGAGCTTCGCTAAAGGCGTGCCATGGAAAATGGCAGCAACCAATTGCTAGGATGGAACATACATGGCGGGACGATCTGGTGGAGGACTCAACCTGCATTGGTGTCAATGCGATCTGGATTTTCATGAGATGGTTAAAAAACATTTGATAATGGAGGAAAAATCACCGCCGATGTTTACTAAGTCCCCTGATGAAAAGCGATCTCTATAGATTCTGGAGGACACTGTTAGTTACAGCTCGCGGACGTACACCATGGGATTGCTTTGGAAAGATGGCCCCCGTGTATTTCCAAAAAGCCTGCCGGTAGCAAAACAACGACTCTTATGCATGCATAGGAAAATAGCAGCATACCATCCTTTTGCAAATGAGCTACATAGTCAAAGGCAAAACTTGATAGCCAAAGGCTATGCAAGAAAGTTGGCAGAGGCACATAAACCTGACGGGGTCAGATTGGTATGGGACGCGGCAGCTCAATCATCAGGAGTAGCCCTAAATGACTTTCTTCTAAAGGAACCCGATTTTCTCGTGCCCTTGCTGCAGATTATGTATAACTTTAGAATGAGAGCAAATGGCGTGAGCGGTGAGATTGCCGAAATGTTCCATCGAAAAGCAGTAAGAGAAGAAAACGCTAAAGCACAACGATTCCTATAGCAAAATCAGATAACAGGAGTCGTAGAAACTTTCCAATTAAATGTGTTGACATTTGGAGCCTCGTGCTCACCCTGTATAGCGCACTATGTGCGAGACCTGAACGCTAAAAAACACGCAGACGAGTTTCCTGCGGCAGCTTAAGCTATTCAGTCAAGTCACTACGTAGACGACTACATCGATTCATGCCATTCAGAAGAAGAAGCCATTACATTAGCGAAGGAAGTTAGAGAAGTCCACGCACGCGGGGGCTTCCATATGCCCAAGTGGTGTTCAAACTCCAAACGGGTACTCGCTGCACTTTGCGACACAACAACCTACGACGAAAAACAGTTCTTTAACAGTGAAGAGATACACTCTTATGAGAAAATATTGGGCATGCGGTGGAGCCCACATCAAGATGCTTTCACCTATGCACTAAAGTTTGTACGCCTGAAGCGCAACATAATAGCGACAAAAGTCGCACCAACCAAAAGGGAAATGTTACAAGTTTTGATGTCAGTTTTTCACCCATGGGTTTTGTATCCTGTATAATGATGTATCTCAAAATACTGCTCCAACAAGTTTGGCGATCGAAGATTGATTGGGATGAAGAAATACCACCCAATCTGCAGGATATGTGGCAATCATGGCTGTCCTTCTTACCCTTGATAGAGAACGTGCGAATTCCAAGATGCTATTTTAAAAATTGGCATGCACAAAACTGCCGAGTTCAAATTCACATATTCGTGGATGCGGGAGAAGACGCCTACTCTGCCGTTGCGTATTTCCGTATCGAACAAAATAACCAAATACTTTTGAGTCTCGTTTCAGCCAAATCCAAGGTAGCTCCGTTGTAGCCGCTCTCGATACCCCGCTTGGAGCTACAGGCAGCAGTAACTGGAGCGCGACTGATGAAAAATATAATAGCACAACATGAAATCGACTTTGAGGAATGTTACTTATGGACCGACTCGAAAACGGTACTAGCGTAGCTCGATAGAGATCCACGACGATATCAACAATATGTAATGTTTAGGATAGCCGAGATATGTGAGCTCACAGAGGCCAGAAACTGGAGATGCGTACCAAGCAAACTAAATGTTGCGGACATCGTCACCAAACGACAACATAGGCCTGAAACATACACACAATGGTTCGAAGGACCCATTTTTGTATTACTTCCGCCGGCAGATTGGACAGTCCCTGAGAAACTGCGTCCTCGTTTTCTTCACATGGGAAGGGAATCAGCGAGAATCAATTACGAGTACTTTTCAAAATGGAATCGATTGACAAGGGCAATTGCATGTTGACTTGGCTATAAGAGGAAATTGATCAAGAAAATACGCAAATCAAATGAGAATACAAACTTACTGGCATCCCAAATTAATGGAGCCAGAATGTTTCTATTCCGGAACATACAACAAGAATGTTACAACAAAGAGTACACAGCCATCGAAAACGGCCACCACGTTTGCCGGAGCGGTCCACTATGAGGGTTACAACTCTTCCTAAATGATCATGGAGTATTGTGTGTACGCGATCGGGCCAGTCGCTTCGCTGGCATCCCTAAAGGACGAATCGCTCTACCCACCCAACACTGGGTTACAAAGCTGATAGTCCGGCACTACCATGAAAAATATTATCACATGAATCATGAGACAACAGTAAATGAGGTGAGGCAAAAATATTTTATTCCAAAACTAAGACCTCTCCTTAAAGTGATTCGTCGAAATTGCCAACAATGTAAGCTGAGTAGTGCTCGACCCATGGCACCCTTAATGGCGCCCCTACCGAGGGCCAGACTGGGTGCCTTCAAGCCAGCGTTTACGTATGTATAAGTTGATTGTTTTGGGCCGCTAACAGTTATCTATTTAAGAAAGTCATTGAAAAGATGGGGCATGCTGATAACCTGCCTCACAATGCGAGCAATAAGCATTGAGATCGTGCATAGTCTAACCACAAACTCATGCCTAATGGGCTTAAGACGCCATATATCGCGCCGAGGCACACCAACGGAAATATATAGCGATAACGGGAGTAATTTTCGAGGGACCGATGCATTTTTTAGAGACAAACTTCAACTGGATGATGCGAAGATGCATCGAGACTCCCTACTTGAGTTTTTCGTACGACCCCAATTAATAATCTACTATCTGAAGCCAACCTTATGTCAATTAAAACAAAAATAGAATTAACGATCGCAAAAGTGAGCAAAATTATATTCATGGCCCTGAACTCTCCCATCCAACTTATTCCAAAATATCAACGAAGCAAACTTCGGCCACGCTGAATTTTATATACCCCTTTTGGCAATAATATTTTTACATGTTCAAAATTTGTTTTCTGCAACTCAATATAGAAACAAAACAAATTTACTCTTTTTACTAAAATTTTTTCTTTCTCTTCCCTCATTCATTCAAAGCACGGCACGCATACACATAAAGTTTATATAGCGTTGCGTTGATGACGAATGACGAAGTAGGCAGCAGATCCGACTGTATTTGTGTTTTATTTACCCGATCAAATAAAATTGCTGCGTCCCATCGGTCCTGCCATTTGCTCAAACTCAGCCTTCTAGCGTCCGCTTTGGCGATACGCTTCGGATTGCCCCTGCTGGTGGCCTCTGCGGTGACTCGAACTTTGGCTGCCAAGATGTCGAAGGGCACCATGCCAGCGTCCAGGGCTGCATCCTCCGAAACAGTCCTAAAGGCACTACAGACTCTGAGAGCGCAGAGTCAGTAAGTCGGACTGATGAGGCGACGGTAGGTTTCCACCTTCATGTCCGGTGCCCAGATCTGGGCTGCGTACAGCATTTGTGATTTGACCACGCTCGTCAGCACCATTCTCCGTTACTGTTTGGGCCTTCTAGGTGGCGAAATGCCCTAGCCGATTTCACCTCTGTACCGTCGATTGTAACGGTGGCCGTTTCCGCTATCTTTTGGCTGCTGATTAGCACCGCTTCTGTCTTGTGCGCCGCAAGATCTAGGCCCACCGAGCGCAGCCAGGTCGTAATGGATGCAATGGCTGTATTTGTCGTTGACTCTAAATCTTTCAGTTCCTTGTCCACCACTACGACGTACTCGGCATGTCTAGTCGAAGGATGCCATCGTGCATGATGTTCCACAGAAGGGGACCCAGAACAAAGCCCTGAAGCACTCCTGCAGTCACCTGACGTTGAACGGGTCCAGTCGACGCAGCATACACCAGCTTACTCCCCGAAAAGAAGCTTCATATCACCTGGTACAGGTACGATGGAATCCCGTAGCTCCTGGCAGCATCCAGAATGCAGCCCCAACCCGCCTTGTTGAAGGCATTCTTCAGGGTGGTTGGCGGACAGACCGCCTCCTGCGTTGATCGCCTCGCTCAGTCTGACACTGATGAGGCTTTCCACCACCTTTCCCACGGAGCCCACGAGACAGATTGGTCGATATGAGGACGCTACCTCTGCTGGTAACAGCACCAGCTTTTGCATCTTCTCTTGAGATGGGAATACTCCCTCCTTCAGGCACTGGTCGAAGGTTGCCGCGAATATTTCCGGGCGAGTTGCCATTGCCAGCCGAAGCGCACGGTTGGGAATGGAATCCGGGCCCGGGGCCTTGTTTTGCTTCAGCGACCTGGCTGCCGCAAGCACTTCATCGGTGGTGACTGGAACGTGGTTGCGGGAAGCAACATGTACAATTTAGGGAGTCCACACGCTGGGGGAAGAGATCGCGGACAATACGTTCCAACTCGCTGGCTTCAGTAGAAGAGAAACTATTGGCGTAGACTCGCTTGACCACAATCTTGTACGCCTTGTCCCAAGTGTCCTGGTCGGTCGTGACCCAGAGACTGAGGTACACTTCCCGCTTCGCCTCATATATAGACTTTTTGAGCTTCTTCCTATGGGTGCTAAAGGCTGCCCATAGTTGCGCCCATGTCTCCAATCCTCGTTTTCTTGCTCTCTGATAACGCCGCCTAAAGGCTAGCTTTTCCACCAGAAAACTGCTCTACTGAATGTGAAGCGTGACCCTCTGTTTAGAAGAACTACGTCCATCGATGCAAAGAATTCCAGTAGCGAGCGTCCTTTCGCATTCGTAAACGCGCTCCCCCATTCAAGGGCCCATGCGTTTAAGTCCCCTGCAATAACGAGGGGACTGCGTGAACGCGCATCGTTGACTATATCGTCAAGCGTTCTGCAAAAGTGTTTATGGCTCAAGCTGGATGGCAGGTAGCAACTGTAGACCCATTTCCGCCTGCCTGTGCGCGTACAAAGTGCTCTTCAGCCATAAGGAGTCGCAGTTGGATCGGAGAGGCGTTGCACGACCAGAGTGCTGCTTTACTTGAACTTTTTCTGAAGGGCTCGCTTATAAGCGCGAGCTCCGCCTCACATTGGTTAAGATTCAGCTGGAGGAATCTACTCATCTTTGTAGCCCTTATCAGTCATCATTGGTAGTACTCCCGCCGTCGCTTCGATGGACATCGCTGGCTACCGGCCACATGAGCTATGTTGATTGCGCCGACCGCCTCTCACAGACAGCATTTTTTTTTTTTTTTTTTTTTTTTTTTTATTGCGGACGTTGACGATACTATGCGCAGTACGTTCAAGTGGCCCCCTACGACACCAGGACATAGCCTGTTACGCGCGAGCCCATGCAGATAACTGCCCACCTCCCACCCGACCGACCGAGGGGTGCAGCCGTAAAACTCACGGCACGAATCGCGTGGACAAATACACAATAGAAACAACAGACAAACAAATAATACTATAGCTATCTATTAACTAAATGGGATAGGATAGATGTTTTAAGCATATTAATAGAAAACTCTGAGCTGATTACAGGGAATAGAAGGTTGTAATCAGAGCAGAGGACCCTAAAAGGTTCATGCATAGCATAGTTAGAAGAACAACGACCAAGGGATAAAGGTATCAAAGGATGTCTACTCCGTCTACATGGTACCGACAGATTCACCTGAGCTAATAACTCAGGCGAGTCGATATCACCAATTAGGAGCTTGTGCATAAAAATGACACCAAGCATAATTCTACGGTTAGTTAGGGACGGAAGGTTAATCAAGAGAAGTCTACTAGAATACGAAGGCAAATTGACATTGCGATCCCAGCTTAAGCCACGAAGAGCAAATAGCAAAAACTGCTTTTGAACGGATTCAAGTCTAATCTGGTGCGACTCATATTGAGGTGACCAAATGCAAGATCCATACTCTAAAATAGGACGGACAAGCGAAGTAAAAAGAACTTTAGTTGCATAGGGGTCATTAAATTCTTTTGACCATCTTTTAATGAAACCCAGGACACTCATGGCCTTTGCGACCGTGGTGGAAATGTGGGTGTTAAAATTTAACTTATGGTCCATAAGTACGCCCAAATCATTTATATTATTTAAACGTTCTAAAGGGCTATTGTTTAGAAAATAAGTGACCAGTTGGGGAGAGTTACGGGAAAAAAGTCATTACCTTACATTTGGTAGTGTTAAGATTTAGAAGATTAAACTGGCACCAGGATTGAAAGTTTTTAAGATCAGCTTGTAGCCGACTAAATGAATCTGTATCTTTATGAGTAAGACAAAGCTTGACATCGTCAGCATACATAAGCACACGCGAATGAACAATGACTGATGGAAGATCGTTAATGAATAGTGTGAAGAGCAGAGGGCCAAGATGACTACCTTGAGGTACACCAGAAGTCACAGGAATGGAAGCGGAAAAAGAAGACTTAAAAAGTACCTTCTGTTTTCTATTTGTTAAATATTCACGAACCCAAGAAAGGAAAAGGGGTGGAAACCCAATGTCGCTCAGCTTAGAAAGTAATAGGGTATGATTAACGGAATCAAAGGCTTTGCTAAAGTCAGTATATATTACATCAGTTTGTTTACCATTTTTAAACCCCTTGATAATTACTGATGTAAATTCTAAAAGGTTAGTGGTTGTAGATTTACGTTTCACAAACCCATGTTGGGATGGCGAAATAATAGAGCTGCAAAAATGTTGCAATTGAGAAGTTATAATTTTCTCAAAAGCTTTCGGAATAGCGGACAATTTTGAGATACCCCTATAGTTAGAGGCTTCGGACTTTTTGCCATTTTTATGCAGAGGAATGATATACGACTCCTTCCAAATAGGTGGAAAAGAGGAAGATTCGACAGACAATAGAAACACTTTTAAAATGGGTTTACATAATGCGTTTGCACAGAACCTGAGTACGCATCCAGGAAGACCATCTGGCCCCGGAGAATAAACAGGTTTAACTAATTTAAGTTCGCTAAGAATAGAACTTTCATCAATCACTGGATTGAAAATGCAATTAGCTTTTTCTAAATGATAAGGATACGGACTTGCTCGATATTCCGTTGAGGAATAAGTTGTTTTGAAAAAACTCGCAAACATATCGGCAATTGCCTGATCAGTGCTTGCTTTTTTATTTTGAAAAGACAAAAAAGATGGGTGCACAGAGGTCTTACGTTTAGAATTAACAAAGTTATAAAATTGTTTAGGGTCGGAAGAAAACTGAAGCTTACACCGCTGAAGATAATTCTTATAGCATTGAGTATTAAGCATCATGAATTTTGAACGAGCGACTGTATACAGAGCATAATCTGATGAACGACGTGTTTTTTGAAACTTCTTATAATATCGTGTCTTTACATTTTTCAAATTGGATAACTCACGACAGAACCAGGGAGGTTTGTTAAGCCGCTCCAGCCTACCAAGAGGCACACAAATATCAAAGAGTGAATTCAGAGTATCATAGAAAAAACGAACAGCTGAGTTCATATCTCTACAATTGTACAGATAAGACCAATCGGTAGTAGCAATGTTTGCATTAAGGCTGGCAAAGTCAGTCTTACGAAAGCACCTAGTTAGAGGTAACTCATTTGAACCAAAAATGGTGAAAGCAAGGGCAAATCAATTTTTAAATTTAATGTAGGATGAAATTTGTCTTCTGGAAGAACAAATGGTTCGATCCTAGAAACCTCACAATAAGAAGAATCCAATACAAAAATAAGATCTAACGATTTTCCATTAGAATTCACGACAGGATTGACTTGGGATAAAGATAAGCCTAAAAGGCCATCAATAAAGTCATGTGACAAAGAGGGCAGCAACGTGGTAGATTCATCTGTTAGTGACCATGCTAATGCGGGTAAATTAAAATCACCTACAACTATGAGCAAGTCTTGACTGGAAACTAAAGAGGAGACAAACTGAATTGCCTCTAAATGATTTAAATATACCACCATGTCTGACAATGGTGGAATATAGGAACAAGTAATGAAAGCATTAAAAGATTTAAAATTTACTTTAACACCGACAAACTCAATCTCCTGGGTTTGAATCATTTCAGATGATAAAGCAGCATCAACAGCTATCAGAACGCCACCACCTATACGAGAAATCCGGTCACGTCTGAATATAGAAAAGTTTGTGGAAAAAACCGATGCATCAGCAATATCAGGTTTTAGCCACGTCTCTGTAAAAGCTAGAATGTTATGTTCAAAAGAAAGACTATCTACATAGAGATTAGAAAGTTTAGATTTCAGCCCTCTAACGTTCTGGTAACCCAGGTTAACCCAGGTCGCTCAGTCTGACACTGATGAGGCTTTCCACCACCTTTCCCACGGAGCCCACGAGACAGATTGGTCGATATGAGGACGCTACCTCTGCTGGTAACAGCACCAGCTTTTGCATCTTCTCTTGAGATGGGAATACTCCCTCCTTCAGGCACTGGTCGAAGGTTACCGCGAATATTTCCGGGCGAGTTGCCATTGCCAGCCGAAGCGCACGGTTGGGAATGGAATCCGGGCCCGGGGCCTTGTTTTGCTTCAGCGACCTGGCTGCCGCAAGCACTTCATCGGTGGTGACTGGAACGTGGTTGCGGGAAGCAACATGTACAATTTAGGGAGTCCACACGCTGGGGGAAGAGATCGCGGACAATACGTTCCAACTCGCTGGCTTCAGTAGAAGAGAAACTATTGGCGTAGACTCGCTTGACCACAATCTTGTACGCCTTGTCCCAAGTGTCCTGGTCGGTCGTGACCCAGAGACTGAGGTACACTTCCCGCTTCGCCTCATATATAGACTTTTTGAGCTTCTTCCTATGGGTGCTAAAGGCTGCCCATAGTTGCGCCCATGTCTCCAATCCTCGTTTTCTTGCTCTCTGATAACGCCGCCTAAAGGCTAGCTTTTCCACCAGAAAACTGCTCTACTGAATGTGAAGCGTGACCCTCTGTTTAGAAGAACTACGTCCATCGATGCAAAGAATTCCAGTAGCGAGCGTCCTTTCGCATTCGTAAACACGCTCCCCCATTCAAGGGCCCATGCGTTTAAGTCCCCTGCAATAACGAGGGGACTGCGTGAACGCGCATCGTTGACTATATCGTCAAGCGTTCTGCAAAAGTGTTTATGGCTCAAGCTGGATGGCAGGTAGCAACTGTAGACCCATTTCCGCCTGCCTGTGCGCGTACAAAGTGCTCTCCAGCCATAAGGAGTCGCAGTTGGATCGGAGAGGCGTTGCACGACCAGAGTGCTGCTTTACTTGAACTTTTTCTGAAGGGCTCGCTTATAAGCGCGAGCTCCGCCTCACATTGGTTAAGATTCAGCTGGAGGAATCTACTCATCTTTGTAGCCCTTATCAGTCATCATTGGTAGTACTCCCGCCGTCGCTTCGATGGGCATCGCTGGCTACCGGCCACATGAGCTATGTTGATTGCGCCGACCGCCTCTCACAGACAGCATTTTTTTTTTTTTTTTTTTTTTTATTGCGGACGTTGACGATACTATGCGCAGTACGTTCAAGTGGCCCCTACGACACCAGGACATAGCCTGTTACGCGCGAGCCCATGCAGATAACTGCCCACCTCCCACCCGACCGACCGAGGGGTGCAGCCGTATAACTCACGGCACGAATCGCGTGGACAAATACACAATAGAAAAAACAGACAAACAAATAATACTATAGCTATCTATTAACTAAATGGGATAGGATAGATGTTTTAAGCATATTAATAGAAAACTCTGAGCTGATTACAGGGAATAGAAGGTTGTAATCAGAGCAGAGGACCCTAAAAGGTTCATGCATAGCATAGTTAGAAGAACAACGACCAAGGGATAAAGGTATCAAAGGATGTCTACTCCGTCTACATGGTACCGACAGATTCACCTGAGCTAATAACTCAGGCGAGTCGATATCACCAATTAGGAGCTTGTGCATAAAAATGACACCAAGCATAATTCTACGGTTGGTTAGGGACGGAAGGTTAATCAAGAGAAGTCTACTAGAATACGAAGGCAAATTGACATTGCGATCCCAGCTTAAGCCACGAAGAGCAAATAGCAAAAACTGCTTTTGAACGGATTCAAGTCTAATCTGGTGCGACTCATATTGAGGTGACCAAATGCAAGATCCATACTCTAAAATAGGACGGACAAGCGAAGTAAAAAGAACTTTAGTTGCATAGGGGTCATTAAATTCTTTTGACCATCTTTTAATGAAACCCAGGACACTCATGGCCTTTGCGACCGTGGTGGAAATGTGGGTGTTAAAATTTAACTTATGGTCCATAAGTACGCCCAAATCATTTATATTATTTAAACGTTCTAAAGGGCTATTGTTTAGAAAATAAGTGACCAGTTGGGGAGAGTTACGGAAAAAAGTCATTACCTTACATTTGGTAGTGTTAAGATTTAGAAGATTAAACTGGCACCAGGATTGAAAGTTTTTAAGATCAGCTTGTAGCCGACTAAATGAATCTGTATCTTTATGAGTAAGACAAAGCTTGACATCGTCAGCATACATAAGCACACGCGAATGAACAATGACTGATGGAAGATCGTTAATGAATAGTGTGAAGAGCAGAGGGCCAAGATGACTACCTTGAGGTACACCAGAAGTCACAGGAATGGAAGCGGAAAAAGAAGACTTAAAAAGTACCTTCTGTTTTCTATTTGTTAAATATTCACGAACCCAAGAAAGGAAAAGGGGTGGAAACCCAATGTCGCTCAGCTTAGAAAGTAATAGGGTATGATTAACGGAATCAAAGGCTTTGCTAAAGTCAGTATATATTACATCAGTTTGTTTACCATTTTTAAACCCCTTGATAATTACTGATGTAAATTCTAAAAGGTTAGTGGTTGTAGATTTATGTTTCACAAACCCATGTTGGGATGGCGAAATAATAGAGCTGCAAAAATGTTGCAATTGAGAAGTTATAATTTTCTCAAAAGCTTTCGGAATAGCGGACAATTTTGAGATACCCCTATAGTTAGAGGCTTCGGACTTTTTGCCATTTTTATGCAGAGGAATGATATACGACTCCTTCCAAATAGGTGGAAAAGAGGAAGATTCGACAGACAATAGAAACACTTTTAAAATGGGTTTACATAATGCGTTTGCACAGAACCTGAGTACGCATCCAGGAAGACCATCTGGCCCCGGAGAATAAACAGGTTTAACTAATTTAAGTTCGCTAAGAATAGAACTTTCATCAATCACTGGATTGAAAATGCAATTAGCTTTTTCTAAATGATAAGGATACGGACTTGCTCGATATTCCGTTGAGGAATAAGTTGTTTTGAAAAAACTCGCAAACATATCGGCAATTGCCTGATCAGTGCTTGCTTTTTTATTTTGAAAAGACAAAAAAGATGGGTGCACAGAGGTCTTACGTTTAGAATTAACAAAGTTATAAAATTGTTTAGGGTCGGAAGAAAACTGAAGCTTACACCGCTGAAGATAATTCTTATAGCATTGAGTATTAAGCATCATGAATTTTGAACGAGCGACTGTATACAGAGCATAATCTGATGAACGACGTGTTTTTTGAAACTTCTTATAATATCGTGTCTTCACATTTTTCAAATTGGATAACTCACGACAGAACCAGGGAGGTTTGTTAAGCCGCTCCAGCCTACCAAGAGGCACACAAATATTAAAGAGTGAATTCAGAGTATCATAGAAAAAACGAACAGCTGAGTTTATATCTCTACAATTGTACAGATAAGACCAATCGGTAGTAGCAATGTTTTCATTAAGGCTGGCAAAGTCAGTCTTACGAAAGCACCTAGTTAGAGGTAACTCATTTGAACCAAGTAATGGTGAAAGCAAGGGCAAATCAATTTTTAAATTTAATGTAGGATGAAATTTGTCTTCTGGAAGAACAAATGGTTCGATCCTAGAAACCTCACAATAAGAAGAATCCAATACAAAAATAAGATCTAACGATTTTCCATTAGAATTCACGACAGGATTGACTTGGGATAAAGATAAGCCTAAAAGGCCATCAATAAAGTCATGTGACAAAGAGGGCAGCAACGTGGTAGATTCATCTGTTAGGGACCATGCTAATGCGGGTAAATTAAAATCACCTACAACTATGAGCAAGTCTTGACTGGAAACTAAAGAGGAGACAAACTGAATTGCCTCTAAATGATTTAAATATACCACCATGTCTGACAATGGTGGAATATAGGAACAAGTAATGAAAGCATTAAAAGATTTAAAATTTACTTTAACACCGACAAACTCAATCTCCTGGGTACTAGAAAATTGAATCATTTCAGATGATAAAGCAGCATCAACAGCTATCAGAACGCCACCACCTATACGAGAAATCCGGTCACGTCTGAATATAGAAAAGTTTGTGGAAAAAACCGATGCATCAGCAATATCAGGTTTTAGCCACGTCTCTGTAAAAGCTAGAATGTTATGTTCAAAAGAAAGACTATCTACATAGAGATTAGAAAGTTTAGATTTCAGCCCTCTAACGTTCTGGTAACCCAGGTTAAGGGACGAAGCTAGTTTTTTGACACACCAGAAGATGCTGATGTGGCAGGAATGGTATTAATTGTTGTTGTTTGCAAGCGAATCGGTTTCCGATTTTTCTTTTTCACAGTATATTCCTTAACTAGTATATGTTTTGGCCAAAAATCTTCTCGACATATAGTGTCGAAGATATTGGCAGAAACACTAATTTTAAAGGACGAAATGTCCCGAGAGTAAGAAAATTTAAACTTCTCCACCGCAATATTCGAGACGTTAACTTTCTTCCGAATATAGGCTATTACATCATCAGATGTGACAACAGGGTCTAGCCTAGAAACAAATATATGTTTCTTTGGTGGTATGCCAACGAGAGGCCGCGGTCCCGAAGCGTCAGCCGCAGCAGTAACGTTGGACAAGTCACCCACTGCAGCAGTCAACTTGTTTACGGGGCCCTCGACACTTTTAGAACTATCGGCAATTTCCATTGAACTGGGTAATTGCCCGGACACATCGGACACTACAATAGGCATCGTTTTTAAGAGATCATTCCCAGGTGATACCGGTAATTCCTTACTAATAGCATTCACAACCGGGCTCTTAAACGAAATCAATTGCTGTACATTAGGAGTGGACGGTGCATGAGACCGGTCGGGGACGATAAGAGACGCTGGCGGGTCTACAGATGCAGAAACAGCCCAAGGACTGGTCCTTTTACGTTTCGGAGACTCATTCATAAGCGATAAACTTCTGAACTGAGTCTCCACCGCAGTAAACTCCGCTTGGAGTTTATTAAAACCTGCCCTTAAAGTCTCAAAACTATCTCTAGTCCGCCTCATGAAAGAGCGCATCTCATTCTCGACCTCTCGGCAAGCATCACATCCATATTTTAAGCCAACACCTTTAGCAATAGACTCCTTGATTCTGCCTGTGTAACCTGCACACTTAACGTGAACCGCATTGTCACACAACCAACACAGAATATAATCATGGGAGTCAACCGCATTAGTGGCAACTATGCAATTATTTTTTGAGCAGACAACCATTTTATCAAAAAGTTTAATTAAATTAAAAAAGGAAATACAAAAAATAAAAAATAAAAATTCTAAGGGTTAAAATTCTGTGTATAAGAATATACTGACCAGTTCTGACACAAGGGTTAATGTGCACAGTAAGCCTTCACAACTTGAGAATAAAAAGAGATGAAAGCACAAAAACAAAAACACGTATCACAGAGCCGCGGGTAGGCAAAAGACGATAGCGCAAATCAATCAAGAATAGGAAAGAGCGGGAGAGCGCGTCAAATTGAACACATGCAACAAAAATTTCTACGCAAGAGCGCGAGAGTTAGTTAAAACGGTAAAGACGCAAAAGCAAAAGAGATAAGCAAAACAACAACACCGCTAATGCAAGTATTGTTGTAAGTTTTGATTTTATTTAAATTTAAACAAAAGCGACAGCAAGAATTCGCGAAATGAAAATAAAATTCGGATGTTGAAATTATTATTAATTAAACCGATAATGAATTTAAGAAATTTGTAAAAGTATTTAATCGCGAGAAAAAATAAAAATTGATAAGCGCAAAAAAAAACACGTCCGTCCTCTGCAACGAATGAAAGTTGAGTTTTGGTGCACGCTCAGTTGCTCTGATAACGCGCGTACTATCACTCTGGTGGTCTCACCGTCATCACCATATCCAGCACATCTATCCTGGTTAGGTTGGACAGGGCACTCGCCTTAACCGGCTAGTGCCATTCCTGTGTCAGCTGGCCGACTTTTTCGGCGCCAAATGGATTCAGTTTCAAAAGCAGGTCTCCCGTCACAGTCCGCCTTACCGTGCGAACACTGTCGCCCACAGCAATGAGCTTCTCGTCCTGGCTTCTAGTGACCAGCTTCACCAGCTTGGCTGGTGCAAATTCTCCGTTTGTTGTTCTTTGGTAACGAAGGCCTTCGTCGGCGCTATGGTGCATTTGGGGCATGCCACTACTGGTTCAGGTTCGCGATTCCTGCACAGAATGTTGCTCACTGCCGAAAAATTTGAAATTGAAATTTTTCCACAGGGCGGAGGCAAAGTACTTGTCTTGGGGCCCACAGAGCGAGTTGACAGCTGGAAGACTAAAATACGGCTATATACCTTGGGAACACCAAAAGTATACCACACTTTGCGTGATCGCTTTAATGCTCAGCTTCAGCAAATATGCGGAGTTGGCAGGTGCCAATATTAGGGCTTTTAAGCCCAGGTTGCCCTGACCAGTGCACAGCTGGTACCAGCACCACGAGCTATCCTGCTGTTAAAAGAAAAAAGGTTGGAAAAAAACACAAGTGTGCATATATATTTAGAACAGAAGACTCAAACCAAGAAGAAATTATTTTTTGTTGGAGTTATCGATGTTGCTGGGGTGCGACCACCCCACTACTACACTCGCGTGCGCGAGAAAAGGCGGGGAGAGCTACTGGCGCCCCTCACCCCCTGATCGGACGGCCACCGACGGTCCTAGTAGGTTTTAGGCGGAGTCGCGTTCGGGTGACACTCGATTCAGGACAACCGTGACTAGGCCTGCGTAGCCAACACCGTCTTACACCGTTCTCTTTAACTTTGCAGAGTAAACACGTCCCGCAGACGAGTAAAAACCGGATAACTGTGGAGCGACAAAACCAGCGCCGTTGTTAGGTATCAGTTGTTGTCGGGTGTGTGGGTGTGTCAGGCCTGTACCCTGGTGTTGTCTTCATTTGTTCAGGGTTGACCCCGCGGCACGGGGTCGGTTTTATGAATTTAAAGGTTAATCGACCTAATCATGTTTTGTAAAGAATTTCCTCGCCCTCAGTCTGTCTTGTTTGGGTGGGCGGTTCCCAATGTCATTACTGTAAAGTAACTTATTGTGTTTTCTTTTCAACAATTTTTTGTGTCTTTTGTCTGAACAATAATTCCAGGATTTTTTTTATTGATTGGATGAAATTTTTTCATCGTTAAGGAAAAATTGCGTTTTCTTATGCATTTTTTATCTTGCCATGTTTTCTCGTGGTTGCTTAATTTTTAAGACAAAGAAATTCAGAGGTTTTATATTAAAAATTACACAACACAGGTATACGCTTTACGTTATAGGACTTCGGTTTATTTTTTAGGGGTCGGTTCAGTGCCCAAATTGAGACTGGCCTCTGCTCTGCAGAGTGGGTTCTTAACAGTGCTGCCAGTTTAGCAATTTAGTTGCTAGATCTGGCAACTTTCAAAAAAATTTGCAACTTTTTTTTTTTTTAAATGCTATTAGCCACAAATCTAGCAATTTTAATTATTTTTGCTAGCAATTTTATTATAAAAATAGCAATTTTTTTTATTTTCCTTCAAGGTTTTTGCATTTTCTTTACCTTTTTGTCATCGACTGCAAAATTTTTAAGCAACATTTTCGTGATGCCTGGCTGCAGGATGTAGAAGCAGCTTTATGCCTACACATTGCCAGACGATTGCAACAAGTGACCACTTTTTTCAGCTTGCAAAGCTGCTGCAAGTATGAAATTGGACAGAACAAAGTGCACCCGCATTTTTAAAAATGTACTCGCTGTGCATTTCATGGACGACTTGGGAACCGACAGCGGAAACTCAGCTTTTAGCCTTCTGTTGGACGAGTCCACTAACATTAGTGTGCAAAAAATTCTTGGTAAGCGTGTATCCATGTATATATGTTAATAAATATGTAATTGTAAATATTGTTAAATATTTAGGAGTCGCTATTAGCTACTTTAGTAAGACTAAAGGGGATATTGTGTCGACATCTTTAGGCCTCCAGCAAATCGATGCTGGAGATGCTATTTCTATAGCAGATGCTGTAAAAAAAACTTGCTATTGAAAAAGAAATTAAAAATAGCTAATTTAATTGCAATTGGAACTGATAACGCTAACGTGATGACTGGGTCAAAAAATAGTGCTTACACCGAGTTGAGGAAGTCAGTTTCCTCTCTGAAGCTGCAAAAATGTGTACATATGTCATTCCATTCAGCTAGCCGTTACAAAGTCTTGTGAAGTAATACCTGAAAACCTGAAATTTCTTGTGCACGAGATTTACTCGTGGTTTTCAAAAAGTTGTAGTCGACAATTGAATTATAAAAAAATATATTAATGTTTAAATGATAACCAGGTACACATACAAATATATGTATTAAAAAAATAATCCGAATTGTGATTGTCTTTTACTAATGCATTAACAATTTATAGATTGAATTATACATTGAAGCTTACTGTTGTTTTGTGTGTGTAACATTTAATATAAATTTTCTAAGATTTCCAAATTTTAACTGATCGATTTTTTTTTTTAAATTCCATCAGAATCCTTTGAAAATACCGAAAGTAAGTGACACCAGATGGTTGTCAATAGAGAGGATTTCCTCACTTTTAGGCAGGAACTCTACCATTTACACCGCCGCGCTGCTTGAAGTTCACTCGGCGTTTTCCCTATAAGTAACCGAAGCTATAACTTTACACGCGATTTTTCAGGAAAATAAAGAATAGTGCGCCGAAATATTTCACACAGCTTCAAATTACGAGGTATTCTACAATATATCCAAAATTCGTCCAAATCGGTGATTCGCATACATGAAGTTCCCCTTGTTAGTGTACAAGTTAATATTGATGTGTTAACTCCTCCCTCGCTAGTTCGAAGACCGTCCCCGGTTTTCCTCAGGGTGTCAATGACAATACGTAGCGATGCTTCCTCTCTGTTGTTTCTCCATTTTTGGAAGGTTTTATAACGGACGAATATAGCGGCTAGGATGGTGACAAATAAGGTGGTCATTATTATAGGCCATAATTTCATGTTCCTCTCGATGCTGCCAATATGATGAAGGTTTTCAAAGTTAAATCTTTGAAGGTATGGCATGCTCAGAATTTTCTTATGAACAGTAATATTTAGTGTGGTTGACGTTTCTGAGACTGGGTGTCTTTTGACTATATTTTTAATGTTTCTGTGGAGAGACCCATTTGTTTGTATTTCCTCATCGAACGTGAACAAGAAAGTTCCGTGGATTGTTGTGTTGGTGCCGTTCTCTGTTTGGATTACGGCCGTGTCCTAATTAATGACAATAACACCGTCATCGATTATCTCCAGCGGTTGTAAGTTACTGGGACGGGTGTCACAGTGTGCTATGCCTCCTGAGTGTAGCTGCTGAGCACAGGTTGTCGAATTTAGTTGCTTGCAGAATGTGGAGGTAAGCGTAGCGGTGCAATTTATGATTGGTATTAATTTATTACCAAGATTTGCGACGTTATTATTTTCTTCGAAGTGTAATATTGATCCGTTGTGTTGAACTGGAAACATGGTTATTTTTTCACAAACTAAACTAGGATCGTGGTATTTAATAATGAAATGTAAAAAATTATTATCTAATATTACGTTAACATAAGATATTCCAATTAAATCAGTTATAGTAAGCCCTGCAGAGTGTTCATTTAAAATTATCTTTAAATCCTCTGAATCAAAAATTACCGGATTCACTGTTTGTATCTTTGCAAGTGTAATTGACAACATTAGAGTCTCAAGTTCCGAAATTATAATTCTATTTCTTTCGAGCAAAGTTCGCCTGTCTCAATCTGTTTCTCTTTTGAAAATTTAATGATGGTATTTTCCGGCTCTGTTAATTTCTTTATTTTCTCCTGGACATTTGAATTTATTGAAGCCTGCTTGTTTATTGAATTAGCTAATTCTTTTTGCTGGAATTTAAGTTCTTACAAATCATTAAAGTTTGGTGTTCCTGCTATTATCTTTAGAGTTGTGCCTAGTATATTAATGCGCCTAGTTTGTCTATAAAAATGTTAACTGTTTCCAATAGATTTCTTATATGATGTACGTCGGACTCAAGAAGTAATCTCATATGAGATAAAGGGAAGTGAACCATTAATGCCGTTATCTCATTGCTAATTTCCGAGTACATTGAAAGATTAGTTGAGTGTCTGAGGATTTCATAATTTTTCCAAATAATAGCTTTCCCGTCCAGTATTGGGATGTATTCTGAGTTCGAGTAGTTTATTATCTTTCCGGTTGTCATTGGTCCTAATAGTAGAAGGTATAGTATACAAACCCTGTTAAGAATAAAGAGAATAAGTACTAGAAGGATGATTTGTTTATCTTATGTTATCCGTATGTACCTCCCTAGCCTTGACAAGAACAGTTGTCCCCAAGACGTCTTCAACCGTGACTTCCTCAAACAAGGGTGTCAAGTTGTTGCCAAGTCTCTTGTTTAATTTTATCAGTATCTTATCGCCTACCTGAAAGGTCCTATCTCTCCTATCTATGTTTTGTCTCTGGAGGAGTTGCTCTTGTGCTTTAACGATTCTAATTCTTATTTCTGCTTTAATTTCTGGCAATTTCTGCTAAAGTGCTGTGAAATCTTTCTACCTGTCCATCTGAGGTACTGTGCAGTGGGGGAGAATTTACAACTTCCATATTAAAATTATAGATACAAGGATAGAAGTTCATGAGTTGCAATATTTGGGGTTCAATATCAATTATTGTCTTGGAAGCTATAGATAGGACAATTTATCAACGCAAGTCAGAAAATATTTTTTGTCTGTGGAAAATATATCGATATGAAGTATTTCTCCAAGGTAGTTGGGAAGGGGGGTTGCTTTTGTGGGTGTCGGTCATATTTTGCCTTATTACAAATTTTACAATTTGCGACAATTTCATAGTCAAACGGGTCATTTTGGGGGAAAAATAATCTTGAAGTATCTGCTTTATATTTTCTTGGGCCGCTCTGTGACCTCTAATGTGTTCTGTAACTATGATTTATTTCTGTTCGTATTTATCGTGGACATCAATAACCAGTTTTTGGCATACCAAAATTTGGTGGATTACTACGTCCTTTTTTACTGCATCACATACTTTCTCTATTAATGTATCCCTGTCTGAAAATTATATGACATTTCTTGTCTTTTTCCCCAACATTATAATGATTTTCTGGGAAGCCGTAACGCCTTCTTCGATAATTATTTGGTTTCGAAAGCAATTAATTGGCTTTTCTGTAGATTCGATAGTATAGGTCAAAGACTGTTCGCTATGAATAGTGGCTAGATCCGATGGAATGTCCTCCTCTAAAGCATAAATATTTTGTCTTGAAAGAGCATCGGGAAAGAAGTTTTCTTTTCCCGCTTTAAAAAAAATTGGGCATTATGCTCATCAATGTACGCTTTCCACCTTTTGATTTTCGCGTTTGTGTTCTTGTCGGAAACGGCAAATGTAAGTGGCTGATGGTCAGTAAATATATTTAAATTCTTTACGCCGTACAGATAGTTTCGAAGGGTTTTTAAAGCCCACACTATCGCAAGTAGCTCACGTTCATTTGTCGCGAAATTCAGTTCGTTTTCTTTTAAGATTCTTGATATCATCGTAATTGGTTTTTTTTCTTGTGACGAAACAGCACCTAAACCAGAAGACGAAGCATCTGTGGTCAAGTCAAATGGTTTTTGGTAATCAGGGTATAGAAGCATTACGTCCTCTGAGGCTAAGATATTTTTCAATTTTTCGAAAGACAATCTTTGCTCCTCATTGAGACTTACTGGAATTGTCTTTGACTGTCCAGCACTTGCTTTACCATTATCACCTTTAAGTATGTCAGCTAATGGTTTAGCTATAGATGCAAAGTCTTTTATAAAACACCTATAGTAGCCTGCTAAGCCGAGCAATGATCTTATTTGGAACAGGTTGGTAGGCTGTTCGAATTTACCAATTGCTTCCATTTTACTGGGACTGGTTGTAATACCGCCCCGGGAAACCACGAATCCAAGATACTTGACTTTTTCCTTAAAGAAGTGGGACTTTTCTCGTGATACCCTCATGTTAGCGTTATACAGTTTGTCTAATACCCAAGCAATATGGTAGACGTGGCTTTCCATATTCTCTGAGAATATAATCACGTCATCTACATAAACATAGCACGATTTGCCAGTCTGTTCGCGAAGGACGTCATCAATTGCCCGCTGAAAGATTCCAGAAGCGTTTTTTAAACCGAAGGGAAGTCTACGGAATTCGTACTTCCCATTTCCTACAGAAAATGCGGTTTTTCCCCTATCTTTTTCCGCGAGAAGGATTTGATGAAATCCTGACTTCAAATCAAGAGTTGTGAAGTATTTAGCTTGTCTGAGGTTTGAAAGAATTGCAGTGATATTGGGTATAGGGTATTTATCATCGATTGTTTTAGAATTTAATTTCCTGAAGTCGATAACAAAGCGTTTTTTTCCTATTTCCTTGTTTGTCTACTTCTTTTTTGTCGACTGCCCACAAGGGATTATTATAAAGGGATACTGATGGTCTGATAATATTATCCCCCAACATGTCACTAGTCTCGCTATTGACAAAGTCTGAAACCCGCAACGGGTATGGATAGTGCCTAGAGTACATCGGGTTCTCGTCTTCTGTTCGGATTGTGGATATGATATTTGTGTCGTAAGCTAAAGCTTCGTTTGGGTCAGCGAAAATGCCTATTCTTTCTTCTATTATTTTTATAAATTTTTCTCTGATTCCTGGGGGTACTTCTATGTCTTCTACATCTGTAAAATTGTCACTTAAACTTTTTTGGAATTGAATTTTTTCGGATCCGGACTGGGTTTTTAACGTGCTGCTTTTAAAGTCTAAAGTGGCACAAACTTCGTTTAATAGGTCCAGCCTTATTATTCCGTCAAAGCCTGTTAGATTTGGCAATAGAAAGAATGTGGCGTTGGTGCCAAAAAGATGCATAAGGCATTTTTCCTGAACTGGGTTAAAGGCATGAAGTGTGTTAACCAAAAATTTGTTTTTAACATTAATTATTCCTTTTAATTCTGGCATCGGTTTTATGTAATTTTTCGCTGCGCCTGTGTCGATTAGTAGTTTTACTGTCTTTCCTGCTATCGATCGTTCGACGAACGGTAACAGGGAGCTATTCCTAAGAAATTTATTTCCTGGAGCTGGTCTTGGTCATCGGTATCTGATACCTCAGATTCTGCCAGTGTTCGATATTCTTCGTCTATCTGGGATTTTGGGAGCTTTTTCTACTGATATGTGATTAATTCTTTGTTGTTTGGGCCCGGTGTATCTGGCCGTTCCACTATTTGGTCTTTTTGAAATCTGATTTTGGTATGGATCATTGTTTTGGTTTGGATATTAAGTCGGTTGTTTAAGCCGCGAAGAAGTATCAATATCCATAGGCTGTGGTGGCTCCTGCTTTATATTTGGGCTATTACCAAATTAAGGTTTCTCAGATTTTTTTGCTAAGCTATTTGCGAATTGGAAGCGCTTATGGTTTGACTCAACTTCCTGTGCTAGATCCAGAGCTGATGGCAAATCTTTAGGCCTTGCCGAAAACAAAATATCGCTAAGCGATTTTTTTGTGCCAGAAATAAATACTGTTAATGCGTCGGCTCGATATTTTTCATTAAGGAAAGCAGCTATGGTGGAATCATATGTCATGAATGTTTTGTTTATTAGGAGTGTCAATTTTTCTCGATTTCATCATAGTATTGAATGGTTGATAAATTTCCTTGTCTTAGTAGAGACAACTCTTGTTCTATTATATAAATCGGTCTTTTGTCAGAGTAAGCAAAGTCAAGTCTGTTTATAATAGCTTTAAAATTCAAAGGTGTGTCGTAGGAAGACAGTACCATATCAGCCGAGCCTTTAATTTTATTTCTCAGAATGCCCAGTGCCTGATAATGTTTTGAACTTCCATCATGACTCTCAAAAATCTTATACGCCGTATGCGCAGCTTTCCGCCACGAGACATATGTTTCAATTTTTCCCTCGAAATCGGGTACCGACTTCACAATATCTAAAGCCTCATCACACTCGATGCCCGGAACTATCTCGGCATCTTTGAAGACTTCTACTTCTGGTACGGATGTTGTTAGGTTCTTGGATTCATTCCTAATATCCTGATTTTGTTTTTCGAATACCTGCGCCTGACCTTGCAGTGCACTGGCAACAGCGCTATTGGCTGCAAACTCTAATATTGCTTTCATATTTTCCTCATTTAAAGGCATTTTGTTTGTTACTTTTGTTGGTACTAATTTTTTTTAAATCTCTTAATAAATCTTCTAACTCACTATCGTATTCTTTACTGTCACTTTTGCTCAAAAGATATTTTTAATCTTCTTTGTTTTTATTTCGAGTAACAAAGGTACAAGGCACTCTCAATAATTTTCACTTTTTAAATTCGCATCTTTTCTTCCAAAAAGGGTATATTAATTTTGGTCAAAAAAGGTGCAACGCATAAAACGAAGCATCTCCGTCCCTACAAAGTATATATATTCTTCATCAGCACGACGAAACGAGTTCAAATAGCCATGTCCGTCCGTCCGTCCGTCTAGATCAACGCAAACTCCTACTAGACCGTAAAAGCTACAGGGCAGAAATTTTGCACGTAGGCTTGTATATACTGCAGGGGTTTTATATCTCGGACTCAGCCAGACCACTATATCATATAGCTCCCATACAAACACCAAAGTCACGAACGGTGACTTTTCTCAATACCTTCGTTATTTTCAGTGCTATTGCGTGAAACTTTTATATATTTTTTAATATTATACAGTTTATTACGCCTATAAACGACTGTGCCATATATCAAATAGCTCCCATAGGAACGATCTGTCGAAAACAGTGACTTTTCCAAATAACTTCGTTACTTTTACCGCGATTGCTTTTAAATTAAACATTTGTTAGTTTAGTATATCTGTTAATGACTGTGTCGAATTTGATAAAGATCGGGTGACCATATCATTTAGCTCCCATAGTAACGATCGGTTTTGAACCGAGTCAATACTACGCTGGTGAACATCATATTGGACATCACACTGGCGAGCCATATTCTAGAGCAGGGCGAACTAACAAAGTGTGTAAAACCTTTGTTACGTAGGGGTCATCAAATTCTTTGGACCAACGTTTTATGAAGCCAGAAGACTGCAAGCTCTATCGACAATTGAAGATATTTGAACATTAAATGAAAGTTTTGGGTCATAAATAACGCCTAAGTCTTTGAATATATATACAATCTAACAGAACAGACGTAATAGAGTAATGAGCTAGGAGCGGAGACAAACGACTGAAAGTCATAAAAGAGCACTTAGAGGCATTAAGATGTAATTTATTAAGGTGTAATTTATTAACGTGGCCAATCACAGAACGCATCGAGATCTGATTGCAAGTACTGTTGGAAAGAAGGATCATTATAAGAATAACAAATCATAACGTCATCCGCAAACATGAGCACGCGTGATTGAGCCAAGGGAAAATCCAAAATCGTCAGAAGCATAGAATGATCAACCGTATCGAAAGCCTTACTAAAGTCGGTATAAATAACATTAGTTTGACACTTTGTACGGAGTAGTCAATTCTAAAAGGTTGGTAAGCGATGAACGACCTTTCATGAACCCATGCTGACAAGGAGAACTAGTGGATCTGGATAGATGTTGAAGGGAAGACGTAATAATTTTCTCAAACTGCTTAGGTATTGCCGAAAGTTTAACAATGCCACGGTTGTTAGAAACATCCGATTTGCTACCCTCTTTAAAAAGCGGGATAATAAAAGACTCCTTCCAAATATCAGTAAAGCTACAAGTCTTACTCGATATAAAGAATAACCGAGATAAAGGCTTAGATAGGGAAATCGAACGCATTTTAAGGATGCAACTAGGTATATTATCAGGCCCGGGTACGGGGGAAGACGTGATATAGTCTTCAGTAATACTAGGATAGGTTGTGGGATGCGAAGCAGTAGTAGAATAAGTCGACTGAAAGAATTTAGAAAACAGACCTGCAATATTTGAATCATTGTTTGCTGTCTGGCAATTAAGGTTGAAGGTGGAAGGTAGTAAATTTGAGAGTCGTTTTAAATTAACAAATTTGCAAGATCTTTTGGAATTCTTATAGAATTCAACCTTACAGCGCATGATACAATTATTGTAGCATTGAGTATTGAAGTGACAAAATTGAGATTTGGCTACACAATAATTTGCAGTCACAGTAATATCTCGATTTAATGTTACGTAGATTAGACAGCCTTCGTGTGAACCAGACCGGCGCACTGGAGAAGGTAGAGACATTCACATAAGGAACGCATTTATAATTAGAGAATTAAGCGCATAGTAGAAAAAATTTACTGCACAACCTTTATCACAGCACTCAAATAGAAATGACCAATGAAAAGAGGAAGTTAGGATGTTTAGAAGATTGAAATTTGTTTTACGAAAACATCTACGACGAGAAACTGAGATGTTATTAAATGAATAAGTAACGGAATTGTAAGAAATAGTAACTTCAATGTTAGGGTGATAAGGACCTTAAGGCTTTAAGGGCTGTGTGTAAGATACAGAACTAACAGTGGGATCCGAGACTCTTGTCTCGTTTGTTCGTTTGTTTCTCTTGTTCTTACAATATCGAGGATTCTATTAGAAACGTTAAGTCAAGAATTCAGTTTAAGTAAAGAATTAGCGGACATTCAAGTAGGCTATCAAGAAAAACATGTTGAGATGAAGGAATTAAGAAAGAGAGATTGTCATCAACCAGCCAAAAAATATTGGGCAAGTTAAAATCACCTAAAACTATAAAAAAATCACTATCTTTAAGACGACTAAAAATAGTTTGCAAAGCATCAGCATGGTGCATGTAGGTCATGACATCAGAAGCTGGTGGAATATATGAACAAAATTCTGTGCATAGCTACTAGTGGCACATTGTGTCATTAGTGCTGGTTGTGTTAGGGCCTAGTTCATAATTTTGATATGTTTGTTCCTGTTTCGAAATGAGTGGACTGTATTAATCTTTTATTCGGTTATAGTTTAATTATTTAGTAACAATGAATCCGACTGTCCCTTGCCGCTGTCAAAATGTAAGTGCATTTGAAGCTAAGCAGCGTGGTTTGTGCAAATATCGAATAACGGATGTACCGTTCTTATGTTGCGTTCACAAACAAATGCGTACGTAAAGAAGAATAGAAGATATACAGTGGTTCAATTACATGAATATTGACATAAAGTATATAAAGTCGTTAAATTTCCAAACAATAATATATCAGAACAGTTGGCTATCACAGTACAGTTTCGAGAGCTTGGTAAAGAGTCCTCTTACATTTTGATAATGAATGCAAAGACTAGATGTTATTAGTGTTTTGAAGCAAAAGATAGATTAGGAAGGTGGACAGGCAACGGACGGGATCGCTTATTGGGCGCAAAATCGTGCACGACTAGGCTCTCAGACCATAAATTAGGGTCAACCATAGCTGAGAAGTACTCATTTGGTACTGTAATTTTAAAAGAGGAGATTTCGCGAGGCCTAGAAAACTTAAACTTTTGAATTAAAACCTTAGCAGGGCAAATATTACCAATGTAAGCTGCCACAGACGACTCAGAAGTATCTGGAGCAAGCCTAGAGATAAATAATTGTTTGCGATGAGGCACTACAGTTAGTGGAGGCGGAGGAGCATTGGGATCCGCAAGTGATTGAGAGCCGGCATGATCCTGTGATTGATCAGAGTTCCCGTGAGGGATAGATTGAGGTACACCAGGGCTTGTAATGGGTACTTCAATCTGAAAAGAAGAGCATAAAGAGGGACAAGAAGATGGTGTAGGCGAAAGTAAAATCGGAGAGGAAGTAATAGAGAGAGCTGGCGACTGCTTACGAGGCAACTCAAGGGTACATTTCTTGTGCAATTTCTCAGAAGGTGGAACAAACTTGAATTGCGACAATAATAATAGAGTCACACTCCTTAGACAGCTGTTTGGCCAGTTTGTTTGAAGAAAGAAACTTAAAACGAAGATCCCTATACATACGGCTAAAATCATGCTGCTGGCTGGTACAAGATGGGCAAGTCCAGCGCATTAAGCCAATCTCAGGCTTAGACACAGACAAACCAGAAAATTTGTCGTAGTCGCGGCCATTGAGGCCAGCACATTTTAAAAGAATAAGATTATCACAGAGCCAACAAGATATTGCTTTATACTGATCATCAAAACGATCAACAATAAACCATTGAAAAGCCGAAAGAAACACAAGGCAAAAAAAAAAATAATATATATTTAAGAATATATAGAAAAATTCAAATACACAGCACAAAGATAATTATTGATAAACCAGAGGGCCGGGGCTAACTTCGACCGCGTCAAAGTTTGTATACCCTTGCAACTTTTTTGGTAACTCTTTCCTTACCTGTTAGCCATCAATGTGGAAGAACGTTTTATCTAAAAAGGCTTATGTTTGCGAAAGAATCGCCTAAAATCATAGGAAATAACGAAGATATTGATCAAAGTCACTGTTTTCGACCGATCCTTCCTATGGGAGCTATATGATATAGTCATCCGATCTTGATTAAATTTGGCACAGTCGTTTATAGGCGTAATAAACTCTCTAATATTAAGTTTCACGATAATAACATAGAAAATAACGAAGTTATTGAGAAAAGTCACTGTTCGTGACTTTGGGGTTTGTATGGGAGCTATATGATATAGTGGTCCGATCCGGCTGAATCCGAGATATACAACCTGCAGTATATACAAGCCTATGTGCAAAATTTTCTCTGTAGCTCTTACGGTCTAGG
The DNA here is from genome assembly GCF_018151085.1 of Drosophila tropicalis. Lineage (NCBI taxonomy): Eukaryota > Metazoa > Arthropoda > Insecta > Diptera > Drosophilidae > Drosophila > Drosophila tropicalis. Next base: position 1,667,303 of record NW_027173405.1, read on the forward strand.
AGGAATTTGCGTTGATCCAGACGGACGGACGGACGGACATGGCTAGTTGAACTCGTCTCGTCGTGCTGATCAAGAATATATATACTTTGTATGGTCGGAGATGCTTCGTTCTATGCAAGGGTATAAAAATATGGATTGGTGAGACTCAAAAACGATCTTTATTGAAACAAAGCGTCTTAAGATCTAACTTATGATTATTCATACAGATATGATTAAAGTTCGGTTAAAAAGCTTTTGATATTAGTATTGGGAGCGATTGATCTGGTGACAAGGAATCTGGATTTTGATTGGCTTCTTGATTTTTGCCTACTAAGCGTTCTCAGGCTTGGAAGATTTTTTGGGGACATTTGTTTATAGGATTTTTAATTAGTCTCGGTTGCAGTAAACATCCGCTGTTTTCTAGACTAAGGGGGGGGTCAAGTTATTTGGGTGAATGGAGTGAAAAATTAAGTGGTGTGAGTGGATGGAGGCCACTCCATCCACTCACACCACTTAATTTTTGGTTTTGTGTAATATGGTTTTTGTGTAATATATCCGCTAGGATATATTACTCCCCCAACACGTAGAAAATAATGCTCAAAATGCTCAAGCGGGAAATACAGGGTATAGAGTTGGAAGTGCTTGCTGTGTTGCAAGTGAAATTTCTTGGGATGGGGACAATTCATGTAAAACGGGATCGTTAAAAGCTGAGTCACTTGATTGTCCAAAAGTTTCATTCTTAATTTGTGTAATAATTATTATACCCTTGCAGAGGGTATTATAAAATTGATCAGATGTTTGTAACGCACAGAAGGAGACGTTTCCGGCCCCATAAAGTATATGTATATATTCTTGATCAGCGTGAGAAGCTGAGTCGATATAGCCATGTCCGTCTGTCCGTCCGTCTGTGCGTACGCGTTTTACTCAGCCGTCTTAAGAGCTATCGGGCTTAAATTTTTTTTCTTGGGTTTTTATTACCCGGAAAAAATAAAGTATGAAAACCATAAGGATCGGGCCACTATATAATAGAAGAACTAGAACAAACATTTTCATAAAAATCGAAAATGCTATGAAATTTACATATATGAGAGTAAAATTGTTTTGTTTGTATGTTGATGAATTGAGTTGCAAAAAACAAATTTTGAACAAGTAAAATTATTATTACCAAGGACTGCAAGGGTATACAAACTTCGTCATAGCCGATGTTAGCTTCTTTGATTTTTTTTTTTAATGATATTGACTTAAATTTATACATAATGTAAACTCTCTACTTTTTAAAGTAATTAATCCGTTGGGATTGTCTTTATATTTCCGGATTTTATTTATTTTCAAATTAAGTGCACATGCGGTCTTATTGACTATATTCAAGAGAGTGTGCCCGTACCCCGCCTTAGCGTATTATACCCTTTTAGTGTGCCTAAATTCGGTTATCGGGGAAATTCACTGAGACGAGGAGCGGGCCTATTTAAAATATTCCTAATGTTTACATTCGGCCAATCCTGACATTTGATCGACCTCGATCATACAATTCAACAAACATACAACATACAATATACAAATATACAATACATACAATATACATATAAATACTGCTTATTAGATACATATTACAAACAGAAACTCACAGTTTTATCACACGCATGCATCCACGGCTTGAGTCGGGCTGATTCTAAGATACCTTTGTAGGGCAATTGAGTAAGTTGACAATCGTCAATATCAGTGACTTCGTAACGGTCATTTGGAAGAACTCGATTTATTTTATAAGGACCACGGTATTTAGGAGCGAACTTTTTGCACGACCCTGGAGTGACATCTACATTGCGAATGGCAACAAAATCATTGACTCTATAGGATAATGGTGCCCTATGCCTTAAGGCGTACCGCTTTTCATTGCGCTCCTACGATAATTGAATTTTCGCACTTGCCTCTTGCTTAGTGGCCTCAAGGTTACAGGGGTTTTCTGAACTAAGTTTCTCGTCAAGATACTCGGTTAATTCGTCTACTAAGGGGCCTCGCTGATCGCAACCAAACAACAACATTGACGGAGTTTTACCGGTACTACACTGCACTGAGTTATTAATAGCGAACTCGACACGATTAACTAATTTATACCAATCGGCTTGGGCTAAAGGTTCTGACAGCTTTCCCAACATTGGGGTCAACACACGGTTCACACGTTCGACCTGCCCATTGGCTTGAGGGGCAGCAGTCGCTACTTTAATGTGGTCAATATTTCGATTTTCTACAAACTCAGCAAACTCAAACGACGTAAAACACGTACCTCTGTCGGATATAACTCTTCTTGGTCGGCTATAATAATCAAAATATTTTTCTAACGCGGCGGTTACTTCTTTGGTACTAGTGGAATTTACGGGATACAATTTGACAAACTTTGTAAATGCGTCAATCACTACCAAAAGGTGCTTTTTTTGATGTAACACTCGGTAAGGGACCTAAGTGGTCAACATGGATAGTATCAAATGGAATCGGACTTTTCGGAATACTATGCAAGGTTCTATTATGTATAGTTCTTGGAACACTATGTAGAATACACGGCAGACAATCTTTTATAAACGACTCAACCTTTGGATTCATTAATGGGAACCAGTACTTTTCTTTCAAATTGTTTACACATTTCTCAACGCCTAAGTGACCTAGTTTCTCGTGACACCTTCTTATTAATTCCCCTTGCATGCGAGCCGGTGCATACAAACACAGTCTTTCCTTAGCATTTCTTTTGTACACTATACCATCTATTAACTCAAATCCAACATCATTGCCTTTTTCTAACTTTTCTCTTAGTTTACGGATATCCGGATCTCTTATTTGTTCTGACTGCAATAATAAATCAACATCTTGCGGAGACGCACCCACTACACCAACCAGGTTTGCCGACTCATTTCGATCGAGCTGGTCACTTCTTTCGATTTGGTTACTCAATCTCGGATCAACAGAACTTTCATTTAAAGAATCGCAAGGTTTATTCTTAACCAGTTTTAGCCGACTTCTTTCTAAACATAGCTCACACGGTCTAAAACAACTCTTCTCTAAATGAACACACGGGTTTGTCCCAAACGGTCCTAAATAATTCTTCCCTAAAGGAGCACATGGTTCTATTTAACACGGGTTTATCTCACACGGGTCTATCTTACACGGGTTTTTCTCAAACGGGTCTATCTTACACGGGTTTTTCTCACACAGGTCTATCTCACACGGTTTTGTCTCAAACGGTTTTATCTCACACGGGTCTATCTCACACGGTTTTGTCTCAAACGGTTTTATCTCACAAGGGTCTATCTCACACGATTCGGAACAACTCTGTTCTAAAACGGCATCGCTTTCAAACTCAGGCGGTTTAACTAACTCACATGATTCAACGCAACTATCATCTTGAATGGCACACAGCTTGGTCAAATCTCTACCAGACTCACACGGTTTAACGCAACTTTCCTCAAAAGTAATATGCGGTTCACAAGGTTCAATTGGGGCATTCTGGTCTCTCTTCACTAATAAATCGCAAGGATCAAAATCACCTTCTACAATATTCTCTAACAACTCGGTTTGCCGACTTAATGCATCTACATGGCCCATGTTTGAACCGGGTCTGTGAGCAATGGTATAATCAAAGTTTTCCAATTCCAACGACCACCGCGCAACGCGGGGATTTATTGATTTTTTACTCAAGGTTTGGACCAATGAATTACAATCGGTAACGATCAAAAATGGTCTGTGTTCTAAATAAACGCGAAATCGGCGCACGGCATATATTATGGCCAAAGTTTCAAGCTCAAAACTGTGATAACGGGACTCGGCGGCTGTCGCCTTTCGGGAATAATAAGAAACTGGATGCATTTTGCCATCAGTCTGTCTTTGCATCAAAGAGGCACCGAAGCCATTTGAACTGGCGTCAGTATGCAACTCAGTTTCGTAGTTAGGGTTAAAGATAGCTAATACGGGCGGACTGGATAAGGCGGATCTTAATGTAAGAAATACATTTTTAGCGGTTTTGTTCATCGGAAATGGACCACCTTGTTTAAGCAACTCAGTTAACGGTTTAGCTATGCTGGAGAAATTCGGAACAAATTTGCGAAAATAAGAGAATAAGCCTAAGCACGAGTGTAACGCTTTGCTGTTAAGTGGTTCTGGGTATTCTTGAATAGCTTTTAAATGTGTATTATTTGGTAAAATTCCCTTTTCACTGACTTCATATCCTAAATAATCTATGCTCTTCTGTAGGAAAATGCTTTTCTTCAAATTGAGCTCTAAATTGTACTGAATAAAACGATCTAACAGTTTTGCTAACAACTTAAGATGCTGATCTACGGTGCGGGTGGCAAGAATAATGTCGTCCATATATACTACAAGTTCTCGATCTCTAATCATATCACTAAGTATGTTCGATATAAATCTCTGAAATACAGCTGGTCCGTTCATTAGACCAAAAGGCATTCTCAGATATTCGAACTGCCAATCGGGTGTAACGAATGCTGTGTATTTAATTGAATCCTCTTCCATGCCTACATGGTAAAAGCCACTTTTCAAATCTATGACGGAGAAAACGGTCTTGCTCTCCAGGTATTCTAGGCAATCTTCTATCAAAGGCAATGGAAAATTATCCCTCACAGTTAAACCTCGATAATCAACGCACATTCGTATATAGCCATCCTTTTTTCGCACTAGGACGATGGCGGACGCATAGGGGGAGTTGCTTGGTCGGATTACATTATTGGCTAACAACTCACTAACCGTTTTAGAAACGATTCCTCTTTCATAATATGATAACCTTCTAGGACTACTATGAAATGGTGTTGTATCTGTCAGACATATTCTCATCATATATTTAGGCAACCCGTAATTAATTGAAAATCGGTCAATGTAATGCTCATGCACAATGTCTCGGCACTCACGCATCGCGCCTAATCCAAATTCACTGCCAACAGTAGTATTCCCGGTATCTGACAGCGTTGCACAAACAGTTTGCAACTCTGTTAGCCATTCTCGAAACGGCGATGCATTCGTGTTTACATTAGGGTTATTACAATTATTATCTAGATCAGTGGTGTTATTACTAATGGTATTATGCTTAGGATATTTAGTAAACAGGGATGCACAGAAGGATTTGTAAACAAAAGCAATGGTACTCTTTAATGATGCAGAATTCTTTTCATACTTTCTTACATTTTCAATCAATGAGAACTTAAGACCTATTTTATTCAAGGCGTCTCTACCAAGAAGTAGTTGCGTCGGCATAATATTATCAAGAATAACTAAAAATTGAATTTCATAATATTTTTTGCAAAACAGAACTAAGTCAGAATAGAGCCACCGCTCAGTCCATGAAAAGAACTTTTAACTAATTTATCGCAATCTAAATGCGGCATCAACGCTCTACTGGCAAAACATACTCGGCTTCCGGAATCTAATAGGGCAAAAATATTATTAACATCAGTGCATCCCTCTTTACAAGATATTCTTAAACTTACTAATTGAATAATTGACTTATCATCAATGGTGTCCGGGTCTTCACTAGAGCTCATGGCGGCGATCTGGGTTCGTATTGGACAATTCCGGTACTGATGGCCCACTTTGAAGCACCGATAGCAACTTCCTTTTGGTCTCTCCGGGCGTGGACAGTCAAACATTAAGTGACCAATCTGGCGGCAATTGAAACATCTCTTATCCTTTGCAGCAGGCGTAATGGCCTGCAAACGGTCTGAAGTCTGACGAGCCTGAGGAACGTAGTTTTTGGCTGGTGGAACTGCCATGAACTGAACTGATTGAAAACGCATCATCTTCTCTCGCAATTTATTCAGAGAAGTACAATAATACAAAGGAGCTGACAATCCGGTTCGATCTTGTAGTCCGTCAACAATGTATTTGACCACATCGGTGTCTTCAAAATTGCCCTGCTGAGCAATATTTCGCATAATGATGAAATACTGCAAGAGTGACTCTCCTTTGCCAATTGAGCGCTTCCTCATCTGGTTAGCAATCTCGTAGTTTGTCATTTGTAGGCTAAATACCTTCACAAGGGCATCCTTCAGCTCGCTCCAGGTTGTAGTCTTTTCATATGTCATGTATACTTTAGCAGATCCCTCCAGCAGTCGGTTGCCCAACGACCAACATTGGGCATCACTCAGTACATACACTCTTGCTGCTTTCTCCAGCTCACGAATCCATACGTGAATGGACAGATCACCATCACCAGAGAATTTAGGTACAGTAGTTTCGACATCTTTCAAGTTCATGCGGCAATTATATTCCGGTCCGCTTAAGTTCTCCTCCAGCTCCATAACACGTGTTTTTAGCTCCGCCAGGTTTTTACGTGCTGTATACAATTCGATGCTACTAAGAATCGAAGACAATTCGTCGGTTTCGCTCGCTTGTGCGCTTTCACGAACATGCACGTTCGCGTCTGGTCCTACAGAGGTATCACGAGACATCGTCGGCGACTGGTTAGCACCCACTTGATCCGGTGTCCTTGGCTGCTCAATGTTTCCCACGCCGCGCTGCTCAATAAGAGGCTCCGGACCAACATCCACAAGTTGTTTGCAGACACTGCTGGACTGACTGCCTGCTCTTCGGGTACATCACTCTCTCCAGACTGATTCTGTGCCATGACTTGTTTTACCAATGCTCGCAATTGGTAAATTGACGCTTCTTTGTCGCAAGGTACTTCCTTGGCCGCTAGCAACTCAAACAATGCGGTTTTGTTTAATTTAATGATCTCGGTGTATTTCATGAAAATACGTTCTTTAGGGCAAACTCCACACCTGATTTGTAAACTCTCTACTTTTTAAAGTAATTAATCCCTTGGGATTGTCTTTATATTTCCGGATTTTATTTATTTTCAAATTAAGTGCACATGCGGTCTTATTGACTATATTCAAGAGAGTGTGCCCGTTCCCCGCCTTAGCGTATTAACCCTTTCAGTATGCCCAAATTCGGTTATCGGGGAAATTCACTGAAACGAGGAGCGGGCTTATTTAAAATATTCCTAATGTTTACAATAAGACATAAGGTTAAACTTATTACTGTAATTATAAATGTTGTGGTAGTTATGATGTTAAATATTTTGTTATACGCAGTTTTTTCGGAAATGATTTGTTTAGCTTGGATATAAGAGATTGGTTCTAGTTTTGTTACATTGTTGGTTACATAAATATTTTGGGTATAATCTTGTAATGTATTTCATATTGATATTTCATTTAACATAGCACAGTCGTATATTTATACCCTTGTAGAGGGTATTATAAAATTGATCAGATGTTTGTAACGCACAGAAGGAGACCTTTCCGACCCCATAAAGTATATGTATATATTCTTGATCAGCATGAGAAGCTGAGTTGATATAGCCATGTCCGTCTGACCGTCTGTCCATCTGTCCGTCCGTCTGTGCGTACGCGTTTTACTCAGCCGTCTTAAGAGCTATCGGGCTGAAATTTTTTTTGGGTGTTTTTATTACCCGGCAAAAATAAAGTATGAAAACCATCAGGATCGGACCACTATATCATATAGCTCTAGAAGAACTAGAAGAAACATATGATTATATTGGATATAAAACCCCAGATCCCAAAATTTGAATGTGATCGGATAAATATAACACAAGTTATAGTCAATATAATAATTGGCTCTGTTCCCAGCTCTGCCGGTAGCGCTGCTTGCTGTCTACTACGTCTTTCGTCATCAACAGAGTACATGCATACAGACACAGATGCAACGCTACATAAAGTGAAAAAGAGAAACAAATTGTAAAATAGAGAGTAAAATTGTTTTGTTTGTATATTGAGTTGCAGAAAACAAATTTTTAACATGTAAAATTATTATTACCAAGGACTGCAAGGGTATATAAACTTCCGCATAGCCGATGTTAGCTTCTTTTTTTTTTTGTGATATTGTTTCCTTCTGTGAATATTTTATTCTGGTTACAATTTTGTTTTAAATTTGTCTTGGGCAAGTTCCAAGTTACAATAATAGAACCCAAGTTCTACATAACTAATTGAATTTGTTTTGAACATCTTTGTGTATTTGCATTCTGCTGGTTTTTGTGTAATAATGCCAACTATACACTCATTTATTTCTTGTTATACCCTTGCAAAAAGGGTATATTAATTTTGGTCAGAAGTGTGCAACGCATAGAACGAAGCATCTCCGACCATACAAAGTATATATATTCTTGATCAGCACGACGAGACGAGTTCAACTAGCCATGTCCGTCCGTCCGTCCGTCCGTCCGTCCGTCCATCCGTCCGTCCGTCTGGATCAACGCAAACTCCTCCTAGACCGTAAGAGCTACAGAGCTGAAATTTTGCACGTAGGCTTGTATATACTGCAGGCGTTGTATATCTCGGATTCAGCCGGATCGGACCACTATATCATATAGCTCCCAAACCCCAAAGTCACGAACAGTGACTTTTCTCAATAACTTCGTTATTTTCTATGCTATTCTCGTGAAACTTAATATTAGAGAGTTTACTACGCCTATAAGCGACTATGCCAAATTTGATCAAGATCGGGTGACTATATCGTATAGCTCCCATACAAACGGATAAGTCACAAACAGTGACTTTCTCAATAACTTCGTTATTTTCTGAGCTATTGTCGTGAAACTTAATATTAGAGAGTTTACTACGCCTATAAGCGACTATGCCAAATTTGATCAAGATCGGGTGACTATATAATATAGCTCCCATACAAACGAGCAAGTCACGAACAGTGACTTTCTCAATACCTTCGTTATTTTCTGAGCTATTGTCGTGAAACTTAATATTAGAGAGTTTACTACGCCTATAAGCGACTATGCCAAATTTGATCAAGATCAGGTGACTATATCATATAGCTCCCATAGGAACGATTGGTCGAAAACAGTGACTTTTGTAAATAACTTCGTTACTTTTAACGCGATTGCTTTTAAATTAAACATTTCTTAATTTAATATATATGTTAATGACTGTGCCGAATTTGATAAAGATCGGGTGACTATATCATATAGCTCCCATAGGAACGATCGGTGGAAAACAGTGACTTTGATCAATATCTTCGTTATTTCCTATGATTGTAGGCCTTTCTTTCTCAAGCTTAAGCCTTTTTAGATAAAACGTTCTTCCACATTGATGGCTAATAGGTAAGGATAGAGTTACCAAAAAAGTTGCAAGGTTATACAAACTTTGACGCGGTCGAAGTTAGCCCCGGCCCTCTGGTTTTTTGGTTGATTTTGCATAAATTTTATTATTTTGAATATAGTAAGTTTCTTGAATATTTTCTGTTAAAGTGTTATTATCTGGATAGGATATAATTTTGAATAGCGATGTTTTAGATATTTGTCCAGGTATATGCCAAATTATTTATTTATTTATTTATAATAAAGTTAATAATAATTAAAATTATTGCTAACTTATGAACTAAAGCGCTGGCAGCTAAGGCCTTCGGCTTGGTATTTACATATTTACAAATTTACATATTTACATATTAACATATGTAACATAAGTTATTTTTGAAAATTTGGTTCCTAAGGTGCTGGGTTGCTTGGCATTCTTTAAGGATGTGGGTGATGTTGAGGTTACTTACACATAAACAGTTTGGGCATGGGGTGATGTTGTTGGGGTCGATATATACTTGTTGGGTGAGACGTGTGTGTCCTAGTCTAAGCCTTACTATTTTTATTTGGTCTCTACGTGTTATTGTGTTTTGGCTAAATGATTTTAGATAGAGGCTTGAGTTCGTTAGGCTAGTGTTGACTTCTTGGTACCATCTATTGCAGTGTTCAATGTTATTCCTAAGTTGTTGAATATTTTTGCTTCTAAGAAATTTGTAGATGTCTTTAGTGTTAAAGTTAGGGGTGCAGTGTAACGGACTAAAGATTGTAGACTTGGCTACCGAATCGGCAAGTTCGTTCCCTTCAATGCCACAATGGCTGGGGATCCAAAGAAGTTTTATTTTGGGTGCAGATTTGGTAAGCAGATTCCTAATTAATGTTGGATAAAAGTTGTTGTCAATGTTCACGATAGATTTTAGAGAGAATCCGAACAAATTACAAAGTTACCTTTTCTACTTTAAATTAGTTTAATTTCATCAAGAATGGTTATAGTTTCGGCTGATAGTATTGATGTGAAGTGCGGTAATATACCTCTTAGTAAGGTTTCTTTTTCGGTGGTGATGGCAAAGGTAGCAGTGTTGTGTTGCAACGAGCCGTCTGTATATATAAATGTGTGATTCTTGTATTTAGCCTTGAGATCAAGGAAGTGCCGCCTATAAATATTCCTCGGTGTATTGGGTGTACTGTATTTTTGTAGTGTAGTGGTAATATCAGTAGGGAAAGTCCATGGGGGGGTTATTGTTCTATTTGGGAGCTGAAGGTAGAGGATATGGTTTTCTTTGCATAACAGTATGATTTTTTCTAATGTCGATGATATTTTATATATTTTAGTTTTGTTACTTTGCTTAATATGTTTGTAGAGTGGTGAATTTGAACTGTTATGTAATGTTTTGTATGTTTTGGCTGTAATAAGGTCTCTCTGTTGTTCTATTGTGGGTATATTTGATTCGAAAAGTAAGTTTGATATAGGTGTTGATCGTAGGGCGCCAAGTGATGTGCGTATTGCTGCGTTAAACAAATTTTGGTGCGTGCGCGTAGATGAATATTGCGTAGTCTATTTTAGAAATCAATATAGATTTTGTTATGTTGATCAGTGTGTGTGTGTTGCAGCTGAATTTGGGACTTGCTAGGCATTTTATGATATTGAGTTTATTATGTAGTGTTGGTAGGATATGTTTGAGAAAATTATTACGTCTTCTCTTCAACATCTATCCAGATCCACTATTTCTCCTTGTCAGCATGGTTTCATGAAAGGTCGTTCGTCGCTTACCAACCTTTTAGAATTGACTACCCTTGTACACCATGGCTTCCGTAAAAAGTGTCAAACTGATGTTATTTATACTGACTTCAGTAAGGCTTTTGATACGGTTGATCATTCTTTGCTTCTCGCGAAACTTAACATCATGGGTTTTTCACCAAAATTATTGGGTTGGTTAAAGTCGTATCTTATTGGCAGAACCCAAAAGGTGTCTTTTCGTTCCTCGATATCTAAAACTGTTCGAGTTACGTCAGGTGTACCTCAAGGTAGTCATCTGGGCCCACTATTATTTACATTGTTTATAAATGATTTGCCTTTGGCCTTGGCTCATTCACGCGTGCTCATGTTTGCGGATGACGTCAAGATTTGTTATTCCTATAATGATCCTTCTTTCCAACAGTACTTGCAATCAGATCTCGATGCGTTCTGTGATTGGTGCCACGTTAATAAATTACACCTTAATGCCTCTAAGTGTTCTTTTATGACTTTCAGTCGTTTGTCTCCGCTCCTAGCTCATTACTCTATTAAGTCTGTTCTGTTAGATTGTGTTCCATCATTCAAAGACTTAGGCGTTATGTTTGACCCTAAACTTTCATTTAATGTTCATATTTCTTCAATTGTCAACAGAGCAAGCAGCCTTCTCGGCTTCATTAAACGTTGGGCCAAGGAATTTGATGATCCCTATGTAACAAAGGTTTTATACACTTCGTTAGTTCGCCCTACTCTAGAATATTGCTCGCCAGTGTGGAACCCGCAATATGATGTTCACCAGCGTAGTATTGAATCGGTACAGAAGCAATTCCTTAAGTTTGCGCTACGCGGTCTAAATTGGGACCCGGGTCTTCGCCTACCTTCTTATTCTGACAGACTTCTTCATATTAATCTTCCTTCACTTTATAACCGTAGGCTTGTTTTTGGCATTCTCTTTCTCCATAAACTAGTCAACGGCGAAGTCATTTCTACCAATTTACTAGATACGCTGTATTTTTGTGTTCCCTCACGTCGGACCAGAAACTTTTTTCCTATTCACCTTAGTAGGTGTCTGACTAACTACTCTCTTCACGAACCTCTTCGTGTTCTTTGCCAATCTTTTAACAACCTTTCTCACCTTATCTCTCCTCATCTTTCTGTCACTTCTCTTCGCGCTATACTTTTTAATCATCTACAGCGAAACCAATGAAAATATTCTGGACTTGGATTGGCTGCAACTCATCCCTGGCCACATTGGCTGTGAATCGGGGCATAGCTGGCACCTTGTGCAAATAAAACACCTCCACCGGGTCGGGGATGTTTAGTTGTGTATAAAGCTAAGCTCCCTTTTTCATTTAATTACTATCTTTCTTTAGCTTAAGCTTTTTCGTCGACTGCTGTGTTAGTTGACGTAAATAAATAAATAAATAAATAAATAAATAAATAAATAAATAAATAAATAAATAAATAAATAAATAAATAAATAAATAAATAAATAAATAAATAAATAAATAAATAAATAAATAAATAAATAAATAAATATGCTTTATGTGGGAGTCCCATCTGTATTTGTTGTTAATTGTTAGTCCTATGATTTTAAGTTCGAAGACTAGGGGGATTTGGATGCCGTTGCATGATATGCTGCAGACACAGTTTTGTTTACGGCAAATATGAAGATGTTGGCATTTTTCTAGTGATAATACTGCTCCTGAGTATAAGCACCATTCCTGAATATTTAAGAAGAGGTTGTTCAGATTGAGCGTTAGGTTTTTTTGTTTGTTGAGGGGGATAATTAGGAAGAAATCATCTGCATAGGCACTGAATTCTATTTCTTTTTGCAGACTGATGGTGTTTGCTAATTTAATTTTTGATTATAAGCAATAAGGAAAAGGATGACCGAAATTGGTGATCCTTGGGGTTACGTTTTTAATTTTGGTTTGAATTTTCCTCTTGGACATGAAGTTACGGACGAAGTTTATGATTTTTGGGCCTACTTTCCAGTTAATTAGCTGGTCGACAATAGTGTGCACTCCTACTCTATCGAAAGCCTTTGAAAAGTCAAGGGCGATGATAGAGGTGTGCTTTTTTGTTCTCAAGGATTTGGTTATCAAATGATCTGCAAGAAGCAGACCGTCTGAAACCGATTTGCCTTGTTTAAACCCTGATTGGTTGTGGTGAATGAGATTGTTTTTTGCTACAAACCACCAAAGCCGTTTGGCTATGATTTTTCCTAATGTTTTTGATAAACAGCAGTTCAGTGAGATTGGTCTATAGCTGGTTATTACCGTTTTGTTTGAGTTAGGTTTTAGGATAGGAATGACTAGGATAGTTTTGTAAGATTGAAGAATAAAGTTGTTGAAAATATTGTTGAAATGGTCTGTGATTCTGGTTTTTACTGAGTAAGAGGTGTTTTTAATCATAGGGTAAGATATACGATTTAGGCCTGGCGTTGATCCTTTAAGGGAGTGTAGTGCAGATAGAAGTTTTATCTGTGTAATATCTGATTCAATTGTTTGGGCTGAAGGGATGGGTGTGTAGTTTATTGGTTTTTCTGAATATTTATTTCGAGTAAATTTTTTCGGGAAGCGTGTTGGGATTAATTGTCGAGGTGAAATCTCTTGTGGAGTTGATTTTTGAAATTTTGAGCTCCCTTCGAAAGAGCGTGTTGGCCCGTTTGTATTTTAACAGATTGCCGACATTGCTATAGCGTTTAAATTTCTGCGAAGTTTTGAATTTCTGTGCCCGAAGCTTACTCAAGGTTTTGTTCCACCAAGGAACTGTGGGGATGTTTGTGGTATAGTGTGTTGGGCAGATGGTAAAATTATTTTTCTTATGTTTGCTGATTCTTTATTGATGTTTGGGCTTTTAGGAATGTGCTGGTTTGTACTGTCAGTAAGATTAGTGAATAATGTCCAGTCAGCTTCTTTTATTTTAAAAAATGTTCGAGAAAAATTGGTTGGTTGTTGTTCTGAGAAAAATTTGGCTAGAATTCTGCCTTTTCTGTTATTTTGAGGTGATCCCCAGCTGTGATGCCAGCTGTTAAAGTCACCTAGGATAATTTGGTTGGTATTTAAGGTTTCAATTTTGTCGTGTAGGCATTTAAGTAAAAAGGTCTTATTAGGAGGGATATATATTGATGAAATGTTAATCTTTGTTTTTGATATGATTTCTACCGCAAGTTTTTCGAAATGGGCTTGGTTTATGAAAGTGTGTTGGATGGATTTGTAATTTGTGGATTTGTGTGCCAAATTATTAATATTTTATTTGTGTCTGATTTTAACCAAGTAGATGTTTTTATGTTTAAAAGTTTTTCTGTATTTATGTTAAATATTTCTTGATGGTTTAAATGTTTTGGATTAAATATTACTAGTCTTGTCAACTGCATTCCTAATTCTATGTCTTCTATGTATTCTGTAAAATACTCTAAGTTGAACATTAGTATATTTAATTTTTTGTCTGCATCCTGTTGAATAGTAAGGTTATTTAGGAGTTCTATATTTTTGTTGACTGCTTCAATGATATGATTAAGTTCATTATTTTGGGCGCTATTTGCTGATAGACTATAAATTTTTTGTTCAAGTTCTTCTTTATCGTATTGGTCTAAGGTGCCGAAGAGATATTTATGTGCTGTGCCTATTATGTTAATAAGTCCTCGCTTATTTCTCTTTATTATTTTTATGCCGTTAATTTCGCGATTTAATTTTTCGACTAAATACTGAATGTGGACTATGTTCTTATATAGTTCTGACTGCTCAACCAAGTTGTTGTGAGTGGTTTGTAAGTTGGTTAAATTTACAGTTAAATAATGATATTAGAAATCTGAGGGTAAATCCATGGTTCCTGTTTTAAATACAAGATATCCATTAGGTGCCTTTATGGGATTAATTTCAATGCTTTGATTATGCGTCGAGTGTACCATTGATAAGAGTAGAAATAGTAATGTTGGTATCTCTGAAATTAATTAGTATATTTACTTTGATGAGTTTTCTTTTTCTTTTTGAATTTCGATTTGTAGTGTGTTCTTTGTCTACCTCGGTTTGTTTCAATATAATGTTTGTCGTCAACTTGGGTAATTTCACCTGTTTTCTTAAAGGGTGTTGTCGTTTTCGATCTAACTAAAGGGGCTTGTTTATACTGTGTATTTACTTCAAAATCGTTCCTATTTTCATTTAATTCATCAATTTGTTTTGCTTTGTTAGCCTGTGTATTAAAAAAATGTGTGCCTGCGTAAATAAAGATATCCGCTGGTGTTCTGTTTGTCGTTAGATGTTTAGTTTTATGGTTATATGTGTAAAGGATAGTTTCAAATTTAGTTTGTTTGTCCTCTATACTAGATTCTGCATTAATAACTCTTAGATTTTCGTTTACAGTCCTGTGGAATCTTTCCACGTCTAAAACACCATTTTTGCTCGATGTTATACCTATATTAACGTTTTCCGATTGTAGCCAATTTTGAAGTGCTATGCAAATGAAAGATGAGTCCTTATCTGCTTTGATTTCTAAGGGTTTACCCATAATGTTAAAGTTTTTTGTCATTGCCCTTTTTGTTTCAAGCCAATCTCGACTTTTAACTTCAACTAAAGTCGCGTACTTTCAGTAAATATCTATACAAGGTAAAAATAGTTGATTGTCCATTAAATAGAAATGAAATGAAATGGCTATTAGGTTTTCGTTATCTTCTTGAGGTTTATGATCACTTAGGATTTCAAAATGTCTACCCAAGAGGTATGGCCTAAAATATTTGGTTGCCCATACGATAGATAGTAGTTCCTTTTCTATGGCTGAATAATTAAGTTCATGTTCGTTAAGTGTTTTACTACCATAAGAAATAGGTCTACAGTCCTGTGAGAGGAAAACACCTAAAGCTATATTGCTAGCATCAGTGGTTAGAAAAATTTTTTTTTTTATATCTGGATTTGCAAGTATGAGTTTTTCAAAGGATGAAATATAATGTGGGTCGTTTATGTTAATCTTAGTTCCTTTCTTTAATCCAAGGGTTAAAGGCTTTGCAATGTGTGCAACATTTGGAATGAATTTACGGGATAAGCCTAAGAATGATTTTATTTCTTTCGGAGTTTTCGGGATTGGAAATTTTAGAATAGCTTTGACTTTGTCTGGGTTTGGTTTGATTCCTTCTGTAGTTATGACGTGACCTAAAATTTCTGTTTCCTTTTTCAAGAACTCGCATTTATCCAATTGTAGTTTTAGATTAGCATTGTGCAATTTAGCATAGACCTTTTTTAGTGATGCCAAATGTTCTTCTAATGAGGTGGAATAAACAATAATATCGTCTAAGTAGACTAAACAATCTTTATAGATTAAATCTTCTAATAAATTGTTCATACATCTTTGGAATGTTGCTGATGCATTTTTATCCCAAATGGCATTCGTGTGTACTCGTAATGACCATGTTTAGTTGAAAATTTTTTCCATTGATTTAGGGTCCATTTGGATTTGATGGAATCCCTTGACGAGGTCAATGGTTGTAAAATATTGACATTTTCCAAGTTTGTTTAATATTTCATCCATTACTGGTATTGGGAACTTGTCATCGACAGTAGTCGATTACTAGGCAGAACTTTTGTTCCTTGGATGCGTCCTCTTTATTAGGTACGATCCAGATTGGTGAACAATAGGCCGATTTCGGTTATCAAATGATTCCGTGTTCTATCATTTCATTAATTTGTTTATTGACTTCTTGGTCAAAGATTTGTGGGTATTTGTATGGGTGTTTGTAAATTGGGTCTTCGTGCTTAGTTCGGACGTTATGTTTAATTGTACTGGTAATGGTCAAATTTTCACCTTTCCTATACTGGATATCGCTAAATTCATGCAATATTTTCTTTAACCTTTCTATTTCTTCTGAATTTAAATGATCAAGTCTAAATTCGTTTTTTGCCTCGATACCGTTATTTATTTCATGTGCGAATGCTTCATATTCGAACCCTAGGGGAAGAATAAGGTATTGATTCTTCTTTTTCTTCTTTATTGGTGTATTTGAAATAGAATTTGTGATTTGATAATGTTACACTATTTTCTTCGTAATTAACAACGGCCTGACATGCTTTGAGATATTTTCTACCTAATAGTATGTCATATGTTGATGAAAATTTATTGCTTGGTGCAAAAGATACGCTTTTATTAAGCTCAATTTCGTTTTTTTTGTTTGAACATTAAAATTTTCTGATGTTTTTGAAAAATTAAAATAATTTTCGTTGATAATATTTATTTAAGAGCCTGTATCGATAACGCACTTTAAAGGAATGTTATTGATTTTTAGTTGGACATAGGGATTTGATTGGAGGTATTCGGTTGATCTATTTGATCCAACTGTTCTGTCTGAGCTATCTGATCCGAGGCTGATTGATGAAAATTTTCGGACCATTCCATTTTACTCTGACCACTGGTACTCTCTCTTTGCCTTTTAGTGGGTTGTTTTACCACAGGGGATTTTCTTGTCTGCCCTGATTAAGATTTTGTTGAAATTCTTTTCGAAGCTGTTGGTTATTTTGGGAATTGGTATGATTTGAATTATTGTATTGGTGGTTATTCTTATAATAGTTCTGCCCTGAATTGTTTTGGTTTGATTTGTAATTCGAATTTCCTGAATTACTTTGATTGTTATTTTTGGGTTTCTCTGTGGAGCTGTTTTCATATTGACCCTCTCTCTGGGCTACTTGTTTCAAATTAGACACTGTTGAAAAATCAAACTTATAAACTGTAAAGCTTGTCTGGTAATATTTTAATAATGACTTCATTGACTGTGTTATTCATGGCATTTGTGTATAAAATGGTATGGCGGCATCGCCTTCTAACTCTAACTTATTAATTATAATAAAAGACTTATGTTCTAAATCTTCAATAAAGGTTTCCTCCAAAGGAAGTATGGTATAGCCGTCGTAGTAACTCCTCAGGTCGCGTTTGCACCTTATATTCGCTGATGAGGGCGGCCCGCAATTCGCTCCAATTGTTGGCGTGCGCTAGTTGTGATGTCCGCTGTGCTTCTCTAGGGAGCTGCATCTCTAAATTGCCGTACATCAAGGTATGTTGGCGGACGTCCCTCGTCGGGTAGAGTTGTAGAATGTAGTCAACTCTCCGTATGAACGTGCTCAGGGTCAAAGCGTTACCATCGAAATTGGGCAACTGTCTAAGCATGGTAAGTGCCTGGTTCAAATGTGTTTCTGATAGTTCCAGTGTCATCTTGGACTAGAATATATTTAGAACTTCAAGATTCGATGTCGCGCTTTTCACTGCACAAAGGGTTCTTTTGCGGATAAAAAGAAAAAAAATATTTTGGGCCTTATTTGCTTACAGCTCCTTATATTTTTGTTTTGGGGGCTTTGGGCTTTAGTTGCTTACTTGTTTTTAGCACAAAAAGTCTTGATCACGGGCCAACCTTAGATTTGATATCTGTTGGCTTGACACAAGTTTCGCAAATTTATTTATTTAGTGATACAAAAAAAGCGTTCTCACACTTGTAAGATTTTTTTTGGGCACATTTGTTTATGGGATTTTTAATTTTTCTCGGTTGCAGTAAACATCCGCTGTTTTCTAGACTATAGGGAGGTCGAGTTTTGTGGTTGAATGGAGTGAGAAATTAAGTGGTGTGAGTGGATGGAGTGGCGGATATATTACTATATGTATATTCATAAGCAATGTATGCACAAGCGTAACACGAGCTAGAGCCAGGCCAGCGTGTGAACGCTGACCAAGCTTTTTTTTTTTTTTTTTTTTTTTATTATAGACGTATTTGTATAACGCTGAGTACGAACAAGTGGCCCATATGACACCAGGCCCGGGCCTGTTACGAATGACTCTAAGTAAAGTTAATGTTACAACCTCTACCCACTCCGACCTAAGAGCATAGGCGTATTACATATATAAACATAAATTAAACTAAAGAAATAGAAAATATTAAATGTAATGAGATAATAGGTTACATATAAAAAGAAAACAGGATAGGTCAAAATAAAGATGATTACAACTAATTACGAGCGAGGAAGGACAAAATTGCAGTTTTTATACCCGGAAGCGATGTTTCGGAACCGATAACGTGCCAAAAACTGTTGTAGTCACTACATAGTATATGAAAAGGTTCATGCAGAGAAAAGTTAGTTGTACAAGTGGGAAGTATAAGCGGTGTGAAATTGCGGGTCCTTCTAGATGGAAAAGAAATGTTAATTTGGCTCAACAGCTCGGAAGAGTCAATCTCACCATTCAACAGTTTGTAAAGAAAAGTTACACCAAGCATTGTTCTACGATTAGTTAAAGAAGGAAGGTTAATTAACTGAAGTCGACTAGAATAAGATGGAAGTTGTACAGTTGGATCCCAGCGCAAATCACGAAAGGCAAAGAGTAAAAACTGTTTTTGTACAGATTCTAATTTTTTTTGATAAAACTCATATTGGGGAGACCAAACACAAGATCCATATTCTAATATGGGGCGGAATAAAAAAGTAAAAAGTATTTTGGTAGTATATGGATCCTTGAACTCCTTCGGCCAGCGCTTTATAAAGCCAAGAACACTCTTAGCCCTACTAACAGTAGTCGACATATGCTGATTAAAACTAAGTTTGTGGTCGATTAAGATCCCTAAATCTTTTACAACCAAGGAAGTATTATTAATTTTTTTTTAACGGGAAATTATTTAAAAAGTAACTCGTTAATTGGGGAGAACCTCGATAAAAAGACATAACTTTGCACTTAGAACAGTTTAGAGATAACAAGTTAGTCCTACACCACCCCTGAAAAGCATTCAGGTCAGCTTGCAAGGTATGACATGAGAGAGACTCTACGATACGATTAGCGATTTTTACATCATCGGCATACATAAGAACTCTGGAATTTAAAAGAACGGTGGGGAGATCATTAATAAAAATGATAAATAATAATGGGTCAAGGTGACTGCCCTGTGGGACTCCCGATTTGGATTACAAAAGATGTAAGCTGTACAAGGTTAGTTGTGGTAGACCTATTCTTGACAAACCCATGCTGGTAGGGCGAAAAAATAGATTTACATAAATGCTGTATTTGAGACGTCATAGTTTTCTCAAACAGTTTAGGTATCGCTGACAGTTTAGGTATCCTCTGTTATTAGTAACGTCGGATTTATTGCCACATTTGTGAAGAGGTAACTCGGACAGTGTAACGGACAACTCAAAAAGCTTAAGTAAAGGCGAGCACAATGACTCCGCACAGAACCTCAGGACACAAGCGGGAATACCGTCTGGGCCCGGTGAGTATACCGGCTTTATCGTCATTAGTTCCTTAGCTACCGAACTTTGCGTTATAATAGGATTAAGAATACAGTTGGATTTGTTGTAAGTAATTATTATAGCATTTAGAATTAGAAACAATAAAATTCGATTTAGCAACCAAGTAACGAGACAGATCCGATGATAGACCCGTGACTTTATATTTTTTGTAATACCTAGACTTAAGATTCTTCAGTTTTGACAGCCCCCGCGTAAACCATGGTAATTTTTGCGTCACCACAGGAGACACTAAGGGTACACAGTGTGGAGTCAACAGTGGTATAAAATAAAGAAATGGCGGAATTCATATCCGTACAAGTGTATAAATTAGTCCAATCGGTATTAAGAAAGGCATTGTTTAGTGCGACAAAGTCAGTCTTCCGAAAACATCGGGTGCGTACCATAGGATCACACTCGGAGATGGGCTGGCGGCTGGGAAACTCAATAGATAACTCTAAAGTTGGATGATAACTATCCTCTGGTAACACCATTGGACTAGTTCTAGATACTTCACAAAAGCTAGGATCAGAAGTAAAAATCAGATCCAGAAATCTGCCACACGTATTAGAAATCGAATTCAGCTGGTCCAACGAAAGCTCAAGCAGACTATCAATAAAATCATGACACCCAGAGGGCAGCAACGTTTTGCTACCATTAACTGTTGACCAAGTCATAGTGGGCAGGTTAAAGTCCCCAAGGACAATTAATAAGTCTCTGTCAGAAAGTAGTTCAAGTATAAATTTAATACAATCTAAGTGTAGTAAATATGTTGGCCATTCCGATTGGGGCGGAATGTAAGAACAGGTAACAAAAATGGAAAAACGAGTAAAAGATATCTTAACGCATATAAATTCGATAGTACTTGAGACAGGTATTGTTATCAGACCCGATGATAGGGCGGAATCTACAGCAATAAGAACTCCACCACCCCTACGTTAGTACGATCACGTCTAAAAATATAGAATTTAGAGGGTAGAACTGTGGCGTCAAAAACGTCAGGTTTTAACCAAGTCTCAGTAAAAGCAATTAGGTCAAAATCAAAAGCCAGACTATCTACAAAGAGTTTAGTAAGTTTAGTATTAAGGCCTCTGACGTTCTGATAGCCGACAGAGAAGGAAGTTGTTAGTTTTTTGATAGAGTAGAAGAAGGAATAGATAAGGAAGGAGTGGGAATAGATGAGGAAGAAAGAGGAATAGATGGTAAAGGAATCCTTGTTTGGCCACGTCTCTTCCTTTTTCTGGATGTAAACTCCTTCACAATTAAGCTTTTCGGCCAGAAGCTAGAACTGCAGATACAGTCAAAGAACTCAATTGGAACACTGATTTTAAAAGATGAAATTTCTCTAGAATATGAAAATTTGAACTTTTCTATTGATATATTGGAGACATTCAGTTTAGCCCGAATGTGGGCCATAACATCATCCGATGTGCCATCAGGGAGTAGTCTCGAAACAAAAATGTGTTTTTTAGGTGGCACTCCCACCAATGGTTTCGGCATTGCAGGTATTGCATCAGCTACCGCATTAATTGTAGCATCAGTTGCAACAAGTGGCACTCCGGCACTACTATCACTAGAATCCCTATCGGCAAAATCCATTGGTGTAGATTCTTGCCCAGACAAAACGGACACTACAGACATCGTCTGCGGAATTGGAGTTTGCATTGGTTGAGAAGGGGTCGGAACCGATATAGATGTGGGGACCGGCAAACACAAGGACAAATCAGAAGTCTGTTCTCCTGCCTTCTTACGCTTTCGAGACTCAGTCAGTAGCGTTAAACTACTAAACTGAGACTCAACAGCTTTAAACTCTTGCGAGAGTTTAAGAAAACTGGCGGACAGACTCAACTGGTTATCCTTTGTTTGCCGCATGAAAAGTTCCATTTCATCTTCCACGATACTGCATGACTGACATCCCCATTTGAGACCCTTTTTTTGATCTAAAAGATCCTTTACCCTGCATGTAAAGCCGGCGCACTTAACATGTACTGTAGTTTTACACAACCAACAGTAAATAAAACTATTCAGGGGTGGGGCGGGCTGCAAACAATTTTTAACCGACAGGCATTATGAGTTAATTAGATGAATTATTAACCAAACAAATAAAAATGAGATATGTATTGGTATTAAAATATATAACTCACTCTGAGGTCCAGAAATAATAAGAAAGCGAAATATTGAGGGTGCACTAGGGTTAAAAGATAAAGAGAGCACTATAGAGTCTAAATTACAGAACACACAACAGACTGCAGTATGAGCGCAAATAACGGCGACGAGTGAAACGAAAACAAGAGAAAAAAAAAAAGTTAAAGAGCGCGAGCGCGGGAGCTAGAAATCACAAAAACAGAAACACTGCAACAAAAACTCACAGAAATTGCAAGACAAAAACAAATAAGCGTTGCTTGTGATTTACAAGAAAGAAAAAAAGGTGGGAAAAAGAGAAAGAAAAGAAAGAAACCAACAAAGGTTTTAACAGAATTAAGGTTGTTAAAAATTATTAACACAAACACACAAAAACGCAAACGAGTGATATGGTGCAAGTTAGATTAAATATTATAATTATAATTTTCGGGAGCTTAAAAAAACACGTCCGTCTTCCTCGAGAGCGTTGATGAAGATTTAATGCAAGCGCTCCTACAATATATATATATATGTATGTATATGTATGTTTCTACTGACACTCTCCCTCTCTTTTGTAGCTATCGCATAGAGAATATATATGAAAACTTAGCTTAAGCAAAAGAATATTTTGGAATAAAGAATCAATCTAAAAACTACAATCAACTGACACTGACGTATCCACCTTTATTATTTCAAATCTAATGGAACCCGGTCCTTGCTACCCTTTAGATCGCCATCGCCACCCTAAAGGACCTACACAAAAAAAAATATAATAAATAAATAATAATATAAAAGGACGCAACCAAGCTACTAAAATAAAACACAATACAAAAGCATGTGGATGAAACAAAAAGCTGCATACAAAAATATATAAATTATAATAACATAATTTTATATATAAAAAAGAAGCGGCAACATCTATTAACAACAACAAAAAAATGGAAAAAAGAAACATAATTTTTAACAACAAGAAACAGCATACTTAACGAAGTCACCGTTTAAACAACCAACCAAACAACCAAAAAAAAAAAAAAGGAAGGAAATTTTTCAAATCGATAATACAACAACAAAACCATAAAAAAAGGAAAACAAAACCAACAAGAAAAATTAAGTAAGTAAGTCGACTCGTCGACTCGGGTATACCATACACCAGGTGAAACAAATTTTTTAAATTTCGAAAACCAAATGTATGTCTATTGTTTTTACATGCTTCATACTATGTGCTGTCTCGCTCACTCTACAAACACACGAGCACTCTAGCGCCGCCACTAGCCAACGGCCAATTCTGGCCTTGTGGATCGCATAGTAAAATACGTTTATACGCATATAAAGTGAGCGCAATGAGTAAATGGGACACTACCTTACTAACTTTTTTACCAATTCCAATATATGAGCTGCCATTTAATTAGCGTGTTTCGCAGCATTTGGATGTCCAATTTGTCCGATCCTGAAAAAAGGCTTCTTATAAGCCCTGTAAATTTGCAAATTGCTTTCCGTCTAGTCTCTCAAATAAGATCCTGTGAGTTTTGTTGTATGATTGGGTGCATTATCACGATAGAAAATGTATGTATCCTGTCCAAATTGCACAAAAATGATCTTGGAAAAGTCAACATAGTCTTGTACATTTATTTTATGCGTTCTAAAACAGTTTAGAGTCCTTTCAATTAACGGGATTTCCGATTATATGGTTTGGGGAGCGAAAATCGTGAATTTAATAGCGCTACCCCTCGGGTTTATCTAAATTAATTATTTTTGGTTACTAAAAACAATATTTTTCCACACATTTCAAACTAAGAGTACAAACTTTGTATTTGTTGGCAAACTATAAACGAGCAGCTTTATGCCTAGGAAGAAGCTCCGGTTTCGTGAGTTTTTTTAGACAATATCTTTGTTAAACAGACAATATCTGCGCGTCTATTAAGCTAGTTTACATACCAAATTTAATGTCGGTACTTGTCATAGTTTTTAATAAAATCAGTTTTATGTAGATTTCGAGGGCGGAAGGGGACGTTGCAAAAAGTTTGAACAATTAGTTTCTGCGCGCTAACTAAACGAGTATGTAAACCAAATTTGATATCTCTAGCTGTTATACTTTTTAAGAAAAGCAGTTTTATGTAAATTCTGGAGGCGTAAGAGGGCATGTCCAAAATTCCATTCCCTTTCGGAATCTGCTCCTATCGAGCAAAGGGACGCACCAACGCTAGAAGAAGTGTTAGAGCTGTATCCCAACGATGCACCGCGCCCATCCACAATAGCTGAGTACCGGGCTCGCAACGAGAAAGCTACACAAAGAAAGAAAGCCACAAAACGAGGAGGCCAGGTACGTAAGCTACACCAGCAGAAGAGGACGGAATTAGACTTATTGGCCACCCTAAAGAGGGAGGAGGACCGACAACACTATTGACATCTTAAAAGGCGAACTTAGCCAAAGAGCTAAGAAACGCAAAGGAGCCACAGAAATGCGCAAATCTTTACTTGTCTTATATAATAATTTTAATTATAAGTTCTATAAGCAAGTTGATGCACGAAAGTGCAACTTGTGAACTACTAACTTTTTTTTGGTAGGCTATTACTAACAACTAAAATAACAAATAAAATAAAATAATATATGAAATGTATACCAGAATTGTGAGCCAACCACATACCCCATTACTTTTCCACGTCTCTGGCTCGCTGTGCAAGACACAGTTGAGATAAAATTTTTCTCTCTCTCTTTTCAACAATTTTTTAATAAAAAAAAAGAAAACTTCAATAGCCATGAATCCATAATAATTATTTATTTTTAATATTCTAAATAACATTCATATTCAAAAAAAAAAAAAAAAAACAATCAAAACTTGAAATACGTTTGAAAAAAAATAAGTAATTTCTAAACAAAGGGTTTTAACCTATCCTTATGAGCTTTTATTCCATTTTTTTTTTCTCTTATATTCTTTATAATCAAATCGTTGAATAAGAATCGTCTTATATTGATAAAAATATCATAATTACAAAAATACACAAACAAAAAAGATAATTTTTTTTTTAGTAATATTTAAAAAAAAAGTGACCCGTTGAAGGATCATCATCAACAGAAAACAGTATATAAAAAAAAAATTTATTGTCAAAAAAAAAAAAAAACTTCATACGTATGTTCGGTAATACGAATGTCCACTACGAATGTCATAAACAAAATCGAATCATCAAATGCTGATATGAGATTACCGAACATATTGCTATTGATAGTTGTCATAATATTGTGCGCATATGTATTATATGAAGCTTACCTATTACACAATAAATGTGTAACTAAAAGAGCTCTAAGCCAAGCTTATGATCTATATAAGATCTAAAAATACATATGCACACAAGCAACAATAAATCAAGAAAATTTTGAACAAAAGATTAAATATATATATAAAAAAATTACCAATGTTGACAGGTAC
The DNA here is from genome assembly GCF_018151085.1 of Drosophila tropicalis. Classification (NCBI taxonomy): domain Eukaryota; kingdom Metazoa; phylum Arthropoda; class Insecta; order Diptera; family Drosophilidae; genus Drosophila; species Drosophila tropicalis. The sequence goes on from NW_027173405.1 coordinate 1,692,902, forward strand.
TTTGGAAAAATAAACAACAGGCACCCTAGCACAGTCCAAGACTTAATTGAGATTTTTAAGAGCGAGGGAAGTAACTCACCTCAACGCTCCATAAACTTGCTGCAAATTAGGTTAGCTTACTTTGACATAACGGGCAAAAATTTCCCAGTTCAAGGATGCACTAGGGTACAGATAAATTTCATTTTCACAGTACCATATGTATGCTGTTTTTAAAACGCAGCAGGCACACTATATTTCTACATAATTAAGGAACCAGGACAAAAAAAAAAAAAAAAAAAAAAAAAAAAAAAAAACAATACATCCATAAACTGTTTCATAGGCTTAGTGTAGAATATGGATGAAATAAAAACAAGAAAACTGCAAAAATATTTACTTTTCCTTGATTTCCTGATACATTCAGGCGAAACAAATTACAAATACAAGGAAATAAGGTACTGGATAGCCAACAACTACAAATTTAAAAAAAATATTGTAGATCTTATCGAAAAATCCATAAAAGTAGCTTATAGTAGATTGTTAGCTAAGACTCCTTAGGAAAAGACGTGCCCGGATGGGTCCACGAACTTTTAAAGGACTCAATCGCGCTGATAGACATATCAGAATCGAGTTCAGAAATAATAGATTTAACAGATTCAGATGTAGAAATAATAGATAAAGAAAAGTAACATATAAACATATAAATAACACAAAAAAAAAAAAAAATTGCATAAACATACTTTTGCATCTGCATAATGATATAAATATATCATGAGAGCATTCATTTTCTCCATATCCAAAGCGTAAATATGAATATATTCTCAATAAAGCTCGTGAAATCAAACAGGAAATCCACAAATCAATGCCTCTCCCAGGATAGCACACAAAAATCATAAAAACGCTTTTAGAAAAAATCAGGCTTCTTCTAAAGACCCAATACAACGACCTTTCCAAAAACCATCAAACAGCAGCTCTAGCCTTCTACAATAATTGCAAGAAAAAAGCAAAATTGGCATTGAAGCGACATCAGATAACATTCAAAGAAGTTTCTGAATTGAACTCCAGTATAAGTTTACTTAGTACAGAAGGTAAAATGACGCAAATTGTGGTAGAATTCATAAACACAGCCACCAGGCTTCTACCATACTTTGATGGTGACATTAAAAATCTACCGAGTTTCCTTGGAGCGAGTTACCAACCCAACACCCTGGTCACTAAATTGGGGAACGAAACTCAGGAAAGAAGACGTGGCATCGACTCTTTCCTGTTCCCAGAACGATTTATGATTTATATATGATGATCATACATACATAAAACATACATACATAAAACATAAATACATAAAACATACATACATAAAACATACATACATAAAACATACATACATAAAACATACATACATAAAACATACATACATAAAACATACATACACACAAGCATTAAGAAAACATTAAGAAATTCGATTCCCTTCAGTACCAAATGTCGCCGGGGACAAAATCGCCACATATTCCGAACCACTGACGTCGACAGAAAAAAATTCTGCCAGCGCATTTCATGCTGAGGTTAGCCGTAGGCACCCGAACGAGCTAATGTCGTCATTGTACATACATATGTATATATATATTTCTCATTTGAAAAAAAAAAAAAGAAGTAAAGCATGATGATTTTTGTCTACGCCAATTCACTTCGTTCGTTAGTGCATTGTTGTTATTGTTTTTTTCAACTCCTGAGCGCGTCGCTTTGTACTTGTCGTTTCTTTGTTCATTCGCGATTGAATTTCGTAGGGGCAGGAACTGTTGAATTTTTTTCAAATTCAGTGTATACAGTAATAAAGGTAAGTGTTATTAAAATATTATGAAGTTTTCATTCCCTAATCAATTTTGTTCTTTTTAGAATTCATCCAAAATCCAATTCCGGATGAGCCGGCGGAGAATGTGCTAAGACATTGGTTGGCACAAGCAAAAGAACTAAAGCAATAAAAAACATAAGAAAAATGTAAATATACATAAATATTTAAATTTAATGTAATATATTTAAGAATAAAAATAAACAAAATTAAATGTATACATATGTTATTAAATAAAAACTAATGCGTGCTAAAAAACCAAATCAAGTCAAGTCTTTATTAGGGGAGGGGATATTCCATCGACAATGTCGCCGAAATGTCGATTGTAAATCCGACGTAAAATTTTGCTGGGATATTTTATCGACAATGTCGCCGCAATGTCGATTGTAAATCCGAGGTATAATTTCGCTGGGACATTGCGTCGACATGTCGCCGCTAATTCGATTGAAAAATCAACCACTATTTTGCTGGGACATTCCGTCGACGCCGCAAGTTCCGTTGAACACACGAGCGACTTTGTTATTCTTCTTCAGAGGAAATTCCGTCGACATGTCGCCGAAAAATCGATAGAATGTCCGAGGCGCTAGGACACACAATGTTAAATGTCGCCGCGAATTTGTATGGCTTGTCCCCTAAAAATCCGAGGCGACATCTCAAAAATTGCCTCGGATTTTCTGAGGAATTTTCGGCGACCGGTAGTGAAGGGTTGTAACAGACACACAAATACAGACAAAATGTAGAGACCCAAAACCCTTATTAATAAAAGACACTTCTGTTTTAACATTTGAATCGAACAGACGTTTGAGTTATTCGGGGGAAAAATTAAATACACACACATCTCACACACCCTCATTTAAACCATCTAGCTCCTGATGATAATTGGCGCAGCTGGGTCAGGAATGGATCTACTTATGTTCACATTGAAAACTATTATTATTTTGTTTCGTAAGTAAAGTGCATTAAAAACCAAAAAAAATTTGCTGTGTCTTAAGTGCATTGGTAATTGGAACGGAATCAATTGTTGATAATCGTTTACATGGCAAAACCAATCACACAAAAAAAAAAAAAAAAATGTATATACAGTATTTACATATATATATATACATACATGTACATGTTACACACTTGAAAATTGGCCTACAGAATCAATTGCTGATAACTAAAGGTCAATCATAAGTGAAATTAAAATTAATTTAGTAAAAGTGTTAAAAAGTGTGGGCTGAAATCATACGTTAATAATCGCCGCATAAAAAAAAAAAAAGAAAAAAAAAAGAGGAATATGTATAAATGTACATGGATGCATATACACATGTGTATGTGTAAACTTTGTAATTCAATGGAAATGTTATTTGCTGCAAAGCTACAAGATCGATACATTGTTTGTCGCTCACTCTGCTTCGAATTTTATATTTCGGCGAAATTGCCAAAACGCTACAGAGAAATCAATCTGCCGGCAGAACTACGCTGAGCGGACTACGCTGGAAAGTTAGCAATTTCTGGCGAAACTGATCAGATAGCTGAGCTGCGATGGGCAGACGAAGCAGCAAAAGCGGCCAATTCTAGTGAAATCGATCTCCTAAGCAGAGCTGCCATTGGCAAACAAAGTTTTCATAAGTAGAAGCGTTTTATTGTAGGCTCATTTACAAAAGTGAGCTCGAGTTGCAAAAACGTTGATAAAATTAGAAGTTCAGTTTAAAGTTTCGTGACACCAAGTTTTAATAACAATATATTATAAATACATGCAAATGCTGCCATTACAGTGACATACAAATTTAGAATCACATTCACGTTGTTAAATCAAATTACCCCAAACGAGAATAAGACACCAAATATAACAAATAATTTAGAATCGCTCTCACGTGCTGAATCAAGTTTACTTTAATATCAAGACGATTAAAGTAATAAAGGTTAACGACAATAAAGTGGGACATATATAAAAAAAAAAAAAAAAAAAAAAAAAAAACAACAACAAATGTATAAATGACATATATATGTATTTCTATAGTACGTATATATGGATATGTATGTATATATGTGCCTATATGTATGTGTACATGCATGTACATATAAATATGAGTGTATGTGGGTGTTACATGTACATGTATAGAAATAAATATAATAATGTTTAAAACATTCACAAAAAGAACATCTTCCAGACGAACGGCAAGTCTTATTTATAAAGATCCAGTTCATTCACACAACGACGTAGCAATGGATTCTGGAAACGCCTCAGTGTCACTTCCCACAACTATATCGACTCCAAACATTACGCCTACAATAAACAGCATAGCCAACAACCCAACATCTTTAAATCCAACTGACATCCTTGCCTTTATCAAGGAGCTACCTACTTTTGACGGCATCTTTAATAAACTGCAAGACTTCATTGTCAATGTGGAAGAAGTCATCGCTTTGATCAGAGGAACTGACCAGACACCATACAGCTCCCTTCTGTTAAGAGCCATCAGGAACAAAATCGTAGGTAGAGCTAATGACGCCTTAAAACTATCCAATACTGCACTCATCTGGGATGACATCAAGGCAGCATTATGGCAGCATTATGGTAGTAAGAAGCTATGCTTATTCGCGATTTACAAAACTTTCCCGATAGCTTGTCATTAGGTTTAACTATTTTATAGTATTTTAAACAATAAGATCACAATTGACAGACATGTCCCACATGTCCACAAATACGTTACCAAATTAAAAACCGATCACCTAAACTCCGAAGAAAAAATTGCATTAATGCAACTCTGTAGCAAGTACACAGACCTTTTTTATGACGACAATCAAAAACTAACATTTACCAGCGATATTAAACATTATATATGTGAGATGGGATAAGGTAGTTGCAGCGTGGTGGCAACTCCCTTATGCAGATTGGCAATGCAGCAGCAGTCGTGTGGTATCGTAAGAGTCAATGTTCAGCAGTCAGCTGTCGAGGTTTAGCAGAAAACAGTCGGTGTTCAGCAGTCAGAGGTATCAGCAGTCAGAAGTATCAGCAGTCAGCAGTAAGGAGCCGATAAACCAGCAGTACACAGAACCCGAGATTTAAGTTGCATACTGTAATCATTATTCGCCCGTCCACGATTTATAATACTAACAAACTATAATATAATACATTTGGGGACTCAATTGAGGACTCCATCTTACATTTGGGGGCTCAACCGATCGCGGACTTTGGAAATATATGATTGGAAAGCTGGCAGTGGAAAGAGTGAGACAGCGAAAGTTTTCGACAGCAGAAAAAACGAGAGAGCGAATACACTCAGACGAAAAAACGAATTCCAATTTCGCAAGAAGACGCGATGCCCTGGCGCCACACGAAATAAGCAAAACGAAAAAAGAGACAGCAAGCAGACGCGTAATTTTGGTGGCAAACGAAGCGAAGAAGGAGACAGCAAGCAGACGCGAAATTTTGGCGGCAAACGAAACGAAGGCAGCAATCGGAAAAAACGAGACGAATACAGCAAGCAAAAAACGAAGAGGAGAAGTCGCGAGCAAGATTCCAATAAGAGAGGGTACGCGTCCAATAAGAGTGTTAAGAAATCGCATCATTATGTCGGACCAAGAGGACCAATTAGCCCCGATGTCGCACCCAGGTAAAATGGTTAATCAATTAGAGGCAATTGAGAACAATCATGGAAATGATGAAAATCAGGCCGGAATAAATTCAGCAATGCTGGTTGAGAACACCGCAACTCTTCAACAGCTGGTCCAACTATTTTCTCTGAAAGTGCATGCCGACGAAATGGACAAAAAGAATGACACCAAGTTGGTGGTGGAGAACTTTTCCAAAATCATCCCAGAATTCTGCGGGGAAGGAATGTCTGTACAACAGTGGTTTCAAAACTTCGAACTCAACGCCGATGCATATGGATTAAACAATAAACAGAAGTACGTTCAAGCCCGAGCGAAAATGACTGGTACCGCTGCTCTATTTCTCGAGTCTACGGCTGTCTACGAATATGAACAACTTCGCCAGCAAGTCCTGGAGGAATTTGATTGCGATCAGCCATGCAGTGCCGAAATTCACAACCAATTATCTCTACGTACGAAGTCCGAGGGTGAAAGTTTTCATGAGTACATTTTACAAATGAAACGGATCGCTGCCCGTGGGATTATTGATATGGAGTCAGTTATCAAGCACATCGTTAATGGATTGAACCTAAAGAGTGACTACAAATACACGTTGTACGGCTGCAAGTCACTGAAGGAGCTGAAAGACAAATATGACATTTTTATGACGAAAAAATCGCCAGTACCAACGTTAAGCCCGAAGCAGCAAAACGAGTTCCGCAGCAGTTCACGCCGAAATCAAACTTCAGTAGGAATGACAGGAAGCAACATTGCTTCAAATGCGGATCAATGGCGCATCTGCGCAAGGACTGTAAGGAGGAAGTCAAGTGTTTCCGCTGCAACCAAAGTGGACACATGTCCAAAAATTGTCCTGCTTCCTACGCTGTAAACATTGTGTATGAAGAAAACCGACTCAAATCATTGCAGATAGGCGAGGTGAAGGTGAAGGGATTGATAGACACCGGAGCTGACGTGTCTCTACTTAGAAAGTCTGTGTTCAGCCGAATGCGAGGGGTCCAGCTGCTAGCAAGTACGTCTTGTCTGAGAGGACTAGGACAGAACACCACATGTTCCGTAGGTCAGTTCAAGGCAGAGGTGCAGATCGATGGTATTTGCCTCACACACACGTTTCTGGTGGTGGATGACTGCACAATAGGAATTGAATTACTGTTGGGATACGATTTCATATCAAAGTTCCAAATGACATTAACTCCCGTTGGATATACGTTCGCACAGCTATTTGAGGAAGATGCTGCCAACCAAAATCAGATAAGTATTTACAATGTAGTCGAAACAAACACTGACCCTGATGTGCCTTCACAGTACACTCATGTTGTTCAATCGATGATTGAGGATTTTGGCAAAAGAAAGAAGACAGCTGACTGCCCGATCAAGTTGAAGATCGTGCCTGACGACAACATCAAGCCATTTAGACACGCACCAAGCCGAATAGCCATCACCGAAGTAGATGTGGTCAAGCAGCAGATCGACGAATGGCTGAAAGATGACACAATACGACGTTCATCATCTAACTTCGCCAGTCGTACAGTTATCGTAAAAAAGAAGGATGGCAATAATCGAGTGTGCATTGACTACCGGCAGTTAAACAAGATGGTATTGAAGGATTTTTTCCCTGTGCCTATCGTCGAGGATGTTTTGGAAAAATTGAGCAATGCAAAAGTTTTCACCATCATGGACCTTGAAAATGGATTCTTTCACGTTCCAGTTGAGGAAAGCAGCAAGAAATACACCGCATTCATTACGAAAGAGGGCCTGTTTGAGTTTAACCGCGCGCCCTTTGGCTTTTGCAACTCCCCAGCCGCTTTTATCCGTTTTGTTAATGACGTATTCCAAAACCTTATTAATGATAACGTTCTCGATCTTTACATGGACGATATCATAATACAAGCCGAAACAGTCAACGAATGTCTTACGAAATTGCAAAAAGTTCTGGATGTAGCAGCTGAGTACGGGCTAAAAATAAAATGGAGGAAATGCCGATTTCTGCAGACTGAAATTGAATTTTTGGGTCACCAAATTGGAAACGGAAACATAAAACCGGGAGCAGAAAAGACCAAAGCCATTAGAAAGTTTCCAATGCCAAAAAACATCAAGGCGGTTCAGGCTTTTCTCGGATTAACTGGCTTTTTCCGCAAATTCATAAGAGACTACTCATTGATCGCCAAGCCGCTGACAGATCTATTGCGAAAAGATATCGAATTTAAAATGGGCCCGAAGGAACAAAACGCTGTTGAAGTCTTGAAAGATGCCTTAATAAAAGAGCCTGTTTTAAAGTTGTATCAAAGGGATGCCAGAACTGAAATACATACCGACGCATCTAAAGACGGGTTTGGTGCTGCATTGCTTCAGTGGCAAGAGGGTCAACTTCACCCCGTTCTGTTTTGGAGCAAGAAAACCTCAGAGTCTGAAGCACGGCTGCATAGCTATGTACAAGAAGCCAAAGCTATATTCCTAGCTTGCAAAAAATTTCGGCAGTATATTCTTGGAATTAATTTTAAGCTTGTAACCGATTGCGCGGCGTTCAAACAGACATTGAGTAAGAAAGACGTTCCTCGGGAGGTTGCCCAATGGGTTATATACTTGGAAGATTTTGATTTTGAGGCAGTACACAGACCAGGAGAGCGGCTAAAACACGTGGATTGCCTAAGCCGATACACAAGTCAAGTAATGGTAGTATCGTCAGTAGTCACAGCGAAGATTAGAAAAGCTCAGCAAGATGATACGATGATTAAAGCAATTTACGAAATTCTAAGAAGCAAGCCATATGACAACTTTAAGCTTAAAGGAGGTTTGGTGTACAAGGTGATACAAGGAACAGATTTCCTCGCTATACCAAAATCCCTAGAAAGAGAAATAATTACAGAAGCTCACAACGCAGGACACTTTGCAGTGCAGAAAACTATGCACGCAGTACAACAAAGTTTTTGGATACCACATCTGGAAGGCAAAGTGATGCAAATAATAAACAATTGTGTCAAATGCATTATATACAACAAGAAACTTGGCAAAAAAGAAGGGTTTCTTTATCAAATCGACAAAGGATCCGAACCGCTGCACACCTTACAAGTGGATCACCTCGGACCGATGGATGCCACATCAAAGCTGTATAAATACATATTTGCAATTGTCGATAGTTTCAGCAAATTTGTATGAATGTACCCCACAAAAACCACTAATGCCGACGAGGTCATCAAAAAGCTGCAGGAATGGTCAGATACCTTCGGACATCCAGCTCGCATCATAAGTGATCGTGGATCAGCATTTACATCGTCTAGTTTTGAAGAGTATACGAAGCAGAATGGAATTGAACATGTTTGGAGCACCACTGGAGTGCCAAGAGGAAATGGACAAATTGAACGTGTCAACCGATCGATCCTTAACATTATATCCAAGTTATCATCGGAGGAGCCTGAAAGATGGTACAAGTTCGTACCGAGAGTTCAAAAAGCGATTAATTCTTCTGTCCATAAGTCCACAAAGCGGTCTCCATTTGAGTTGATGCTCGGCGTGAAAATGAGGAGCGGAACCGAAAGCGATATCTTACAGTTGCTCGAGGAAGAAATGCTTGACACCTTTGACTCAGAAAGGCAAGAGATGCGTGACAAAGCAAAAGAAAATATACAGATGGCTCAGAAATGTTATAAAGAACAGTTTGATAAAAACCGAAAGAACGAGGTCGGATACAATGTTGGAGATCTGGTGGCCATTCGTAGAACCCAATTTGTAGCAGGCAAAAAGTTGGCAAGCGAGTTTTTAGGACCGTACGAGATAGTGAAGTTGAAACGTGCAGGACGCTATGATGTTCGAAAAGCAGCAACAGACACCGAGGGACCAAAATATACGACCACTAGCAATGACAACATGAAATTGTGGAGTTTTGTAGCAGAGAACGAGGATGCATGGTCATCAGAGGCTGATGACTAATCAGGAAGGCCGAATGTGAGATGGGATAAGGTAGTTGCAGCGTGGTGGCAACTCCCTTATGCAGATTGGCAACGCAGCAGTAGTCGTGTGGTATCGTAAGAGTCAATGTTCAGCAGTCAGCTGTCGAGGTTTAGCAGAAAACAGTCGGTGTTCAGCAGTCAGAGGTATCAGCAGTCAGAAGTATCAGCAGTCAGCAGTAAGGAGCCGATAAACCAGCAGTACACAGAACCCGAGATTTAAGTTGCATACTGTAATCATTATTCGCCCGTCCACGATTTATAATACTAATAAACTATAATATAATACATTTGGGGACTCAATTGAGGACTCCATCTTACATATATGCACAACTGACGACACGCCAATCTTTGTTAAATCATATCGATACCCCTGCGCCTTAAAGAAAGAAGTAAAAGACCAAAACAGCTATTCGCCTTGGAGCGCCCCTGTTTGGGTAGTTCCAAAAAAATCGAACACCCCTGAAACGCAGAAATGGAGATTAGTTTTAGATTTTCGTAAACTTAACGAAAAAACAATTTCAGACCGTTATCCAATTCCAAATATAAATGAGATTTTAGACCAACTTGGTAAATCTAATTACTTCTCAACACTTGATTTAGCTAGTGGATTTCACCAGATTGAAATGAACCAAACAGATAGGAGCAAAACAGCTTTTACAGTCGAAGGTGGCCACTTTGAATTCATCCGGATGCCGTTCGGGTTAAAGAATGCACCTGCGACGTTCCAAAGAGTAATGGACCATGTCCTTGGAGATCTAGTAGGTTCCATTTGTTTAGTATACCTAGACGACATTATAATTTTTTCACCATCTCTACAAAAACACCTGATAGATATAAAGCAAGTATTTGATAGATTCAGATCCGCTAATCTTAAGCTACAAATCGCAAAATATGACTTCCTTCGGAGAGAGGTTAATTTTCTAGGTCATATTGTAACTCAAGATGGGGTCAAACCTAACCCAAATAAGATAAAATCCTTTCAGGAGTTCCCTATCCCAAAAAACAGGAGACAAATTAAATCATTTCTTGGTCTCCTTGGTTATTGTAGAAAATTTATTAAAGACTTTGCCCGTATAACAAAGCCATTACAAAACAATTAAAAGGTACAAAAGCAGTAACAATTGATGAAGAATACTGTAAAACTTTTGAATTCTGTAAGATATTACTTTGCAATAATCCAATATTGACCTACCCAAACTTTAAAGAACCCTTTATATTAACTACTGATGCAAGCAATTATGCCATCGGCGCTGTTTTATTCCAAAAATTATCTGGAAGCGACAAACCTATTTCTTACGCCAGTCGCACATTATCCGATGAAGAAACCCGTTATTCAGCCACAGAAAAAGAAATGCTTGCAGTGCATTGGGCAGTAAAACACTTTAGACCCTACTTATTGGGAAAAAAATTTAATTTAGTTTCAGACCACAAACCATTAACATGGAACACAGGACTATTTTCAACCAACGACAAGGTCGCCCGTTGGAAACTACAATTACTAGAATACGAATACGAATTTCAATACAAACCAGAGGGCCGGGGCTAACTTCGACCGCGTCAAAGTTTGTCTACCCTTGCAACTTTTTTGGTAACTCTTTCCTTACCTATTAGCCATCAATGTGGAAGAACGTTTTATATAAAAAGGCTTATGTTTGCGAAAGAATGGCCTACAATAATAGGAAATAACGAAGATATTGATCAAAGTCACTGTTTTCCACCGATCGTTCCTATGGGAGCTAAACCCGTTATGATATAGTCACCCGATCTTTATCAAATTCGGCACAGTCATTAACAGATATATTAAACTAACAAATGTTTAATTTGAAAGCAATCGTTCCTATGGGAGCTATATGATATAGTCACCCGATCTTGATCAAACTTGGCACAGTCATTAACAGATATATTATTTGAACTCGTCTCGTCGTGCTGATCAAGAATATATATACTTTGTATGGTCGGAGATGCTTCGTTCTATGCGTTGCACACTTCTGACCAAAATTAATATACCCTTTTTGCAAGGGTATAAAAAGGCTCTCAAAACGTAGTTGCAGATGCACTGAGTCGTATCCGACCCGAAGCAAATATTATCGTTAACGATATAGATGTCGAAAATTTTTCAAATAACAAAATAACATCTTCTCTGTATAATCTTTCATCAAGCATCATAATTGTCGAAAAACCACTTAACGATTTTAATTTGCAGATTGTGGTCAGTCGTCGACTGAACCCGCAAACGATCGGTTGTGTTATCACAGTGATTCGCAGTTTAGTTCAAAGCTTTTCTAACTCCAAGCGCACTCTCTTTCACCTACCCAATCCATACATCTCAAACCAACAAAAAACACACACGGTAAACTTATATATATATATATATATATAAAAATGCCCCCTGGGCATTACAATCAAGGGGCAAATCGCTTTGCATTGCTAAGCGATAGCCCCAAATCCAAGAGGAAAAAGCCCTCTCCGTTGCACGAAGTTTTCCCAGAACTACCAACCTGTAAAAACCCTAACCCCAAATATATAGTCATGTCGGCTACTAACTCAGAAAAACCACTATCATCATATTCATGCTTTGCAGTGGATAGAGCCATTAAAATCATCAGCTCAAAGATATTAAAAATTAACCAAATGCGAGATGGTAACCTTTTAATCTTTGTCGAAAATGCAACAATCGCAGAGAAATTTATTGGTGCCACAGAGCTCCACGGTGTGTGCAAAATTAAAACCCAATACCACACAAACCTCAATCACTGCAAAGGAACGGTATATGCCCCCTACCTCAACCACGTTACAAACGAAGAAATAGTCCAAGAACTAAAATCACAAGGAGTTGTAGACGTGTATAAATACTCAAAACAAATAGACGGCAAACCAACCCCAACTGGTGTGGTTCAACTCACCTTCAACTTGTACACCCTACCACAAAAAATACAAATTTCTTGGAACACTGCACATGTTAAAGAGTATATCCCCAATCCCATGCGATGCAAAAAATGCCAAATTATTGGACACACAACCAAACGTTGCCACGGCAATACAACTTGCGACCCATGTGGTCTCCCCATACACACACCAACCAACTGCACTCGCACATACTGTGTAAATTGCAGCGGAGAGCATGCTGCCAGCAACCGAGAATGTCCAAAATATAAAGAAGCCCAAGAAATAATAAAAATAAAAACAATAGAAAAATGTACGATCTATGAAGCCAAAAACAAATATTACAAACAAAATGCACAAAGACCAACCACTTCCAATAAAACATACGCAGAAACAACCGCTACACAAGTAGCACACAAAGAAGTTGAGACGAACGTCTCATCACTTCCTTTAATAACAGAAAACAAATCAATACACAAAACAAAAACCAATAACACAGCAAACGAACCACTCAATTTTACAGAATTAAAATTCGCGCAAGCAGCGCTCAAAAACAGCACTAGCAAAACGACAACGCAACACACACCAAAAACAACAAATGTAACAACCGAAGACATCACAACAACAAGCGACTCAGAATTAGACACAGAAAACATTAGAAAAATATACAAGCCAAACGGAAAAAAAAACCTCAACGCTCTCTGATACAGACAGTATCAGAATAGACGTTGAGACCTAACAAACCCAAATCTATTAAGCTCTACTTTCCGCTCCTCTTGCTCCCCGCGGTGGCCTATAATGATTCTAAGCATTAAAGTGTACGCCGCCCAGCAGAGGAGAGTTAAGAGAGAATTAGAAAAAGCAATAGAGAGATTTAACTAAAAAAAAACAACACAAGTAGGGGAGAGGGCCCAGTTGTGACTCAGGCCCAGTTGTGACTCAGGCCCAGTTGTGACATTCTCAAATATTTTTGAAATGCGGTATTGAATGACAGTTTGAGCCCTGTAAATCATGTTTGTTAGACGTTCTGCAGTTTTTGGACAGACCCCAACGTTAATAATCGTATTGTATATATGCGTACCAAACATCGTGTTGAAAATCGTGCGAAAAAGTTTTTTTGATTTTTTTTAAAAGTATCAAAATTTTGTAAAATTAACAGTGAAAATGTGAGTGTAATGCATTAAAATATTCTATTTGCCGTATATTTTGTGATCCTATAAGGATTTATGTGATTATGTAGTGTCTATAAAAAATATACATATAAACTTTAAACTATGAAAAGGCCCGGTTATGACTCAGCTGGGGTGCCCAGTTATGTCCCATTTTTTTTTTGCAATAGGATTATGTAAAATTGTCAAATTCAAACATTTTTGTTGTTGTATAAAAACAAGGAAAGGAAATTTACTTAATGAGACCAGTTTGTCCGAAAATATTCTGGAAGATCTCGAGCGGGAAGGTGCGGGATTGTTTCATTTGGTAAAAACACAAATTAAGTAATGTTTGGGAATTAAAAAACTTTATATAGTTTAAGTCAATGTTCATTTGTGTTTTTCATTATTTTTGTCATTGAAGGCCTTCATAATAAGTAAACCATTAAATCACAACAATTGGAGTGATTTTCCTTTCATATTTTCTTATTTTCAGTGAATTTCTTAAGGTGAGTCATAACTGGGGCACTTTTTTTTCGGCCTAAAAAAAGTTATCCACATTAAACCTGTTCCAAAATTTTTTGAATAACTCAAATAAACATACATTCTTTGGAAAAAAGTTGCGTTTAGTTAATATTTAAATGTTAAACTTCTAAATTTAACTGGGCCCTCTCCCCTACTCTATACCCCCCTACACTATGTCTCTCAACACAGTACAATGGAACATAAATGGGTACAAAGATAAATACCATGATCTCTCTCTCTCTTAATAAAAAACTACAACCCACATATTGTAGCTTTGCAAGAAACCCACCTCCACACATCTGACAAAAATATTCAAACGCCCAAAAAATATGCATTATATCACAATAACGATATAGATGTTCTAGCCCCAAGAGCAAACAGAGGAGTAGCTCTTCTAATATCTAAAAACATTGAACACAAAATCATTAATTGTCAGTCTAACATTTTAGCCATTGCCGCAGAAATACAAGCAAAAATCCCGTTTATAATTATTAATATATATCTTTCACCTACAGACAAATTTATTGAGCAAGATTTTCATAACCTGATAAATAACTTCAATAAACCAGTGATGTTAGTAGGAGATTTTAATGCCTGGCACTCAACCTGGGGATCACCCACAAACAATCAAAGAGGAAATGTTATAGCTCGCTTTATTCAAAATAGTAACCTCATTCCTTTAAATAATGGGGACCCCACTCACTACTCCACACATAACACCTTCACCCATGTAGACTTAACATTCTGCTCTCCACCCCTTAATCTCAACGCATCCTGATTTACAGACGAAGATCTTTATGGAAGCGACCACTACCCCATACGAATTCAACTATTTCCGTCAGCCCACACTCACACAATACACAAAACACACAGATATAAACTTCATTTAGCAAACTGGAAATTATTTCAGGAAAACTTAAATAAAAATGCACAAGAACTAACTATAACAAATAATACAAATCAGTCAGCAGCCAGACTGCTAAAAATAGTCAAAACATCTGCTAACAAGTCAATACCCACCTCCAACCCCAATAAAATAAAGAAACTCAGCGTTTACTGGTGGACCACAGAGCTAAACGAACTAAAAAAGGAAAAGACTAGGTGTCTTAGCAAGCTTAGAAAACACTTAAACACCGAAAATATGTTAAATTACAAAAAAGCGAACGCCAAGTTTAAATATGTAGCAAAAATAAACACAAAGAACAGCCTTTACAAAATTTACGGAAGACATAAACCCTAACACAACAACAAAAGCTCTCTGGGACAAAGTACACTTCATCACAGGGATTAGGAAAAACACATACGTACATGCCATAGAAACGGAGACAGGAAACACCTGCGACCCAACAGAGATAGCGAATGCATTTTGTAAAACATGGTCCGATTACTCACAAGACTCAAACTTCTCAGAAGCTTTCAAACAAAACAAAAACACCTACCTAGCACAAACCACGTACAATCTCAGACATAGAGCCAAAATAATTGAAAAACCCATAACATCTATTGAACTCCAATCTTGCGTCAGTTCTCTAAAAGGATCTACTCCCGGACACGACAATATAAACTATGAGATGATAAAAAAATTTACTCCATCAGCATACAACAAGCTCCTAGAACTCTACAATAGAATACTAGATACCAACATAATCCCCCACCAATGGAAAATTGCAACAATAATACCAATTAACAAACCTAACAAACCAAAACATCTGCTAAACAGTTATCGCCCCATATCCTTGCTTCCCTGTCTATCCAAGATCCTAGAAAAAATAATATCAAAGCGGATTATTTGGATGCTTAACCAAGAAAACCTCCTCTCTACTAACCAATATGCATACAAACAAAACCGTTCCTCCATTGATCCTCTACTAATAACGGACAATTACATCTGCAACAATTTGTCCACCAGAAATCACATATCGGTCCTATCAATCGATATGGAAAAAGCTTTTGACAGAATAGGCGCATACTGTATCTTACAACAACTACTTGAATGGAAGCTCGGCCCAAAAATAATAAACTTTGTACGCAACTATCTAAATAATCGAAGGATCAGAGTCAAAATTAACAACACTCTCTCAAAAGCTTTTGATTTAAAAAATGGAATCCCTCAAGGTTCCCCGCTGTCTGTTACCCTTTTTCTTGTCGCTTTCAATAAATTAAATCAACTGATCAATGAAAACAAGTTTTTCTCTCACACCATGTACGCGGATGACCTCTGTCTCTTTTTTTAAACCAAACGAAGGCTACAACACTCAAATAAACAATCTCTTTGCCAAAATCCACAATTGGTGTGACATTAGTGGCACAAAGTTGTCCGCCGAAAAATCTACCCATCTACACATATGTAAAAAACACAAATGCAATAACATAGAAATAACAATTAATAATGTAAACATACCAAAAACAAAACACCTTAAAATTCTAGGTCTAACATTTGACAATAAGTATACCTGGAATGAACATGTAATAAGATTAACCAATACTTTAAATAATAGACTAAATGTAATTAAATGCTTAAGTAATTATAAGCTTAAATGTAACACCTCATCCCTCATTAACATAGCAAAATCCATTATCCTCGCTAAAATTGATTACGGCTTTGCCATTTATGGAAAAACCTCTAAAACAAATTTAAAAAAATTATCCACTCCCTATCACTCCTCTATACGACTTTCACTTGGCGCCTTCCGCACTACTCCCATCAAAAACATGATCGCAGAAAGTGGACTCCCTGACCTAAACAGTAGGCTGCAATGGAGCTTCAGCAGACACATTAAAAACATTATAAATGCAAAGGGATCTTCGCTACAAGACCCACTAACCAAACTACTGAGACGTAAGAGACGCATGAAAAAACCATCCAGTCTGGAAATTATAAGCAACAAAGCTGCAGATCTTAATATAATATGTCCAACGGAAAGAAAATACAAGGAAAGCCTCCCACCATGGACAATAGCCAACAGCTCCATTCTGTTCGACCTTGCGCAACACAAAAAAGACACAACACCAAACGAAGTCTACAAAAAACGATACAACAAAATCAGAGACGAACACAACCTATGGACTTTTCCCTTCACTGACGCATCCAAATCAAATAACACAACAGCCTTTAGTGTAGTCACTGAGGACAACAGAATTATAAAAGAGGCAGTAACCCCACAATACACGTCAATATTCACAGCAGAAGCAGAAGCCATCCTCAGCGCGGTAGAGTTTGCAGTTAACGCAAGAAGAACAAAGTTTGTGATTTGCACTGACTCTCTCTCCACACTCTTGGCCGTTAGCAACCCAAACAAAAGCGATCCTACAATAACAAAAATTCGGGATAAAATCAACTCAAACCCCAAAAGGCTAAAACTACTATGGACACCTGGTCATATTGGTATCAAAGGGAAGACACAAGCGGACACAGCAGCAAAATGCGCCACAAAATATCCTCTACATCTGCATAACACTTACAACAAAAAGGACATCAACAAATTAATCAATTCAAACACCACAGCAGAGCTGAAGTCAACGTGGAATCACTACACACATTTCTACAAAACCATTAATCCAGAAATGCAACCAACTAACCTGCCAATAAAAATTCAAAGGAAACATGCAGTAATATATACACGATTCCGGCTTGGTCACACAAAACTTACTCACGAACACATACTAAACAAAACACCTCCACCCATCTGCCCGTACTGCAATAGAAATAACCTCACAATCCAACACCTTACCTACCAATGCCAACACATTATCAATATAAGCAAATCCCTAAATTGCCCACCCCCTAACATTCTCATCTCAGAGGCTAACCTCTCTAATATAAAAAACTTTATAAAAATAATTAATACATTAAATATCTTAGAATAATTGTAAAAAATAGTATAAAAACTCCAGCCTGAAGGCCTTTGTCGCTCTGGCTCAAAACTCATTGTAACCTAGAATTAATTCTTTTTTACAATTAAATAATAATAATAATAATAATGCAGATTGTGGTAGCTGAAGGTTCTCCTGCTTCTTACCAGGTTTCTACTCCCTTTAAAAACAAATTAAGGCGAACAATCACAGAACCCAGACTTAACTCAGATACTGTACTAGACAATCTAAAAAAAAGCAATGAGGTTTCACAAGACACCCGGGTAGAGCGAAGCTCTCTAGGAATTCGTCGAGTAAACAATGAACTACAGTCATATACAATAGCAGAAATGATTGAACATGAACAACAAATGAAAATTCGACAACTTCAATACTTGAAATTTCACGCTAATTTTAGTTTTTAAATGCCAATGTCCTTCCAATTTCGCAATTGCAAATGATAAAATTTGTCATTATTAGCTTTTAAATTGAAAAATTGAAAAAAAAAACTAAATTTTTCAAAATCATAATTTTTGAATTCTGAAAATTTCAATTTCCCGAAAATTTCATTCACAATGTAGAAAAATTCAAAACTTTGCACTTCCAATAAAAGTGGTCCTTGTCAACTTTCACACGTAAATCAATTAAAATTTGGAAGATTTAAATTTTTTCCCATTTTTTCTTTTGAAAATTTTAAAAACTCCAAATTTAATATCATAATCAATACAATTGAATTAGTGATTAGCGATTAGTGCTTGTCAACTTACAGATTTTAAAAAATCAAAATTTTGAAAAATTCTAATTTTAAAATTCTGAAAGATTAAATTTTGCGCTTCAGATTTTAAATTCCAATTTTAGTCGGATTTTGCAATTTTATATTATTAAAAATCCAAATTTGTCAACATCATAATTTGGAAATTCTGAAAATTTGAGTTTCCCCCAATTCATTCTGGAAATTCACAAAAATTTTAAACTTTGCAATTGAATACGATGAAATCACTCCTTATTCACTTTCAAATTAGAAAACACTGAAATTTTTAATATCACAAATTTTTTATTTTCGAAAATTTGAATTTACGAGAAGTGGAATGACCCTAACCTATGAAAAAACAAATAGGAAAAGTTCTAATTCGGGAAATACATAATACAAAACTTATCGAATAACTTAAAAACGGGATCTTTCGTATTCGACTCAAGTTTTGTATAGTTTATCGATAATCGAACGGCTGCCGAAGACCTCACACAAAAAAATCATGAACAAGTGGTTGGGGGAGGGAGGAGGAAGCAGATCTATGTCGCTTTGTTGAGAGAAGACACATGAAAAAATTGATCGCTGCTTTGTATTTGCTGCACTCGTTTTCTTGATTTGAGGCAGAATTTGATGAAGTTTCATTTTGCGCAGTGTAAAGCAACATACGCACACAAGCAAATGCACACATACAACTAAACTTTTTTAGCGCTCTCTTTGTGCCGGGCCCTGATTTAGATCAGAGCCAGGCACTCATATCCCCCGGGGGACGAACACGTTCGGCTCGTCGTATGCGTGTAACCGAACGGCTGCCGAAGTCCTCACACAAAAAAATCAAGATGGATTTAGTTTTCCTCAGCATTTCGACGCAAGCAGGTCTATGTCGCTTTGTTGAGAGATGACACATGAAAAAATTGATCGCTACTTTGTTTTTCTATCTTTCTCTTGCATCAGTTTAGCTGCTGTACTCGTTTTCTTGATTTGAGGCAAAATTTTGTCAACTTTGTGTAAAGCAACACACGCAGACAAGCAAGTGCACACATACAACTACATTTTTCTAGCGCTCTCTTTGTGCCGGGCCCTGATTTAGATAGACTATTCTCTCTGACTAGACAGAGAGACATAGGCGGACCAATCACGGGTGTTTCAATGTCGTCGGTCCTTGTCTCTCACGAACAGTAAAGAGAAACGAAAATCTGACGCGCTGCAGATCTGACGTCTGACGATTTTTAAAAATAATTTCCTACCGCGACGCGCCTAAGAGAGCTTCGCTCTAAAAAATTTTAAAGATTAACAGGACATTAGCAATTTACACATCAGACAGTATTTTTCAAATACATAGTACTAGAAGTGTTCTCTAAACATTTTTTTCACAATAAATTATTTAAATTACTTAGGTGTACAACTCTTTTAGACGATATCACTAATACGACTGATAAAAAAAAAAATAGTCAATGATTATCACAATAATAACAATCACCGGGGTATTGATAAAACATTAATTAATACACACACATCTCACACACCCTCATTCAAACCATCTAGCTCCCGATGGTAATTAGAGCTTCGCGTACTTAGCCTTGGAAATTATAAAATCCAAATTAAAAGGTCACGCGGGTAATACCCTAAACTCTGAAACAACGATTGACACTTCCAGATACTCAGTGCTAAATAACAAAGTATATACGGTTAACTTGAGTCTCAATAATTTCGTATCATTCAAAAATGCAACAGATAAAAATTTAACATTTCTGATTGATACAGGTGCACATATTTCAATTATAAAAGAAAATTCTGATGTCTTTCATGACATCCATACAAATAAAATTATAGATATTCGAGGCATGGCAGAAGGAGTTATAAAATCCAAAGGATTAGCCTCAATTGAACTCCAAACAGACAAATACATTATTTCATATAAATTCAATTTACTTCATGCAGATTTCGCAATACACTGCGATGGAATAATAGCACTAGATTTCATAAAAAGATTTAATTGCCAATAAGATTACAATAGTTCCGAGAATCGGTTAATAATTAGACCACAAAATCTAACGTATCCTATCTATGTTCCAATAACATTTAGTTCTGGTACTAATTCAACACTTCTACCAGCAAGATCTCAAGTAATACGCAAAATAGAGTTGTCTTCAGCAGAACAAAACACTTTAATTTCCAATCAGGCAATTAAACCGGTTGTTTATTTCGGAAACACGATTGCGTCAGCCCAGAATGCTTTTGTGGGATTCCTAAATACAACAGATACATGCCAAATGATAGGATATAAATAATTTAAAATTCGAATCACTTTCGGACTACGAGGTGATTCAAAACCCAACAGAAAATACAAAGGAGTCTGTACTTAATAAATTATAGAAAAATTTTCCACCATTGTTTAAAAAACAACATGAAGAAAAATGCACACAGTATAGTGATGTGTTCGGACTTGAAACCGAACCAATCACTACAAATTAATTTTTATAAGCTACAATTGAGACTTAAGGATGATGAACTGGTATACGTAAAAAATTACACAGGCCGTCATTTTTGAGGTCATGAAAAAGTGTTTAAAGCTTAATAAGTCTCCTATAGTAATTGGGGGTGCTGATCACGGCCCTGTACTCGGTTTTTCTCTATCACTTCAGGATTTCGAAAAAAATGCGTTTAAATTATTCAAAATGACCTCATTTGCAATATATTATTCCATGATGTAGGCATAATATTGTAATAAAAACATTATTATTTTATCCTATTAATATGCTAGGCTTGATTTAAAAGAAATATACAAAATATCAAAGAGTTATTTCTTTGTTATAATGTATAATATTTTACACTCTGGATATGTTTTTATAATGAGTAAAATTTGAACCAAAAAGTATGCTAGAGAGATTCCAAGAATTGTCTGCTTTTAAATTTTAAAGAATTGTGGGAATTTGATGCGTGTTATTGTTTGTTAGTTATATGTGCAAACAAGAACTTATTTTCTTACACGGAATATTCAAAAATCTGTTGAAAAAGTTGAAAATTTTTGTATTAAACATTCTATAGTATACTTTTGGGTGCTTATTTTTCAACCCCAGATCTCCAGTTTTTAAAAAATCTGGACGTATGGACAAAAACCAAGTATGCAGTTAGAATCAGCCTACCCGAATTATTTAGGAACACCTCTCAAATTAACGTCAGCAAAAATCATGTCGGCCTGTGTTATCGATGTCCGCATAGCCCAATCGAAGAAATCAAGCATCAAGTTGGAAAGTTAATTGAACAAATATTGTCGAACCGTTTGTATCACCCTACAATAGCCCACTCTTGTTAGTCCCAAAGAAATCACTTCCGGGTTCTAACGAGAAAAAATGGAGATTAGTAATTGACTATCGCCAAATAAATAAAAAATTGCTTTCAGATAAATTTCCACTCCTTAGAATTAACGATATTCTTGATCAATTGGGTCGAGCTAAATATTTTTCATGCCTTGATTTAATGTCAGGTTTTCACCAAATTGAACTTGAGGAAAACATAAAAAATATTACGTCTTTTTCCACAAGCAATGGTTCATATCGCTTCACGCGATTACTATTTGGTTTAAAAATAGCGCCTAAGCTTGTTGAACCAAATTTGTTACAGTACCCAGATTTTAGCAAAGAATTTTGCATAATCACGGATGCAAGCAAACACGCATGTGGAACAGTTTTAACTCGAAACTATAATGGACTCCAACTCCCAGTTGCATATGCATCACGAGGTGAAAGCAATAAGAGTACTACAGAACAAGAATTAGCAGCAATACATTGGGCAATAACACATTTTCGACCATATATATTTGGCAATTATTTAACAGTTAGAACTGATCATAGACATTTGACATATTTATTTTCTATGGTAAACCCAAGTTCAAGATTAACACATATGGGACTCGAATTAGAAGAATTTACTGTAGAGTATCTAAGAGGGAAAGATAATTTTGTGGCCCTGTCAAGAATAGGAATGTCCGATTTAATTGACATGAACAAAAAAGTCCTGAAAGTCATTACCAGGTACCAAAGCAGACAAAACAATTTCTGCGCAGAAAATAAACAAGAACTATTGCCAAGGCAAAATCTTGAAAAAGCTTCCAAGCCCAACGTATATGACGTTATTGTAAATGATGAGGTACGAAAAGTAGTGACCTTGCGAATAACTGATTCTTTGACCACATTCAAACATTTCAAGAAAGTTATAGCAAGAATTGATCTTTGCGATATGTATACCAATGGAATTCTCGACTTAGGTCAATTTTTTTTTTAAGAGCTCGAAAAAGGAGCCGGAATACTTAGTATTTGCCAAGTCAAAGTGGCACCGAGCGACAAGATCTTTCAATATATATTCTATTTCAATAGATTCTCAAAAAATATTGGCAATAAAATTTTACAATTTTAAAGAGTAGCGCTACTCAAGTCGGTAACCCAAATAAATAATGAGAAAGAAAAAGAAGCTATTTTGTCTACATTCCATGACGATCCAATTCAAGAAGGTCATACAGGCATAAATAAAACAATTGCAAAAATAAAGAGACGGTATTATTGGAAAAACATGACTGAATATGTAAAAAAGTACATTAATAAATGTCAAAAATGGCTGACGTCGAAAACAACAAAACATACAAGATCACCGATGACAATAACCGAAACTCCACAATATGCTTTTGACAGGATATTAGTAGACACGATCGGTCTACTACCACGTTCTGAAAATGGGAATGAACACGCAATTACACCTGTATGTGACCTGAAAAAGTATTTAGTAGCAATTCCTGTTGCAAACAAAAGTGCAACAACAGTAGCAAAAGCCATATTCGAATCCTTTATTCTGAAGTGCGGTCCAATGAAGACGTTCATTACGCCCATGGAAACTGAATACAAAAATTCAATAATAAATGACTTGTGCAAATATTTAAAAATATACAATATTACGTCTACTGCACACCATCACCAGACCTTAGGTACCGTTGAAAGAAGTCATAGGACATTCAATGAGTACATTCGTTCATATACATATATCAGTAGATAAAACTGATTGGGATATATGGTTACAATATTTTGTGTATTGTTTCAACACAACTCCATCAGTAACACATAAATACTGTCCCTATGAACTTGTATTTGGTAAACAAAACAATTTACCAATTCATTTTAATATCATAAACAGAATAGAACTTTTATATAACGTAGATGATTATGCTAAAGAAGTTAAGTTTAGATTAGAACTAGAATATAATAAAACTAGAACAATGTTACAAGAACATAAGGAAACTGGTCATTCAGCCTATTTAGGACCATTCGAA
This sequence comes from Drosophila tropicalis, assembly GCF_018151085.1. Taxonomy (NCBI): domain Eukaryota; kingdom Metazoa; phylum Arthropoda; class Insecta; order Diptera; family Drosophilidae; genus Drosophila; species Drosophila tropicalis. The sequence continues at coordinate 1,716,744 of NW_027173405.1, forward strand.
GTTATAGAAATAGCCAAAAATAACAACATTAAAATTAGAAACCATAAAAATAAGGTACAAACAGTACATAAGGATAGATTAAAAATCTTCAAAAATAATTTAAAAAAAAAGGTGGAGCGGATTTCAGCACCGCAAACTAAAATACCATCTACATCTGTTGAATTTAAAATATGAACTGATTTTATTAACAGAAGTATGGAGTTTATATAGGGAACCTTAGGCTCTAGGAGGTAACAATTGTTCTTAAAATATCTTATTCTAATGAGACTCAAACCCAAGATTTCGGGGGTTGAAAATTATTATTATTTTGGGCACGGCGTCGGCCACTTCTACAATGTGTGTGGCTGATTGTAATTCTGGTCATATGCTAGATTAGTTGTTTGTGACAACAGTTGTATTATATTTTCGTTAGTGCATCTGATTTGGTGAAGCTGCTTCAGATGAACACGATGTTTATCGTTAAACATTCTGCAAAGGGCCGCCAAATGTGACGTTTTGGACTTTTTTTAATAGTTAGTTTTCTTATACAAATTAATTTAATATTGTCATTAGTAAGATAACTGTTGTTAAAGAAGCATGACGAGCTAAGTACATGAGAGAAGTTAAACCTAACAAATGAATGTTATCCTTCTTATAACTGACGTCCTATTCTGTTGTATAGTTTACCAAATTGGTTTACTAATATCGCCCGATGCCTAACAATTTTTTGTTTCGGGGTATTTACCCACTCCTGATGTGTATTACTGTGTTGACTTCTAGCCTTTTTATATGGTGGAGACTTTGAAGACCAACTACTTCTACCTCTCGGCTTTTGCTCCACTGTTTTGTCATTTCACTGATAGCTGAACTTTAAGCGTTTATTCTGTTTAACTGTTGCCCATTTATGAACATTTTGCAATATCTGCCTTTTTTGTTCTATAGACTCGGACAATTTGTTACCGGAATCTATTTTGACACTATTTTTTAGATGATCATTATTTAATATAACATTTGGCATCTGAATATTCTCATTTTGTACTGGCTCTGTGATATATACTTTTTCTTCCCCACATTTTACTTTACCTCCAAACTGAGGTCCTGCCAGCGGACATAAACTTATTTCTTTTTGACTTTCAAAAATTATTTGTTTTACCTCAGCTTTTATCTTACCTCTAAGGTGAGGTCCTGCCGGGGGAGTCGAATGCGAATCTTGAGTTTTGTGGATGAGTTTGTTTTGAATTGTCTTGTATCATCACTATTACCATTCTTCTTCTTTTCCCAACGCTTTTTTAAGCCTGTGACATCTATTGTTGTTGCCACTACAGATTTATAACTTTTTGATTTGTTGCATCCCGAGACGATCCAACCAAATTGAGTATTTTAACCTAGTAGGCCATCAATCTTTGTAACTCCTTCTTTAATGATTTGGGTATATACCTACGTTTACCCCCATTATTATATCAACCTTACCAGGTTTATTAAAGGTAGGATCAGCAAGTACGTAGGTTTGCCATTTTGACATATCCACGCTTACTCTTTTTAATGGAAGAGCTTTTATTAACTTTGGCAACACAATTGCCTCAACCTTAAGAAGTTGTTTCCATGGATTTCGCGTCTTCACATTTATTTTTACCTTATATTTTGATTTTTTGGCTTTTATTGACGACACGCCACTTATTTCTGTATATTGTTTAATTTTAGGTAAATTTAGTATTTTAGCCGCCTCTTCAGACAAAATGGTACTCTGTGAACCACTATCAATAAGGACTCTTAGAGTCTTATATCCTCCATTTACATTTTTTACTTGTATTAGAGCTGTAGCCAACAGTGTTGATTGTGCCGTTACACAAGTATTAACTTTCTCCTTTTTTTTTTCAAAATGGAGTAAGGTATGGTGTCCCTTACTACACAATGAACAGACCATTTCAGCTGAACCTAACAATAGATGAGCCACCATGCTCTTAGCTTCCTCCTTTAATGCGGATTTTAAATAATTTAACTTAAGAGCAAGACTTAAATTTTATATTTTTTGAATTAATTCCGTAAATAATTCCACAAACAGGTCCCATTCTCTTTGGCAACACCGGTAGTTCGCCTCTCGCGGTTACATTCTCAACTTTCAAATTTTTCTGATCGTTTATTTTTTCTTCTAGCGCTACCAAGGTATTCTGAAGGTCGAACTCTAATTTTTCTATGACCTCTTTAAACGTATCATTACCTATAAACTCAACTGTATAAGCTTGGCACATCTGTACCTTCCTGAACAAGAATTTTATTTTTTATACCCTTGCAAAAAGGGTATATTAATTTTGGTCAGAAGTGTGCAACGCATAGAACGAAGCATCTCCGACCATACAAAGTATATATATTCTTGATCAGCACGACGAGACGAGTTCAAATAGCCATGTCCGTCCGTCCGTCCGTCCGTCCGTCTGGATGAACGCAAACTCCCTTCTAGACCGTAAGAGCTACAGAGCTGAAATTTTGCACATAGGCTTGTATATACTGCAGGGGTTGTATATCTCGGATTCAGCCGGATTCACTATATCATATAGCTCCGATACAAACCACAAAGCCACGAACAGTGACTTTTCTCAATAACTTCGTTATTATCTGTGCTATTATCGTGAAACTTAATATTAGAGAGTTTATTACGCCTATAAACGACTGTGCCAAATTTGATCAAGATCGGATTACTTTATCATATAGCTCCCATAGTAACGATCGGTCAAAAACAGTGACTTTTGTAAATAACTTCCTTACTTTTACCGCGATTGCTTTCAAATTAAACATTTGTTAGTTTAATATATCTGTTAATGACTGTGTCGAATTTGATTAAGATCGGGCGACGATATCGTATAGCTCCCATAGGAACCATCGGTCGAAAACAGTGACTTTTGTAAATAACTTCGTTACTTTAAATGCGATTGCTTTCAAATTAAACATTTGTTAGTTTGATATATCTGTTAATGACTGTGCTGAATTTGATAAAGATCGGGTGACTATATCATATAGCTCCCATAGGAACGATCGGTGGAAAACAGTGACTGTTATCAATATCTTCGTTATTTCCTATGATTGTAGGCCATTATTTCGCAAACATAATCCTTTTTAGATAAAACGTTCTTCCAGATTGATGGCTAATAGGTAAGGAAAGAGTTACCAAAAAAGTTGCAAGGGTATACAAACTTTGACGCGGTCGAAGTTAGCCCCGGCCCTCTGGTTTCTTCTAACGCTACTTCCTGAACAAGAATTTTATTTTTTTAACATACATTTCGCCTGTTCTATTGTTTATCGGACGTAAAGCTTTGCTCACCATGTCCAAATATTCCTGCAGCTGACGAACCTTTTCTTGCAATTTCTCCTGGCTAACATTAGCGTTCTCATTACTGGAGGTCGGGTTTCCTCGCGACTCTGCGTTGCTGTCCTCAGAATTGTCTAACATCGTTGCATATGTTCAATGTTTTCTGAATCAACAGGGCCCTGCCTGATTGCCTCTCCTTTGGCTATTAATCTGGCTATCATATCTAAACCTTCCTCATATTTTCCTTTTGAAAAATAGAGATGTTCGGTTACTCCAATCTGTAGCATTTGGCTATTGTAACTAATTCATTGCTTCTGCAGGTCCCTTACTTCATTAAGAATTTTGCTAGTAAACTTACTAGCATCTATCTCTTTTATCTTTTTCAACTTTTTTTTTTTTTTTTTATCACCAATTTTGGTTATTATTTTTTTTAACTTTCCCTACTCGATCATCGCAGTGATCTTCCCACCTAATGTTTTGCATAGCTTTACAGGCTATGCTGCTATCGGGCAGATAAGGCTCCGCTCATTTTCACAATTTTTGTATCTTAGAATATATGTACATATGTATATTATTTCTTATTTATAATCTGCAACTGCTTTTTTCGCATCAGCTGGTCGTCGCCGTTTGGCTTGGTGATGCTCCCTCGAAGGCGTAAAAGACGGCCTGCCTTTCACGCTCGTTGTCAGCTGCTGATGTCCAGGGCCTATGGGCTCAGGCGGTACCGGTGCCGGTCATCGCACCTGATTTTCTTGTACACATGTATGTTCTCCAGTCGCCTCTTCCTGGCAACTATCTTGTTGCTTTGCAACTGCGTCGTCGATCTGCTTCTTGTTGCCGACTTGCAACTGCCTCGTTGATCTGCTTCTTGTTGCCGACTAGCAACTGCCTCGTTGATCTGCTTCTTGTTGCCGAATTGCAACCGCCTATAGTGTATATATAGGCCAGGATATATATTTTTTTATACTTTCGATATTAGGGCTTCGAATACGCCACACACAAACAAGAGTTAATTTATTTTGCAACCTTTAGCTGATCTTAGCATTTATACTCGCATAAGACTTCAGACTTTAAGGAGCTGATTCACTCTCTGAGTCTCTTACCGCTGGTGGGGGAAACTACAGAGTTCCATTTTCTCGAAGGACCAAAATGAAGAGGATTTCAGCACCGCAAACTAAAACACCATCTTCATCTGTTGAATTCAAAATATGAACTGATTTTATTAACAAAAGTATGGAGTTTATATAGGGAATCTTAACTCTAGGAGGTAACAATTGTTCTTAAAATATCTTATTCTAATGACCCACGTTTTGAGGGGGGTTGAAAATTGTTTATATTTCATGCTCAGCGTCGGTTACTTGATACTGCGCCGCTGTTTCAATCTTAAGTGTTTTCCACAGAGTGTGGTAGTAGATTTTTGTTTTTGGATTTAAGCAATAATTGTCATATGAATCTTTATGACTTATTTTTCTTGTATGTTTTGTATATTTCTTTGTTCGATCTGATTTGGTGAAGGCATTTCTGATGAACACGATGTTTATTCTTAAACAAAATGAAAATATAAAAAAATTTTATGGATTCAATTACTATAATTAATTCATCTAAAATACATATATACATACAATTCAACAGTATGTCAAAAAAAAATAAAAGAAAAAAAATTTGTCTCTCCAGACACAAACTAAACTAAAAATATCAAAGAAGCTAACATCGGCTATGCCGAAGTTTATATACCCTTGCAGTCCTTGGCAATAATATTTTTACATTTTGAAATTTCTTTCCCTGCAACTCAATTCATCAATATACAAACAAAACAATTTTAGTCTTTTTACTACAATTTGTACTTCTTCTTCCCTCATTCCCTAAGCAAAGCAACGCACGCATACACATACAGTTCATGTAGCGTTGCGTCTGTGTGTATGCATGTGATCTGTTGATGACGTATGCCGTAGTAGACAGCAAGCAGCGCTGCCGACAGAGCTGGGAGCAGAGCGGCAATTGTTATATTGACTGTAACTTGTGTTATATTTATCCGATCCGATTCAAATTTTCGGATCTTGGGTTTTATACCTAATATTATCACATATGTAAATTTCATAGCGATACTCCAATTTTTATAAAAATGTTTGTTCTGGAGCTATTTGATATAGTAGTCCGATCCTGATAATTCTCATACTTGATCTCCGCCCGATGATAAAAAGCACAGAAAAACTTTCAGTCAGAAATTTTTGTAAGGTTGCTGAGTAAAACGCAACGTTGCTGATCAAGAATATATATGTATATATACTTTATGGGGTCGGAAACGTCTTCTTCTGTGCGTTACAAACATCTGACTGTAAGATTCCAATTATTTACAAAGTTTGTTAAATGCTCATGCATATACCGAAACCAGTATTGTAGTATCGATTGTTAGTGATAAGTATCGATTGTTAGTAATAAGTATCGATTGTTAGTACTAAGTATCGATTGTTAGCGATAAGTCCTCGATAGGTGGCGAGACGGCGTCTCTCTTCTTTTCCGGCGACGCAACGAGCAAGTTGTCTCTGCGCAGAAAACCAAAAATTGAATCCGAAAAATACAAACTAATCGCTATCATTTTTACCCAATAATTAGGTGTTTACAACTCAGAAGTGGGATGACCACACGAAAGGATAAATATTTCGGGACACGGTAGGCCACACGTTCCACATCTAGGATGACCGCCTCCACGCCCACCGCTGCTGGTGCACCCACTGCTGTGACTACCACTGCAGTAGCGGCGGCCACTGGAGCCGCCGCGGCTGCGCCTTCCGCTGCAGTACCGAGAGCCGCTGTGCCAACTGCTGACATATTCGCCCCTGTCGGGCCCGCCGCTGCTGGGCCAACTGCCGCCACACTCGCTCCTGCTGGGCCCGCTGCTGCCGCATCCGCCCCTGCTGGGCCAACGGCTGCCATACTCGCCCATGTTGGGCCAACTTCTGACATATTCGCCCCTGCCGGGCCCGCCGCAGCTGCATCCGCCCCTGCTGGGCCAACCGCTGCCACACTCGCCCCTGCTGGGCCAACTGCCGCCACACTCGCCCCTACCGGGCCAACTGCTGACATGCTCACCCCTGCCGGGCCAACTGCTGCCACACTCGCCCCTGCCGGGCCCGCCGCAGCTGCATCCACCCCTGCTGGGCCAACCGCTGCCCCACTCGCCCCTGCTGGGCCAACTGCCGCCACACTCGCCCCTGCGGGCCAACTGCTGTCATGCTCACCCCTGCCGGGCCAACTGCTGCCACACTCGCCCCTGCCGGGCCGCAGCTGCATCCGCCCCTGCTGTACCCACCGCTGCGGTGTCCGCCGCTTACAGGCCACCTCTGCAGACTGCCGCCGCTGCACCCGCTGCCGACATTGCGCCCGCTGCCGCCATTGCGCCCGCCGCCGCCATTGCACCCGCTGCCGCCATTGTGCCCGCCGCCGCCATTGCACCCGCTGCCGCCATTGCACCCGCTACCGCCTTAATTGCTGCTGCGGCTGCCGCCGCTGCTGCCGCACACGCACAGTACCCTTCTGATAGCCAAACAAAGGCGACACCAGCCACTTAAGATTCTTATTTACCCCCATTCGTTGTTAACAATTGGAATCGAGGTCGATTCCTCGTCAGGACGGCCGAGTTGTAAGATTCCAATTATTTACAAAGTTTGTTAAATGCTCATGCATATACCGAAACCAGTATTGTAGTATCGATTGTTAGTGATAAGTATCGATTGTTAGTAATAAGTATCGATTGTTAGTACTAAGTATCGATTGTTAGCGATAAGTCCTCGATAGGTGGCGAGACGGCGTCTCTCTTCTTTTCCGGCGACGCAACGAGCAAGTTGTCTCTGCGCAGAAAACCAAAAATTAAATCCGAAAAATACAAACTAATCGCTATCATTTTTACGCAATAATTAGGTGTTTACATGACCAAATTTATAATACCCTCTGCAAGGGTATAAAAAAAAACAATTTTTCTAATATACACCTTTACCTTACCTTTATTTTACCTTTTACGTTTACTCAATTATCTAATGATTATTAATAACTCCATAATATTACGTTATACTCTAAAAAGGGGAGGTGTAGTATATTCATACAAATAATCTGTGGAGGTGCCTTGATTAAAACTTGCTGCTCGAAAGAAAAAAAAAAAAAAAAAAAAAACAAAGGAAGGCCGAATTTAAAAGACCCGCGAATGAACTGCTTGATTGCAGAAAGAAAGTTCACCACAGTGGTACATTTCCTTTTTCCCATTATGCCAATAGCGGATAATGTCACTTTGACAATTGACTTCGAGTCTAAACGACGATCAAAGCGAGGCCTAGAGCATAGGCGAACCATCTTGATAAATTGGCAACCGAGCGGAACAGTCCTTTGCAGGAAGGGAAAAAAATTAGTATTTCATTTTTTAATGTGTTTAAAATAACACAAGTAAATTTAAATCCGAATAAATACAAGCCATCCTCCATGGACTTGAATCGGCAATAAGAAGTCGCACCAGACACCAAGTATACTGGTGTTCTCTATGTCGAGAAATAGTTTTTGAGTAAGTGCAAAAATTTTCTTTGGTGGATTAAAGTTTGATAATTTCGCAAATAAAATTTTTGCACACAGATTTGCTAAGTCTCGGTACGTTCTAGCATAGTGCCTGAAAGGAAATTAAATTTGTATAGCTTTGAGTAAGCAGAAATTTATACAGCAGGTAATTGTACAGCTCTATAGAAGAAAAAAAAAACGCATTAATGACTTTCATATTTATCCCATATATGTATGTAAGGTTTAATGTTTATTATAATGGTTATTTAATAGGTTCATGTAAATACAGAGTCAATATATATGATGCATTTAATAGTTTTAAACAGACTTTTTACACAACTTCGAGACAACTTCGTACTTCGGCTAACGACCAACGAGAGAGACTGCCAACTGAGAGCCGATTACCCAACGAACACTTGCTTCCGAGCCAGACTACCCAGCAAACAGTGTAGTATGGTGCATTGCCAGCTATTTGGTATCTCTATCTCTTACATTCGGCCCTCCTGCTCATCCTCATCTGTCCCAGATGATAATATCTCGTCATTTTCGGAAACAAAACGCCATAATTTCATATTATCACAACTTGTTGATGTGATATTTGGTCCTTCGACGCTTGCCGCTTTTCTCACGTGTTTGCTCGATGTTAAACTGCGAAATGGGCTCTTCATTTAGGACCTCTAATAATCTTACATCCGCGTTGTTGTGCGTTTTGGTCCCAAACATTACTTCAAACGGTGATGACTTCAACGATGCATGCACATGGGAATTAATCGCTTTTTGGACCTTTGTGCCACAGGTTGTACCATTTTGCGGAATCATGAGCCGACAACTTTGCCATGATACTCAAGATCGAACGGTTTACTCTTTCGACTTGGCCGTTACCTCTGGCTACGCCTGTTGTTGTCCACACGTGCTCCACCTTGTTTTTATTAAGAAACTCAGCAAAGGCATTGGATGTAAACGCCTTTCCTCTGTCGCTGATTGTACGCCTTGGGAAACCGAACACAGCAGACCAGTCTGTGATCTTTTTAATAACTTCTTCATAGCCGGTTGCATCGTCTTTGCTGTCGAGAAATGCCCCACCTCATGCGACCCTTGGATGACGTCTCGTTCCATCAGTTTTGGAATAGCCAACAAATCATTGCCTTTTATAAAGAAGACCTCCTTTCAGCTTGAAATCTTGATATGGATGTTGTTTTAAAATTTCCAATACCGCCTTGATGAAGTTGTCTTCTAGATGGGCCTTTCTTATGCGAGTAGTCAATTCCGTTGCTACGACCATGCTTCTGAGCGGAAAACGGCTGAGGAAGTCCACGTGTCTCATCTTATCACCCGCCTGGTGAACTGCTTTAAAAGTGAAGTCTTCCATATACAAAATCCATTGCGAGACTTCTCTTGGTACATCGCTCTTAGTAGTTGTCTGCTTAAACGCTGCATAGTCAGTGACAAGATCAAATTTCAAACCTAAGAGATAGTGTCGAAACTTCTTGAGAGCGAGATAGGCTGCTTTGACCTCCAGATAATAGCTATGACGTTTGGACTCTGCTTCTGTGCTTTTTCTGCTCCAATAATAAACTGGATGAAGATGGCCATCAAAATGCTGCAGCAAAACTGCTCCAAATCCGTCTTTGGATGCATCCGTATGGAGTTCGGTTAACGCTTCCCTTGAGTAGATGTGCAACACCGTCTCCATTACCAGTAAATTCTTTAGTGTTTGCAGCGATTGCTGCTCTGCTTCTCCAATATTAAAAACAGCTTCCTTCTTGAGTAAGTTCGTCAGTGGACGTGGGACTTGTGCGTACCCAGGGATAAATTTTCGAAAAAACTGATTTTATGTCATTCGGCGTAGCAAATCGACTGACGGCTGCTGTGTTCTCCTTGCCAGGCCAAATTCGTCCGTTTTCAATAATATGGCCAAGAAAATTTATGCGTGGCTGCATGAAACTGCACTTCTTTCATTTCATCTTTAAGCCAAATTGGGCTGCCGTCTCGAGTACCATCTTCGTCCTTCGCATACAAACGTCGGGCGTCTCGGCATACAAAAATATGTCGTCCATGTAAAGCTCCATTACACCAGAGTTAATTAATTCTTGAAAAATATGACTAACGAACCTTATAAACGCCGCTGGAGAGTTTTTTAATCCAAAAGGCGCTTGATTGAACTCGAATATCCCATCTTTTGTGACAAATGCTGTATACGGCTTGCTTTGCTCCTCAATAGGCACATGAAAAAGTCCATTTTCCAGATCCATAATGGTAAACCATTTCGCCGGTTGTAGCTTTTCCAACACCTCCACTATAATCGGCACAGGGAAACAATCAACCAATACCATAGTGTTCAGCTTTCTGTAATCCACGCAAACACGAAGTGTTCCATCTTTTTTTTCACGACGACTACTTTGCTGGCGACATTTGAAGATGACTTTCGAACGATCCCTTGTTCGATCCATTGCTTGACTTGCTTCCTTACCTCGTTGGCTTCATCTGCTGCTAGGCGACTCGGTGAGTGATGAAACGGCTTGATCACTCCATCAGGAATAATCTTCAATTGAATCGGGCACTGCTTTACAACCTCTGATGACCCATGAAAACTGCTTTCAATCATCTGTTCAACCTCTTTGATATATTCTGGCGGAGCCATAAAAGAAAATTCTTCTGTGACATTATATATAAGTGCCAACTCGTTAATTGGAATTTCATCTGCATTCTCCTCCAGGAATGTATATCCTTGTTTATTGCCCACCAAACGGAACTTTTTGATCAAATCATCCCCCAGCAGTCCATCGTCATCAATCTGGCTATTCGGAAGTACTATGAACTTTTGGTTTGTGTTCAACTTATCCACGACCACATCTGCAGTGAAGTGTCCAATAGGCTTTGCTGTGCCATTGCCTAGACCGTGCAACATACGTACATCTTCAATTATTCCCATGTTTTTTAACTTCTTGAAAATACTCTCCTTGATCACTGAGACGTCTGATCCTGTATCTACCAGACATTCGACTTCTACACCATTTATACGGATTTTCTTCAAACGACTGCGATTGGAAATAACACGAACTTTATCAGCATTCTGAGGACAGTCACGGGATATATGTCCGTTTTGGTTGCACTTGAAGCATTTTGCTTCGGCGTCACATTGATTGCGCTTATGATTTCCCGATCCGCAGTTGAAACAATACTCTTTTTTAGCTATTTACCCGTTGTTCTGCTTGAAAAATGGGTTTTGTTGTTCTTTATTGCCTTTTGTTTCCGATATGTTTAAACGATCATAGATATCAAACTCTTCTTTTAAAGCCTTAAAAGACTTACAACGATACATTGCAAACTTATACTCATTTTTTATATCCAGACCATTGACAACGTGGCTTATAACAGCGGCATCTTCAATATAACCAAGTGAAGCTATCTTTTTCATTTGAAGTAAGTACTCATGCAGTGTCTCACTGATCTTTCTCTTTCTTTCTTGCAACAGCTGATGAATGTCAGCACTATTGTAGTTACATGCAAATTCCTCCACTAGGGCGCTTTTGAGTTCTTCATAATTGCAAATATTCTTGGATTCTAGAAACAGTTGGGCTGTACCACTCATTTTAGTTTTGGCATAGCAATATTTCTTTCAAATACTTCCAACCATTTTTCCACTTGTTTAGATTTTCCATCATATTCGCCCACGACTTTTCCAAAGTTGTTCGCAGAAATTTTCATTTGACCATCACGTTTCTCATCGGACAGAATTTTTAGGCTCAGCAGCTGTATTATTTGTTCCATTTTCGACTCTCCAGACTGTCCAGCTTTCATTTAGGAACACTTAAAGTTCATCTGTCATCTCGTTTTGTTGTTGTTTTAGATTTAGTATCTGCTATCTCTTTTTGACTCGGCGTCGACATGATATTTCGCGCTTTTTTTTTGTTCTGTCTCTTTTCCTCTTTTTTTCGCCTAACTAGAATGTTCTGTTTTGAATAGTACAACTTAATGTTTGTAGCTACTTGTAACAACTTTAACAACTTTTTAGCAGCATATAATAACTTAGCAACTTTTAACAAAACAACACTCGACTTTTCGCAATCACATATGTTCTGTATTCGACACGGGCGAGCCCCCAAATGTAAGGTTTGGATTAATTTAATGTTTATTATAATGGTTATTTAATAGGTTCATGTAAATACAGAGTCAATATATATGATGCATTTAATAGTTTTAAACCGACTTTTTACACAACTTCGAGACAACTTCGTACTTCGGCTAACGACCAACGAGAGAGACTGCCAACTGAGAGCCGATTACCCAACGAACACTTGCTTCCGAGCCAGACTACCCAGCAAACAGTGTAGTATGATGCGTTGCCAGCTATCTGGTATCTCTATCTCTTACATGTATATAATTTTTTTTGTTCGACAAATGCAAAGAATTCCAAAATTCATATTTATGTTGGATAGGGCAAGCAGCGAAGAAGTTATTTATAAAAGGGGACAACACAATTGCATTGGCACACGCTGATCAGTCAAATTTCGTAACGACACCGGCAAGTGCTAGGGCAAGCGATGAGAAGTGAAAAACAGCAAAAACATGCAAAAATTGAGTGTAAAAAAAAAAAAAGAGCGCGTTTGCAAAAATTTGTGTAGGCCTCTCAGTCGCCCCAGAGACGCCTATTTACAATCATATTGCTATTAGATTGCTCTAATAGCAATAAATACTAAGTTGCAACAACAAAGTGCGTAATTTTTACAAAAGCCATGTCCACCAATTCGGGCCCAAGCTCTCTCGATCCCCAACAGCAACAGCTACAAGAACTAATTGTACAACAACAACGCTCCAGCTCCAGGTTGTGTTGAAGGGGATTGAGCCATCGGTCCCTACCCAAGAAATAGCAGACGCGTTGGTCGAAAAAGGGTTTGCGGTCAAATCCGTTGTCAACATCATCAACAGGAACAAAGTCGCACAGCCGCTCTCTAAAATCGAGCTCCAACCAGATACAAAGCGGTCGAAGACAAATGAAGTGCACCCAATCTACAACCTACAGCTCCTATTGCACAGAAGAATCACTGTAGAGGAGCCCCATAAGAGACACCAACCACCGCAGTGTAAAAACTGCCAGGAATACAACCACACCTCTAACAACTGCAATCTCAGGTCAGTGTGTGTTGGCTGTGGCGAACATCATAAAGATGGCATTTGCACCAAGGACATAAACAATGTCGCACTAAGACTATGCAGTAACTGTGGAGGGAACCACACGGCCAACTACAGAAGATGTCCTGTCTTCAAGGATCATAAATCTCACCTAAACGGGCGCAAACCCCCAGCTGGACCAAAAATCACCGTCAACGCCTCTAAAACTACACCGGAGGTATTCTTCGCCAAGGCTGTTAGATCATCTAACATGCCTGCTACATACAGTCCTAGTGTATCCTTCGCTAGTGTGCTCCGAACTGGACAGACGGAGCCCGCAAAAGAGACCCCGTCACTCCACCATCTACAGAATCCGCAACCTAGCGCACCAGAGCTTGGCCAGCAAACTCCAAGTGGCTTAGAGGCCCTATTGATCTCACTCAATCAAAACATGACCACTTTTATGATGTTCATGCAAAACTGTATGCACGAACTGATGCGGAATCAAAACCTGCTTATCCAGAAGCTTATCGAGAATAAATAATGGCTTCCCTACTTCTATGTCTTTGGAATGCTAACGGCATCTCCAAGCACAAAAATGAACTGCAACTATTCCTAGACTCAAGTGAAATCGACGTTTTGCTGATTTCGGAAACACATTTAACATCAAAAAATAATTTTCAAATACCAAAATATACCTTCTATGCAACAAACCATCCAGACGGAAAAGCTCATGGCGGGACTGGTATCCTAATCAAAAACCGTATAAAACACTCGTTCCTCAATAGATTTGAAACACAGCACCTACAAGCAACTGCTATAACCGTCCAAACCAGCTGCGGCAACACTACATTGGTTGCCCTGTACTGCCCACCACGCTTCTCAATCTCTGAAAAGGAATTTACCGATTTCTTTAACACACTCGGAGATCGATTCATTGCAGCAGGGGACTATAACGCCAAACATACGCACTGGGGATCTCGCCTGGTAAATCCTAAAGGCAAGCAGTTGTACAACACAATAGTCAACCCTCTCAATAAGATGGATTGCGTCTCACCGGGTAGGCCTACTTATTGGCCCACAGATCCACAGAAAGTGCCTGACTTGATTGATTTCGCAGTAACCAAGAGGATTCCACGTAATCGGATCACTGCGGATACACTGCTAGATTTAACTTCCGATCACTCTCCAGTGCTATTCACACTGTTAACAAGACCTCAAGTACTTGATCGCCCATATAGGCTTACAAACAACAAAACAAATTGGCTAAAATTTAAAATGTAAATGAGTGCCCATATTGACTGTTCGCCGAAACTGGATGCTGCAGAGGACATTGAAATGTGCGTCTCTGCACTTGAGTCTATGATGGCAGCTGCAGCAAGAGTATCTACTCCACCTGCCTCTTCTTACACTAAACCTGTTGACAGGCCTACGAACCGGCGGATAGAACAATTAGTAACGGAAAAACGACGTCTAAGAAGGGAATGGCAGATTACTCGCTCACCAGCAGCAAAACTTCGCCTAAGGCATGCTAGTCGCAACCTCTCCAAGGCGTTAGGACAAGAGGAAAGCTGGGCTCAAAGAAAATACATAGAAAAGCTCAGCCCAACCAGCACTAAACATCCCCTGTGAAAAGCCCACCCAACTTTAAGCGCTCCTACAGAGACAATTTCACCGATAAGGAGTCCAACCGGTGGATGGGCCCGCAGTGACGAAGAGAGGGCATCCGTATTTGCCACACATCTTAAAATGGTTTTCCAGCCAAATCCAACATCAAACTCATCTGTACTTCCCCCTCCGAGCACACTAACGGATAGTGAGTACTCGGAACTCCAATCGGACGAGATCACTGCAGTTATTAAAAACCACATAAAGCCAAAAAAAGCCCCTGGCCATGACCTAATCACACCGAAAATGATCCTGGAACTCCCTATCGTTGCCATACAATACATCTGCAAACTGTTCAACGCTATAATAAGAATTGGCTACTTCCCAAGAACATGGAAAAGGTCCACTATCATCATGATTCCTAAAGTGGGAAAGGACAAAACCCAGCCATCATCCTATAGGCCAATTAGTTTGCTGCCATGTCTTTCGAAGCTTTTTGAAAAGGTCCTGCAGATCCGACTAAACTCATTTCTGGCATCGGAGAACACAATCCCTTCACATCAGTTCGGCTTCCGCGAAAAACATGGTACAATTGAACAAGTCAATCGCATAACATCCGAAATACGAACAGCATTCGAACTAAAAGAATAATGTGCGGCTGTCTTTCTCGACGATGCACAGGCTTTCGATAGAGTTTGGCTGGAGGGTCTGATGTTCAAAATCCGGCAAAAAATGCCACAGTAAACCCACAAACTCATGGAATCTTATCTTTACAATAGCCGTGGATGTCACTTGCCTTGGCATCCACCTAGACAGAAGACTAACTTGGCGCAAGCACATCGAAGCAAAAAAGTCACAGCTTAAACTGAAAGCGAGTAGCCTACATTGGATCATCCATGCTCGGTCCCCTCTACGTCTGGAGTATAAAGTCCTCCTATACAACTCCGTACTGAAACCCATCTGGACTTACGGAGCCGTACTATGGGGAAATGCAAGTACCAGCAATGTCGATATTATACAAAGAGCGCAGTCGAAGATTTTAAGATCAATCACGGGGGCCCCGTGGTATATACGGAACGACAACATTCAAAATGATCTAAATATACCTAGCGTAAAATCTGAAATAGGTAGTCAACAACTAAAGTATTCTGCGAAACTGGATGAACACCCAAATGATTTAAGAGTAGATTCAACAAATATATATATTCAACGTAAAAAAAAAAAAAAAACAGAGTGATAACGAGAAATGTTTACTTCTTTTTTTTTGTTTAAATCTAGGTAATATTATAAATTTGAAAGATAGAACAAGTGCATGAGATGTTATTGTACACGTAATAATTTCTAATAAGAAAGAAAAACCAGAGGGCCGGGGCTAACTTCGACCGCGTCAAAGTTTGTATACCCTTGCAACTTTTTTGGTAACTCTATCCTTACCTATTAGCCATCAATGTGGAAGAACGTTTTATATAAAAAGGCTTATGTTTGCGATAGAATGGCCTACAATCATAGGAAATAACGAAAATGTTGATCAAAGTCACTGTTTTCCACCGATCGTTCCTATGGGAGCTATATGATATAGTCACCCGATCTTGATCAAACTTGGCACAGTCATTAACAGATATATTAAACTAACAAATGTTTAATTTGAAAGCAATTGCGTTGAAAGTAACGAAGTTATTTACAAAAGTCACTGTTTTCGACCGATCGTTCTTATAAGAGTTAAATGATATAGTCATCCGATCTTGATCAAATTTGGCACAGCAGTTTATAGGCGTAATAAACTCTCTAATATTAAGTTTCACGATAATAACACAGAAAATAACGAAGTTATTGAGAAAAGTCACTGTTCGTGACTTTGGGGTTTGTATGGGAGCTATATGATATAGTGGTCCGATCCGGTTGAATCCGAGATATACAACGCCTGCAGGATATACAAGCCTACGAGCAAAGTTTCAGCTCTGTAGCTCTTACGGTCTAGGAGGAGTTTGCGTTGATCCAGACGGACGGACGGACATGGCTAGTTGAACTCGTCTCGTAGTGCTGATCAAGAATATATATACTTTGCATGGTCGGAGATGCTTCGTTCTATGCGTTGCACACTTCTGTCCAAAATTAATATACCCTTTTTGCAAGGGTATAAAAATAAATAAATAAATTAAGTCTATAGCCTCTACAGCAATTCCTCGAAGGCCTTCGTCGGACGCTACAAGGGTGAGTTTTTTCTACTAAATTTTTTTGTTATAAAGCGAAGTCGGAGAGATTAAGCAAGTGTATTCAATGCAATGACAATGGCGAAAACGATTGTCGTTGCTTACCTCCACTCCGTGTGCCCCACTTTATATTTTATATACATCTAATGTTGTTTCAAATAAAATCATGCGTAAAGAAAAGAAATAAGAATGAACTGAAAGAGAAAAAAGGAAAGAGTGAATAGATATGCATAATTTTTTTTTGTTGAAGACGTTTTGTATGCAAATAATTGAAAAGTATTGAACAGGCGTGACGTTTTGCTTTTGCACAGTGGGTCAAAGTTTGAAAGAAACGTTTATGAAATTATGCTGAATGGTTAGAGCATTTCTTAGATGTTGATTTATTAAACTTTGAATATGAATCATTATACGTTAAAGTTTGAGTCATGGTTTTTTTTATAGTAATTATAAATCGATTTTAGTTGTCGTTTATTAGATTGCAACTTTACTTACATTTATTCTAGAATTGAATTTAAACCGGCTCGAGGTCAATCTTACAAAAGAAGATTATTTCAAAGGTAACACACAAAAAGGTGAGCAGGTTGTCTGTATAGCTATTTCAAGAACTACCAAGTTCTATCATCAGCAGACTTTGCTAAAGAACTCCAGAATTGCAATAGCCATACCATGTCTTCAACGCTAAAACTAGTTGGGAATTACATTGCCAACTAAATGAAGCGAAAAAAGCTGGCGAAGCCTACAATACCGAAGACCACCTTTTGTGCATTACCCTTAGGCGCTATGAAATATTAGTGTAAGAGCTTCGCCCTTAACAAGCTAAATTCAAGACCTGTTTCTTTTTATACACGGTATATTGTACCATATAGAAAAAGGGTTTTTTTTTGGAATAAAATTCCAAAATAACGGCGTGCCTTCCGTTAGTGTTATCTGGTTAGAGATTGCGACATATTGAAATTTAAATTGAATTTAAACCGGCTCGAGGTCAATCTTACAAAAGAAGATTATTTCAAAGGTAACACACAAAAAGGTGAGCAGGTTGTCTGTATAGCTATTTCAAGAACTACCAAGTTCTATCATCAGCAGACTTTGCTAAAGAACTCCAGAATTGCAATAGCCATACCATGTCTTCAACGCTAAAACTAGTTGGGAATTACATTGCCAACTAAATGAAGCGAAAAAGCTGGCGAAGCCTACAATACCGAAGACCACCTTTTGTGCATTACCCTTAGGCGCTATGAAATATTAGTGTAAGAGCTTCGCCCTTAACAAACTAAATTCAAGACCTGTTTCTTTTTATACACGGTATATTGTACCATATAGAAAAAGGGTTTTTTTTGGAATAAAATTCCAAAATAACGGCGTGCCTTCCGTTAGTGTTATCTGGTTAGAGATTGCGACCTATTGAAATTTAAATTAAATTTAAACCGGCTCGAGGTCAATCTTACAAAAGAAGATTATTTCAAAGGTAACACACAAAAAGGTGAGCAGGTTGTCTGTATAGCTATTTCAAGAACTACCAAGTTCTATCATCAGCAGACTTTGCTAAAGAACTCCAGAATTGCAATAGCCATACCATCTCTTCAACGCTAAAACTAGTTGGGAATTACATTGCCAACTAAATGAAGCGAAAAAAGCTGGCGAAGCCTACAATACCGAAGACCACCTTTTGTGCATTACCCTTAGGCGCTATGAAATATTAGTGTAAGAGCTTCGCCCTTAACAAACTAAATTCAAGACCTGTTTCTTTTTATACACGGTATATTGTACCATATAGAAAAAGGGTTTTTTTGGAATAAAATTCCAAAATAACGGCGTGCCTTCCGTTAGTGTTATCTGGTTAGAGATTGCGACCTATTGAAATTTAAATTAAATTTAAACCGGCTCGAGGTCAATCTTACAAAAGAAGATTATTTCAAAGGTAACACACAAAAGGTGAGCAGGTTGTCTGTATAGCTATTTCAAGAACTACCAAGTTCTATCATCAGCAGACTTTGCTAAAGAACTCCAGAATTGCAATAGCCATACCATCTCTTCAACGCTAAAACTAGTTGGGAATTACATTGCCAACTAAATGAAAAAAAGCTGGCGAAGCCTACAATACCGAAGACCACCTTTTGTGCATTACCCTTAGGCGCTATGAAATATTAGTGTAAGAGCTTCGCCCTTAACAAGCTAAATTCAAGACCTGTTTCTTTTTATACACGGTATATTGTACTATATTGTACTATATGGTACAATATACCGTGTATAAAAAGAAACAGGTCTTGAATTTAGTTTGTTAAGGGCGAAGCTCTTACACTAATATTTCATAGCGCCTAAGGGTAATGCACAAAAGGTGGTCTTCGGTATTGTAGGCTTCGCCAGCTTTTTTCGTTTCATTTAGTTGGCAATGTAATTCCCAACTAGTTTTAGCGTTGAAGACATGGTATGGCTATTGCAATTCTGGAGTTCTTTAGCAAAGTCTGCTGATGATAGAACTTGGTAGTTCTTGAAATAGCTATACAGACAACCTGCTCACCTTTTTGTGTGTTACCTTTGAAATAATCTTCTTTTGTAAGATTGACCTCGAGCCGGTTTAAATTCAATTTAAATTTCAATAGGTCGCAATCTCTAACCAGATATATAATTTCTGATTTTTTTTTTTTGGGCAATCTAATGTGAATAAGGACGTTTGTTTTGGTATTTTCCACTAGCGCTGAAAGGAAAATCATGGTAGGGTGGGTTGAGAGCGCGGCTGTAAAAACACCTATGCAGCCAACACTAGGACTATTTTCTTCTATTCTTTTCTCTCTATTTTATATCAAATTTCACAGGGACTTTATTTAAAGTTGCTGACGTCAAGATAGGCCTCACACAATAACGTATAGTTGCCGATTGCAATGGTTGGTGAGCCTTTGTGGTTTTCTATTTATGGATATTGAATGTTGTTGAATGTAGCAATATACCAGTTAGCCACTAGGGGCCCTTCAAACGAGGTTCTCAGTAAGAATCATTTTTGTACCATAATATATCGATGGGCGCTGGGGCCCCTGGAATTCAGAAGCCCTGTAAGCTACTGGAACTTTAGACATTGTTTTCAAAATTGAAGAAACATTGTGCAGCAAACAACTAATTTTATTTTAACCAGGGTCCAGAACACAAAGTTCATAGTAAAAAATGTTCTGTTCGTATATAAAATAAACAAAAGGCCTGACCCCTAGACGTTTAGGGGCCCCTTCAATTTCCTATAATTGTATACCTTTTCTATAGATTTTCCTACCAAAGCTATACTTTGGCAAGTCAGTGGGATTTTTCCATAATTAATGGTTTTCACATTTTTGTTAATAATATTTATGTGAAGTTAATATTATGTTTAAAGTAGTTTATTGTTCATAATATTAACTGAATGTTTAAAATTGAGATAAAATTCTTAAAAGTTAATTAATTTCATAACTGCCGAACGCTATCGAAACTTCTTTTCTGGCGCCCGTTCTCGACAAAGTCAACTCTTCATCACCCTTTTACGATTCGTAAATCACGAAGTTGCCACTCACTCTCAGCTGCTACACGCCTCACTCTCCATAATAGGGGTAATCTAAGAGTAGTGTGCCCATCTCATCTTTACATTTACATATGTTTGTCAGAAACTTTGATCAACACGGTTTATTAAAGCACATTCTGCAATAATGCGATTATCATGACAAGTCGTTTATTAATTCCAACAATGAGCTAGATAATTTTATCCGTCGACATAAAATAAAAACTATCGTTTTCGTGAATATTTCAAGAAAGAAATGTTAAAAGAAGAAGACATTTAAAAAATTTGTATGTTAAGTGATCAACGACAAATGATGCTGAATAAGAGGAAATATAAATCGGGAGCAAAAAAACGCCACCTGCAAGAAGTGAAATCGCTAAGGGAAGAGGCGAAAAAATGCAAACTTCTAACTGAAGTGTTTCAAAGAACGTCATCAAAAGCTTCTACTTCATCACCGCAAGGATCAGCGCCATTAGCGGAAAACGATAGCTGTGACGTATGTTTCTATTATTTACGTAACAATTTTAATTATATGATTAAAGTGAGTCGCTTTGTACCACAAAAATTCTCACTAAAATCATTTCACATTCGTAAAAAATATTTATATATAATTTGGCCAGTTTTTTTGAATTTCATCCTTGTCAACCAACTCTCAATCTACCATTCAATCAAAAAATCTATAAGCAAGACGAAACAGAACATCGAAAGTGGTTAACATATTCCAGAGAAAAAAATGCTCTTTTCTGTTCTTTTTGCATGGCATTCAGCAAAGATATCGAAAAAAATGTTTTTGTTGATGGAGTCACAGATTGGCGTCTCGTATTTCAACGGGTAAAAGAGCACGAAAAAAGTGATCGGCACAATATATCTTTCATTGCTTATAATCAGTACATAATGGCCAAAGATATAACCCACCTTATATCAAGTGAAATGCTAACAGTAAGACAGGAGCAAATTCTTGAACGTAGAAAGGTTTTAAAAAGAGTTATCGAGACTGTTAAACTGATTGGAAGAAGAGGATTGAGCTACCGAGGGGATAAACACGAGGCAGGCTACTCTTTGGATGACGATGATCTCGATCATGGAAATTTTCTTGAAATATTGAAGCTTCTCGGAAGATTTGATGAAACACTCAAAAAACATTTGGCCAACGTGATTGAAAAAAGTAAAGAAAAGAAACAATCAAGAAAAAAAGGAAGTTCAGGGCGCGGTGGAATAGTGACATTAATTTCGAAAACAACCATTAACTACATAATCAACATTATTCGAAAGTTCATCAAAGAAGATATAAGCGCAGAAGTACGAAAGGCAGGAATGTTTACAATCCAACTAGATACAACACAGGATATTTCAGTAACTGATCAGTGTAGCATCATTGTCAGATACGTCACTGATAAAGTGCATGAAAAATTGATTTCCGTCGTCACTTCATCAACTGGCAAATCGATCTGCGATCTGCTAGTAAAAGAACTGCAATCACTTAATATCGATATTCAATCCTGCATTGGCAATTCAACAGACGGAGCTGCAAATATGCAAGGAAAATACTCTGGTTTCTCGGCGTGGTTGTCTAAAATTTCTCCCAGCCAATTACTTGTCTGGTGCTATGGACACGTTTTGAATCTTGTAATCACAGATGTAACAGAACTCAACCACCAATCTACCTCATTGTTTAGACTCTTAAATTCTATTGCGAAATTCGTCAAAGAATCTTACCTGCGCATGGATGTCTTCCTGAAACATAATTTAACTAAAAAACGTCTCGTCGTAATCGGTAACACACGCTGGTGGTCGAAAGACAAAGCAGTTACGAATACATTTGGAGATTTTGGAGACCCGTCGGGATGTCTATACGTCGACATACTACTAACACTGGATGAACTGGCAACTTCACAAAACTTCAGTGCTGATCTGCGGTTCCAAGCTGAGTGTTTGAAAAATTCGTTACTCAAGTATGAAACCATCTTAACAGCACATGTCTACTCAAGAATTTTTTCCGCTACAAAAAGTTTGTCCAATTATTTGCAAACAAACGGAATGGACATACTTCAAGCCCAAAGGATGGTTACATCAACTTTGGAATCTCTTGAACACATTCAACGGGACTTTGATAAGGTAAATATAACTATCTATAATCCATGTTGAATGTTCAGTACTTGGCTACATGCTACGTTTTTAGTAATTGAAGTTATAAATTTAAATTTGATGGGCTGTCCACTCAGTGTATGTTCTTTCGAATTCAAATTTTCATGTGAAAGAATTCTAATTTTCTTCCAAAAACTGTCAGAGATGTAAGGCTAATCATTGTTTTTATTATGAGTGGAATCAACGTCGAGTCTCAAATGTCTCCGTAATTCTCGCTAATGGAAACGTTAGCCTTCAAACTTTGTCGAATTAAAGCTTAACTGAATTTATGATCTTTATTTTAAGATGAACTGTTTTATTTTTACCATGTTTCAATATCTTACCATCTTTTTAATTTTAGGTTTAAAAGACTTCAAATTACGAATTAGAGTGTTTAAAATATTGTAGTTTTACAATGTACAAAAGATTAATTCATTTTACAGGTGGTAACAACTGCAAATGGTTTCATTACGTGGGCATCAGATTTGCTAGTTGAGAAAGAATCAGAAATCATTATAAACCGAGATTTCACGAAACGAACGCTGCACAAAAAGAAAAGGTTACCGGGTGAGAAAACCCGTGATGAAACAATTGATGAACCTCAACAAAAATTTATAGTAGAAGTTCACAATGTTATTATTGATAAAACCATTTGTGCAATCAAATCACGGTTTACGGAGCATGGAAGACTAGCCGCGGATTTCTCATGCCTCGACCCGAAAAATTTTCCTCAAATCGTAGCAGATGGTCTTCCCGAAAATTCTTTTGCAGATCTTGTCAACATTCTACAAAAATTCGGAGCAGTTGCTATCCCGACTTCGTGAAGGAACCTCTACATAAATTATGCTCAGAATTTGATGATGTATTCGCAATAGAATCTGAACAAATATCCTCCAATAATTTCTATAAACAAAACTCACTGCACTAAAAACTACAGAATAGCGCACAGCCAAAAATTCGAAATCAATAAACAAGTAAACAAAATGATCAATGATGATATTATTGAACCATCGATGTCTGAGTTCAATAGTTGATTTTATTGGTTCCTAAGAAGTCACTACCTGGCAGCAATGAAAAAAGGTCGATATTGGCAGTTGATTATAGAAAAATTAACAAACAACTAGTAGCGGATACATTCCCACTACCCAGAATGGACGATATCCTCGACCAACTAGGACGTGCTAAATACTTCTCTTGTTTAGACTTAATGTCAGGATTTCATCAAGTAGTAGACAATTAGAAGAAAACTCTCGGGACATAACATCATTTTCCACAGATAAGGACTCATTCAGATTCAAGCGATTACCATATGGATTAAAAACCAAACTCGTTTCAAAGAATGACGTCCCTTGCATTCACAGGTCTAACACCATTCTAAACATTCCTTTATATGGATGATCTAATTGTCATTGGGTGCTCTGAAAGTCACATGATCAGAAACTTAAGAAATGTATTTGAAACCTGTCGAAAGAATAACTTAAAGTTGCACACTGACAAGTGCTCTTTCTTCAGACATGAAGCCAAAAGATTTGTAGCATTCTGTAATTACTACCGCAGATTTATCAATAAGCTATCAAGAAAAAATGTAGAATTTAACTGGGATGCAAACTGTCAGTCAGTTTTCGAATACTTAAAAAACAAACTATTAAGTCCACAAATACTCCAATATCCGGACTTCAATAAAAAACTCTGTATTACAACTGATGCAAGGAAGATCGCATGTGGATCCGTCCTCAGCCAAGAATATGATGGACTCCAATTACCCATATCATACGCAGCTAAGGCATTTACAAAAGGCGAAAGCAATAAGTCAACAATAGAGCAAGAAAGAAATTCCCAAATAGAACTGACCATCAGCCATTAACATATCTATTCTCTTTAAAAAACCCATCGTCAAAGCTTAGGTTAGATTTAGAAGAGTTCGATTTTACTATAGAATACATCAGAGGAAAAGACAATTACGCAGCAGACGCTTTCTCTAGAATTGAATTTGAAAATATAAAAAACATGGAAACTAATAAAATACTTAAAGTAGCAACAAGATCAGAAACAAAAAAATTAACACATAAGGAAAACAAAATTAACAATAACAGAATAGAAATAGCAAAAATATATGAAATAATAAATCCTAACGAAGATAAAAAATATGCGCAACTTAGGTTCAAAGAATTTAAATGTTTTATTGCCAAAAATAAAGAAAAATTACTCTCCTTCAACATAGGCGATTTGATCATTAATGGAAGAATAGATCTAGATCTATTCCTTCCAAGGCTTGAAAAAATAAACCGGTGCTCAAAGAATCTATAAACTGAAGGTAGACATATCGGAAAAACTATTTAGATCACTGACGCTTAATGAATTAAAAGAAAAAGGAAAAGACACATTAAAAATTTAGAAATAGCTGTTCTACTTCAAGTAGAAGTAATAACAAATAAAGAAGAAATAAGAGATACGTTAAATAAATATCATCATAACCCAATAGAGGGAGGTCACTGCGGGGTGAACAGAACACTAAGAAAAATAAAAAGAGATTTTTTTTGGAAACACATGTCTCGAGACGTTGCAACATACATATGTACATCAAAAATTGCGAACAATGGAAACTAGCCAAAACAACCAGACACAACCACTCACTATTGACAATAACATCAACCTCTGCGAACACTTTTGACACAATAATCATAGATACAATTGGACCATTACCAAAAACAATCAATGGTAATGAATACGCAGTTACTATTATTTGCGACCTGTCCAATATCTCATATCAATACCAATACCAAACCAAATTGCGGTTGCAAAGGCGGTTCCAAAGGCCATATTTGAACAAATTATTTTAATTTATAAATTAATTAATAGAACTCTGCAAAAATTTGAACATAACTAAAATGAAGCAAGTAAGTCGACTCGGGTATACCATACACCAGGTGAAACAAATTTTTTTTAAATTTCGAAAACCAAATGTACATATGTCTATTAAATTGTTTTTACATGCTTCATACTCTATGCTATCTCGCTGACTCTACACACACACGAGCACTCTAGCGCCGCCACTAGCCAACGGCCAATTCTGGCCTTGTGGACCGCTTAGTAAAATACGTTCATACGCATATTTTGCATGTTTCTAGTCCGATTTCAATAAAATTTGGTAGTTTTGTAGAAATAGACAAGATTATTTAGTCTGCCGAATTTGAATGCGATGGTCAAAAAACTACAGGAGGAAATAGGTTTTTTCTTAATTATGGAGGCGGAAGTGGGCGTGGCAAAATATGAAAATATATATACTCTGCGCGCATACTAAGCCAGTATATATACATACTAAATTTGGTGACTTTAGCTTTGTTTGTTTTTGATAAAATCAGTTTTGTTTAATTTGCGGGGGGCGGAAGTGGGCGTAGCAAAATTTTTAAATAGCCAGTTTCTGCCCGTCTATTAAACTAGTCTGCATACCAAATTTGATGTCGGTAGCTATCATAGTTTTTAAGAAAATCAGTTTTATGTAAATTCCAGGGGCGAAAGGGGGCGTGGCAAAAAGTTTAAACAATTAGTTTCTGCGCGCCAACTAAACGAGTATATAAACCAAATTTGATGTCTCTAGCTGTTATACTTTTTAAGAAAAATAGTTTTATGTGATTCCTGGGGGCGTAAGGGGGCGTGGCCGAAATTCCAATTAACTCTATATATGTACATAATACACGAGTATACATACCAAATTTGGTGACTCTAGCTCTTATAGTCTTCGAGATCTGCGTGTTCATACAGACGGACGGACGGACGGACGGACAGACGGACATGGCTAGATCGACTCGGCTATTCATCCTGATCAAGAATATATATACTTTATAGGGTCGGAGAAGCTCCCTTCTGCCTGTTACATACATTTTGGCGACTTTAATATACCATTTCACCCTATGGGTGTATGGTATAATTAACTCAACGGTTCACCATCATCAAACTCTTGGATCAGGTCTTATATATCCAATAAAAGGGGCGATTGGGATGATTATCTAACATACTTTGCATTATGCTTTAACACCACTCTAAAACTGTCCCTTTCTCATCTGAGACTCTAGAACCCATCTACAGCATTGATGACTTCAATAAAGAAATACAATTCAAATTGCAGATAGCACAAAATAGAGCAAAACTTCTTATCGAAAAATGTTAAGCATTACAAAACATATGATAAAACACACAAAAAAAAGTATCACTAACTGAAAGACAAGAAATACTTTTAAAAAATGAGACAGGACATAAATTAGAAAACAAATACACAGGCAAATATAAAATACAGAGCATAGGTCCTAATAATAATATAGTAATAATTGATAGTAAAAATAAAAAGCACACAGTACACTTATGTAGATAGAATAAAATTACTAAAAGTAGAATATAACAAAAATATAACTATTTTATTTTTTTGAAAAAAAAGGTGGTGTAGTATACTTTTAGGGATATCATTAGGCCACATACTTTTAGAGATAGATTATAAGTAATTAGAACTTAAGCTTATGTTAAGCTTTAATTACCGTTAAGGAAACTACCCATAAGACTCCATGTAAAGTCCACTTAAAGTCAAACCTTGCTTGTTTGTATACCATTGTAAGTTTTTTGTTACTCTTTCCTTACGTATAGCCGTCAATGCGGAAAAACATTCAATCTAAAAAGTGTAATGGACGGCCTACAATCTTAGCCTGCCAAATAAAGATGTTGTTGATCAAAGTCACTGTACTCCACCGATCATTCCTATATGTAAGTGTAATAAGCCTACTAAAATTAAATTTCACGACAATAGAAATATTAAGAAAAGTCCCTATTTGTGACTTCCGACAGTCCGATCCGGCTGAATCCAATTAAGGTCACAAAGAAGACTAGATGCTGACAAATAAAGATACGTGAAGATTAATAGACAGTTTGGGACCAAAAATACGATAAGAGATAAGAGTTAATAGATAGTGTTCTTACAGGCAGTCATCTTGTTACATTGCGCTTTTTGTGACATTTCGTTGTTTATCTCGTTTCTAACGGAGTACTTTAGTTAGTCTGATCCCTGAATTTAGTAAGCTATTTGACGTTTCGAACGGCATATTTAGCATGTTTCTAAAAAATTGTATAATTTTTTAACTTACAAAATTTCTCTTTAGAAAATAAAATGAAGCAAGTAAGTCGACTCGTCGACTTGGGTATACCATACAGTAGGTGAAACAAATATTTCAAATTTCGAAAACCAAATGTATGTCTATTAAATTGTTTTTCCATGTTTTATAGTATGTGCTATCTCGCTCACTCTACGAACACACGAGCACTCTAGCGCCGCTACTAGCCAACGGCCAATTCTGGCCTTGTGGACCGCTTAGTAAAATACGTTGATACGCATATTTTGCATGTTGCGAGTCCGATTTCAATAAAATTTGGTAGTTTTGTAGAAATAGATAAGATTAATTAGTGTACCGAATTTGAACGCGATAGTCAAAAAACTACAGGAGGAAATCGGTTTTTTCTTAATTATGGAGGCGGAAGTGGGCGTGGCAAAATATGAAAATATATATTCTCTGCGCGCATACTAAGCCAGTATACATACTAAATTTAGTGACTTCAGCTTTGTTTGTTTTTGATAAAATCAGTTTTGTTTAATTTGCGGGGGTGGAAGTGGGCGTGGCAAAATTTTTAAATAGCCAGTTTCTGCGCGTCTATTAAACTAGTCTGCATACCAAATTTGATGTTGGTAGCTGTCATAGTTTTTAATTAAATCAGTTTTATGTAAATTCCGGGGGCGGAAGGGGGCGTGGCACAAAGTTTGAAAAATTAGTTTCTGCGCGCTAACTAAACGAGTATATAAACCAAATTTGATGTCTCTAGCTGTTATACTTTTTAAGAAAAATAGTTTTATGTGATTCCTGGGGGCGTAAGGGGGCGTGGCAAAAAGTTTGAACAATTAATTTCTGCGCACTAACTGAACGGGTATACAAACTAAATTTGATGTCTCTAGCTGTTATACTTTTTAAGAAAAATAGTTTTATGTGATTCCTGGGGGCGTAAGGGGGCGTGGCCGAAATTCCAATTAACTCTATATATGTACATAATACACGAGTATACATACCAAATTTGGTGGCTCTAGCTCTTATAGAGTCCGAGATCTGCGTGTTCATACGGACGGACGGACGGACGGACGGACGGACGGACGGACGGACGGACGGACAGACGGACATGGCTAGATCGACTCGGCTGTTCATCCTGATCAAGAATATATATACTTTATAGGGTCGGAGAAGCTTCCTTCTGCCTGTTACATACATTTTGGCGACTTTAATATACCATTTCACCCTATGGGTGTATGGTATAAAAATCTAAAGAAATTGAATCCAAATTTATTTGTAATTTTTTGCCGATTGTCTAAAATATTTAAATACAACTTAAAGTCTTAAAAAGAAAATATTATTATACCAAAAAAGATGCCCGAAACTGACTGTTCGGAAAGTCGAACAATGGTCTTTCACCACGTTACGCTTATTGCAAATTAAAAACCAGAAGGCCAGGGCTAACTTCGACCGCGTCAATAGCTATTAACCATCAAAGTGGAAAAACGTGTTTTCTAAAAAAGGCTTATGTTTGCGAAAGAATGGCCTACAATCATAGGAAATAACGAATATATTGATCAAAGTCACTGTTTCCACCGTTCCTATGGGAGCTATATGATATAGTCACCTGATCTTTATCAAATTTGGCACAGTAGTTCATAGGCGTAATAAACTGTACAATATTTAGTTTCACGACAATAGCCCACTGTTCGTGACTTTGGGGTTTGTATGGGAGCTATATGATATAGTGGTCCGATCCGGCTGAATCCGAGATATACAACCCCTGCAGTATATACAAGCCTACGTGCAAAATTTCAGCTCTGTAGCTCTTACGGTCTAGGAGGAGTTTGCGTTGATCCAGACGGACGGACGGACGGA
Source organism: Drosophila tropicalis (assembly GCF_018151085.1). Classification (NCBI taxonomy): domain Eukaryota; kingdom Metazoa; phylum Arthropoda; class Insecta; order Diptera; family Drosophilidae; genus Drosophila; species Drosophila tropicalis. The sequence continues at coordinate 1,746,093 of NW_027173405.1, forward strand.
CGGACACAGTTGTAAAATGTATATGAATAAAGTAAGTAAGTCGTCTCGCCGACTCGTGGGCGTGGCAAAAATTTTAAATAATCAAAATCTGCACGAATACTAAGCATGTATAAGTACCAAATTTGGGAACTTTCACTCTTAGTTTTTGAGAAAATCAGTTTTCTTTAATTTGCGGGGAGGAAGACGGGGTGAAAAAATATTTACACATACAACATCTGCGTATTTACTAAGCAAATATACACACCAAATATGGTGCCTCTAGCTATAATAGCGTTTAGGATAAACGCTTTTTTTTAAATTTCGGGGGCCGGAAGGGGCGTGGCAAAAATTTGAAATAAACTTGATCACTTTATGTACCACACGAGTCTACAAACCAAATTTGGTGGCTCTATTTTTTATATATATATACGCCGATATCTAGGCGTCCATACGGACGGATAGACGGACAGACGGAGCGAAACCCGGTTTTTTTCAATCACAAATGGAAATTTTTATTGTTTTAAACGACTATATAACATTTTTAATGTTTTAATTTGATTATTTAACATAATTACAAAAAGAAAAAAAGAACAATTATTTAATTTTTAATTTTGAAAATTTGCTATTGACGGCTGATTTTTTTTCGAAATAATTTTCAATATTTACATCAATATCTAATAAACTCAACATTTCGGGACTATAGTTGCTACTTTCCAAATCCTTTCGTGATCGCACGTATCTCAGAGATGCAATAAGTGGGTCCGAAGAGGCTGCCAGCATGTTGAAAAGGTCTTCATTTTGACTAACACAAGAAGATTTTTTTGTAGTCCTTGTTTTTACATTTCTGTGGTTCTTCGGATAGCTCTCCAATTGGTAAACACTGATATTCTATTAAATCCTTTCCGTAAGCCAAAATCCTATATACCGTTGGGGTAGTTTTTTTTTTGCGGATACAATTCAGTCAAAAGTTGAGCAGTCTTTGAAGTATATTTGGCAAATTTTTCACCATTTACCATTTTATTGCAATTTATAACATTCAAGATAACAGCCACCCTTTTAATGATCTCTTGACTTACACCTGTTATTAAAGATGTCATTTCATCATTCTTCGTGGAGGGGCGGAAGGATCCCAATAAATTACAAGTGGTTGGCTGGTGCCAATTTCTTCTGGGTGAGCGAGGGATGAATTAATAACGTGCGATAACTTCGGTTAAAAAACGTATGCTTTATTAAATGTACAGGTGGCCGACACACACGAAATGTTTCGGGTTAAAAGTATACAAGTTTCGAGATAGAAAATTCTGAAGAGAAGGAACGGGTGTTCGGGTGAAAAACTCGAATTAGATTGATTATGGCGATTTACAGGAGAACCCTTCGTCACCCTCCTCAGTATGACCGAATTCGGTTTTGGGAAAAACCCTACCCCTCACTCTCTGCTGTTCACCCGGTGGCGTGAACATACCGCCCCCCTTGCAACAAGTTGCAATTGCCTCGCTGGACATGTCTAAGGATGGGGGATGGCAGCGTTCTGGATCGCCAAGACACGGGTGGAGATGGAGGGGGAACTTTGGATGCAGATGGAGTAGGCGGCACGATGGCTGAAGACCTTTGGATAGAAGCCCGAATGAAAGGCGGGTGCTTTTCGGGTCTTTGCTCCTTGGGTTGGATGTACGCGACAGAGCTGTCGATGTGCAAGAGCGTGTGGTGTTGCTTGCCACATCGATGGCATCCTGCTGTGCTCCTGCAGGAACCATTGGAATGCTCATGAGCCAAACAGTTCGGGCAGTATCCGTTGCTTAAGACTACCCGTAGCCTGTCGTCAGCTCGTAGTCCTCGAAACTGTCGGCACTGACGGAGCGCGTGTACCCCTTGACAAACGCGGCACCTGAAGCAATTGGAACTGCGTTCTCAATCGGATGGTGCTGCTGTCCTTAGAGACATTTTCGGGCTGCTGGAGGAGGTGAACCGAGACCTTCTGGATTTTCCAGTAACGGATCCACAGAGAACCCATCCGAACATCGTCTCGATCCCCACGAAAGAATCACCAACATTCTTGATGATTCGTTCCCCAAGGATAGTGGGAAGGAGCTCGGCGCCAAGCACCAAATCCACAGGAGCTCTTTGGTGAAATTGCGGATCAGCGAGCGGAAGGTCAAGCGAATCCTGCTTCACCTTATTCGGGACGGCGCGGGACGGAAGTGCTTCAGCTACACTAGGCAGCACCACGGCGACTGCTTGGAACTGTCGCAGCGGTTCGTCAGGAGGAGAAATCTGTAGGCGGCACACTTTGTCGCCGCTACCAGCATCGCATTGCCCAATGCCGCGAATGCTAGTTGATACTTTGCAGCTTGGAGGATTAATCAATTCAAACATTCTTTGGGAAATAAAGGACGCTTCGGATCCCATATCAATCAAAGCGCGGATTTGAAACTGCTTGCCACGATGATGAATAGTTACCCTTGCAGTACCCAGGTGGCCAGTGTTGCGAGTGGAGGCGAAGTAACTTCCCACGTTTACATGAGGGCTGCTGGAAGAATCGGAGGACGCAGGATTCGGAATTATACAAGCATCAGGTGCTGAGCTCTCTTGCACTTGAGCGGAAAAGGCCTGAGCTCGTGCCGTAGGTTTTCGGCTTACGGATGGAAAGGTCTGACCGCTAGAGTTTGGTTGAAGGACATCTGTGGCCTCTAGTACACGGTGGCGATCAGTTAGGAATCGATTCAGGTCGTCCCAGGATGAGACGGCGGTCTTATTTGGAACGGACTGTTCCCACAACAGAAGGGTGGATTTGGGCATTTTGCTCGTACAGATTGCTATGAGAAGGATATCCCAATTGTCTGTACAAGCCCCGGAAAGCTCAAGACCGGTTAAGCAACCTTGAATTGACGTCTGCAGTTCTCTCAACGCTTTGCCAGACTCTTGTGTTACAGCTGGGATCTGTAGAAGCTGCTTGGCTTGGCTCATAATCAATAATCGATTATTTTCGTATCGCGCAGTGAGGTTATCCCACGCGGACTGGAACCCTTCATTGGTCAAGGGTGACCTAGAAACAATGGCTCTGGCTTCACCGCGAGTTTTGCAACTTAAGTGGTAAAGTTTCTCCACTTGTGTTAGGCTTGGATTATGGATAAAAATCGCGGTAAACAAATCACGGAATGTAGGCCAAGCCAGGCTGTCTCCGTTGAAGATTTCGACTTCGCACGGGGGAACTGTGTGGCTTTGGTGGGTGGAATCGACGGAGAGCCTGACTGGTGGGGAAGCCATTTTCGCGGACAACTGCTCGATTCGCTCTCCAAACAAAGTCCCGCCTCGCACATATACCATATAACAATATTCATGTTTAGCTTTAATTGTAGCTATGTGCTTCGGACTATCTTTGTTCTTTTGAGCCGTCAAGGCTTTATAGCATCGTGAAAACTCTGCCTCGACTTTTGTCCAAAGTGACTTAAGCTGGTCTAAGTGTATTTTAACGGAGACGAGTGGCACATCGTCAGCTAAAGCCTGGGACTCGCGAGTCTCGAACGCCGTTAATGCCTCGCACACGGCAACAAAGTCGGAAAGAGACATCGTAGAGTGTTCTCTGAGCTATTACGAATCGAATGGAAACAAATAACTTCGTGGAATTAGAGCTCCCAAGCGAGGAGATCGAAACGAAGCCGTAAGTGGACTGTATAATTTAAGTATAGAGGAGGAGTGAGAAAAAGAAATGACTCCTCTTTCTAATGAACACAATGAATAAGCATAGATAGCATAAATAAAATTAGAAGGATTTATAATTTTCCTCGCAGTTGTGTGAATAATTATAAGGATATATAATCACTTGGATATTAAAATTTATACAATGTGGAAAAATGTTTAAATTTATAAGAGTATTTAAAAGTATGGAAAAATTGAGACCAGTAGGATTGGGAGTGCCGATAACTTTTCAATAAGGAAAAAAAAACTCGGAATTAGTTTTCATTAAACGGACAAGATCAATTTCATGGATACCTGAGGAAAAGATCAAAATGCACCAAGACAAGCCAAAATATTAATTCCATATAAATAAAGTTGTACTTATTTTTCTTTAGAAAATATTTTGCGAATTAAATTCAATCAGTCGATTGAAATATGTTTGCACAATAAGAAAATCACGAAGGAAAAAATGGATGTCGTGACCGAGTCACGGCTTGGCTCAAGTGTCAGCACTGATGAGACTTGAGTGTCAGCACTGATCGAGAGTCAGCTGTTCTGCCGTTGTTTATGTTTTGTGAGTTTAATTAATTGTAAATTGTTTAACGAGGATCACGATTTCCTACTTTAATTATGTAGGTTTCGATTTATTAAATTGCGGAAAGCCAATCGGAGTGGCTGCAATTAATTTTGTGTGGGTGAATTCAAATTGTATGTGGACATATGTATGTGTGTTAATGTGTGCTTAACGCGGCAAAAGTATTACATGTGTATGTACCTATGTATGTACATATGTACATATGTATGTATGGATGTAAAAATTATTTGACATAAATAATTTATGCCGATGGACTAATGATCAGCCCGTGGAGTGTGCTGTACACTTTAAGTAAAGGTAAGTGGTACTTTATAAATTCTCGATTATTAAGCACCTCTACTTGCAGGTTAGAAAACAGCTGTTTTTACATGTAGGAATGTATATGTGTATATATACATACATATGTATGTATTGCTATGCAATTGGACTTTTGGACAATCCGAATTTCGAAGAATGGAAAAAAAAAATGACCTTCATAAACACAAAAATGATCGGGAAATACCATGTAACCCTTGGAACAGGTCAAGTATGTACATACAAGTATACAAAAGTGTGTAGGTCGCTATGGAAGAGCGGGAAACCTCACACTTTTATAAGTTTGTAATGGAATATAATGTGAATGAGATTTTTAATAAGAAATGTTGTACTTATCAGGAATTCCGCCGATGCAAGCTGGAATAGCGGAAGGATATCCGGCTCGAAGGACCAATGCTCGTGGAGGGGCGGAAGGATCCCAATAAATTACAAGTGGTTGGCTGGTGCCAATTTCTTCTGGGTGAGCGAGGGATGAATTAATAACGTGCGATAACTTCGGTTAAAAAACGTATGCTTTATTAAATGCACAGGTGGCCGACACACACGAAATGTTTCGGGTTAAAAGTATACAAGTTTCGAGATAGAAAATTCTGAAGAGAAGGAACGGGTGTTCGGGTGAAAAACTCGGATTAGATTGATTATGGCGATTTACAGGAGAACCCTTCGTCACCCTCCTCAGTATGACCGAATTCGGTTTTGGGAAAAACCCTACCCCTCACTCTCTGCTGTTCACCCGGTGGCGTGAACAATCATTTTCAAAAAATGTCCTTAAAGGATTTCCGTCTCGGTGATTTGGGCAGTCAACTTTGAGTCCTGGCTTCCGAGAAAATTCAGCTTGTATAATCCTCTTCCTACTCTGTATATCCTCAATCTAACATTGTAGAAAGGCATGTATATCATCAGGTATGTTATCATTTAAATACAAAGAAGATATAGGCAAATACGCATGCGCTCTTCTTCTTTCTTATACCTGCAGCGCATTTTTTAGACGAGGTCGACTCAGTTTTATGGCTTACGCATAGCTCTCGCAGGTCTCCGCATATTGGGACCATATACATCTGATAGGTAAATATTTCACCTACCTAGTGTAAATAGTCCGGCATTGATCCTAGTTGATCCTTGTTATTTGTATTCCACCAAAGTTCAAAAAAATGCCAATATTTAGTACATTTATCTAGTTCAATAACGATTTAAGTAATTATTAAAATTTATGAAACATGCTATTAATAAAGAACATACTTTGCAGATAAAACCAAAAAATCCAAGATCGAATGTTGAAATCGCCCAATATTCAGTTTTAAAGTTGCGATTTTTTTTTAAAAATTATCATTTTTTCCTATTTACTAAAAATGTCTCAACTTTGGGCGCCTCTAGCACCGATTTCAAAAATTATTTGGATTCATAATTTCTGAAGTATTCCCTATCGATTGTATATATCATTTTTGCCAAACCCGATCATGAAAAAACTGATTTTTGCAACGCTATCCGAGCACAGGCCCAACTGTGCGACACCATAAAGTATACATATTCTTGATCAGTCCGTTTTTATGAACACCTAGAACTCGAATGCTGCAAAAGATAGAAAACCCAACTTATTAAAATTTTTCCACGCCCCCGCAATTTAAACATAACTTATTTTCTTCAAGACTATAATGGCTAGAGACATCAAATTTGATCTATATATTCCTGGTGAGTGGCGGCGCTAGAGTGTACGTTGTGAGGAACATTATAATTAACTATAATATCCCACACAACAAGCCAGCAACAACACAATCAAGCGGTGCAAAGGATGCACCAGATACAAGATATAGCCGAGACACAAACCAAACGTACGATATACGACCGAATCCGCTGCTGATGGATCGAACCGATTCGATATAAGTGGCATACGATCAAACGTGGCCAGTCGAACCACACGCAACCGTCGGCGATTTCGTACAAGCGGGAAGATGCGTGGGAAGCATAATGCAAGAAACCGATATGCACACACATGCGATGGGCAACCAAGTCCAATATGGCTCGATCCCATGATTTACGATTAAACATGACCGATCGAACCACATGCGACCGCTGGCGATTTCGTACAAGCGGGAAGATGCGTGGGGGGGCATGCATGCATTATATGAAATAATGGTTTGTGCATTGCATAGGGGAATATGCGAACCGAAGGGGGAGGGATGAACGATGGGGAAGCCCTCTATCTGATAGATACGATATACGTATGAAAGTGCATTGCAGGGGGAAATTAAACGAGTGCACACAGCACGCGTGCATCGCGACCCATATCACTGTTAGTCAACTAAGCTACATACGTCTTTTATTTCCTGTAAACACACTTAGTCATGTAAGCAACTTATGTTTATGCGACCCTAGCAAAATATGAGACCCAAGACACACTAGGTACTTCACTTCCCTTTTCTAGCATAAGCACTTTTTAGCCTAGCCATTCTTTGAATATTGCCGGTAAGCAGAATTCGCCGGAAGAGGCGACCCACTTCTGACACGATCCCAACGCCGCTGCCAACAGCTCGACGCCGCAGCCAGCGCCCTATGGGCATCTCGGGATATATCAATTAAGCTTTCTGCTCTCTGACGTGACGGTCGTGTTTTTGCATAGCTCCTGAGTTTTTATTAATATTTATTGTTTTTTCTCAATTTTTAATTGTGCTTAGTTTGTTTACACTTCCGCTGGTGTTGTTCGCTTGACTCCCTTGTGTTTTATTTCCATAATTCGCCAAATTAATCAGTTAAAACAGTTTTTTTCTTTTTCGTGATTAGTGTTTGGTGCATTTACATATTTTTTTTTTTTTCTTTTTCTTTCGTCATTGCTTCTGCAGTTGCTCCCCTCATCGCCCCCATCATACCATCAGTGCTAGTGGCTTTGTTGTTCTCTCTGCTTTGTGCTTGTGCTTAGCTTCTCTCCCGCGTAATCACTTTTGTAAGGCCGCCTCTCAAAGCTCGGCTTATAACTGTTCTTGCACTCTCTGTTGTGCTGTGCACTCTAGCTGTCTCTTTGTTTTATTTGTAATTATTGATTATTTTATCAATAATTATCTTTGTGCTGTGAATTTAATTTTTCTATATATTCTTATATATATATAATTTTTTTGGCTTTCTTTCGGCTTTTCAATGGCTTGTTGTCTACCTAATTGCAAACATTCTGATCGTTTTGATGATCAGTACAGAGCAATATCTTGTTGGCTCTGCGATAATCTTATTCACTTAAAATGTGCTGGCCTCAATGGCCGCGACTACGACAAATTTTCTGGTTTGTCTGTTTCTAAGCCTGAGCTTGGCTTAATGCGCTGGACTTGCCCATCTTGTGCTTGCCAGCAGCTTGATTTTAGCCGTATGTATAGGGATCTTCGTTTAAGGTTTCTTTCTTTAAACAAACTGGCCAAACAGCTGTCAAACGAGTGTGACTCTAGCGTTCAATTATTGTCGCAATTCAAATTTGTTCCACCTTCTGAGAAATTGCACAAGAAATGTACCCTTGAGTTGCCTCGTAAGCAGTCGCCAGCTCTCTCTATTACTTCCTCTCCGATTTTACTTTCGCCTACACCATCTTCTTGTCCCTCTTTATGCTCTTCTTTTCAGATTGAAGTACCCATTACAAGCCCTGGTGTACCTCAATCTATCCCTCACGGGAACTCTGATCAATCACAGGATCATGCCGGCTCTCAATCACTTGCGGATCCCAATGCTCCTCCGCCTCCACTAACTGTAGTGCCTCATCGCAAACAATTATTTATTTCTAGGCTTGCTCCAGATACTTCTGAGTTGTCTGTGGCAGCTTATATTGGTAATATTTGCCCTGCTAAGGTTTTAATTCAAAAGTTTAAGTTTTCTAGGCCTCGCGAAATCTCCTCTTTTAAAATTACAGTACCAAATGAGTACTTCTCAGCTATGGTTGACCCTAATTTTTGGCCAGAGGGCCTAGTTGTACACGAGTTTGCGCCCAATAAGCGCTCTCGTCCGTTGCCTGTCCACCTTCCTACTTTATCTTCTGCTTCAAAAAACTAATAACGTCTAGTCTTTGCATTCATTATCAAAATGTAAGAGGACTTCTTACCAAGCTGTCGAACCTTTTCTGTGATAGCCAAACCTTTTCGGCTGACATATTAGCTTTCTCTGAAACTTGGCTTAACTCCTCTGTTTTAGATAATGAAATTCTTTCTAATAATTTTGGAGTACTCATTGCTGTAAACTCGAATCTGTCTTCAAGTGTGGTGCCGATTGATCTCCCCTTAGGTGTTGAGTTTATTTGCGTCGAAGTTACATGTTCTAACTTTAGCCTATATATCTCTTGTTCATATATTCCTCCAGCTTCTGATATCATGATCTACGTGCACCATGCTGATGCTTTACGAACTATTTTTGGTCGTCTTAAAGATCGTGATGTTCTTATAGTTTTAGGTGATTTTAACTTGCCTAATATTTCTTGGCTTGTTGATGATAATCTATCTTTCTTAATTCCTTCATCTCAACATGTTTTTCTTGATAGCCTACTTGAATGTCCACTATATCAGTTGAATTCTTTCCTTAACTGTTCTAAAAGAATCCTTGATCTTGTTTTTGTCTCTGATCCCACTGTTAGTGCTGTATCGCAAACACAGCCACTAGTGAAACCTGAAGATCCTTATCATCCTACCATTGAAGTTACTATTTCTTACAATTCCGTTACTAATTTATTTAAAAACATTTCAAATTCTCGTCGTAGATGTTTTCGTAAAACAAATTTCAATCTTCTTAACAGCCTTATTTTCTCTTTTGATTGGTCGTTTCTATTTGAGTGCTGCGATATAGATTGTGCAGTGAAGTTTTTCTATTCTGCTCTTAATTCTCTAATTGATAAATGCGTTCCTTATGTGAATGTCTCTACCGTCTCCAGCTCGCCAGTCTGGTTCACACGTAGGCTCTCTAATCTTCGCAACATTAAATCGAGATATTTTAAAAGATTTAAAAAAACTGGTTCGCGACTTGACTATGCAAATTATTGTATAGCTAAATCTCAATTTTGTCTTTTAAATACTCAATGCTACAACAATTATCTCGTTCGCTGTAAGGCTGAATTTTATAATAACCCCAAAAGATTTTACAACTTTGTCAATTCCAAAAGACGCTCTAATGTCCTACCTTCCACCTTCAGACTTAACGATCAGTCTGCTAATAATGATTTAGATATTGCAGATCTGTTTGCTAAATTTTTTCAGTCGACATATTCTACTACTGCTTCGGATCCCACACCCTATCCCTTTTCAATCCCACATTTAAATTGTATGTTTTTTCCCAGTATTACTGAAGACTGTATTCTCTCTAGCTTGTCATCTATGAAGTCTTCCTTCGTTCCCGGGCCTGATGATATACCTAGTTGCATCCTTAAAATGTGTTCGATTTCCCTATCTAAGCCTTTAGCTCGGTTATTCTTTATATCGAGTGAGACTTGTAGATTTCCTGATATTTGGAAGGAGTCATTTATTATTCCGCTTTTTAAAAAGGGTTGCAAATCGGATGTTTCCAACTACCGTGGCATTGCCAAACTTTCGGCAATACCTAAACTGTTTGAGAAAATTATTACGTCTTCCCTTCAACATCTATCCAGATCCACTATTTCTCCTTGCCAGCATGGTTTCATGAAAGGTCGTTCGTCGCTTACCAACCTTTTAGAATTGACTACCCTAGTACACCATGGCTTCCGTAAAAAGTGTCAAACTGATGTTATTTATACTGACTTCAGTAAGGCTTTTGATACGGTTGATCATTCTTTGCTTCTCGCGAAACTTAACATCATGGGTTTTTCACCAAAATTATTGGGTTGGTTAAAGTCGTATCTTATTGGCAGAACCCAAAAGGTGTCTTTTCGTTCCTCGATATCTAAAACTGTTCGAGTTACGTCAGGTGTACCCCAAGGCAGTCATCTGGGCCCACTATTATTTACATTGTTTATAAATGATTTGCCTTTGGCCTTGGCTCATTCACGCGTGCTCATGTTTGCGGATGACGTCAAGATTTGTTATTCCTATAATGATCCTTCTTTCCAACAGTACTTGCAATCAGATCTCGATGCGTTCTGTGATTGGTGCCACGTTAATAAATTACACCTTAATGCCTCTAAATGTTCTTTTATGACTTTCAGTCGTTTGTCTCCGCTCCTAGCTCATTACTCTATTAAGTCTGTTCTGTTAGATTGTGTTCCATCATTCAAAGACTTAGGCGTTATGTTTGACCCTAAACTTTCATTTAATGTTCATATTTCTTCAATTGTCAACAGAGCTAGCAGCCTTCTCGGCTTCATTAAACGTTGGGCCAAAGAATTTGATGATCCCTATGTAACAAAGGTTTTATACACTTCGTTAGTTCGCCCTACTCTAGAATATTGCTCGCCAGTGTGGAACCCGCAATATGATGTTCACCAGCGTAGTATTGAATCGGTACAGAAGCAATTCCTTAAGTTTGCGCTACGCGGTCTAAATTGGGACCCGGGTCTTCGCCTACCTTCTTATTCTGACAGACTTCTTCTTATTAATCTTCCTTCACTTTATAACCGTAGGCTTGTTTTTGGCATTCTCTTTCTCCATAAACTAGTCAACGGCGAAGTCATTTCTACGAATTTACTAGATACGCTGTATTTTTGTGTTCCCTCACGTCGGACCAGAAACTTTTTTCCTATTCACCTTAGTAGATGTCTGACTAACTACTCTCTTCACGAACCTCTTCGTGTTCTTTGCCAATCTTTTAACAACCTTTCTCACCTTATCTCTCCTCATCTTTCTGTCACTTCTCTTCGCGCTTTACTTTTTAATCATCTACAGCGAAACCAATGAAAATATTCTGGACTTGGATTGGCTGCAACTCATCCCTGGCCACATTGGCTGTGAATCGGGGCATAGCTGGCACCTTGTGCAAATAAAACACCTCCACCGGGCTGGGGATGTTTAGTTGTATATAAAGCTAAGCTACCTTCTTCATTTAATTACTATCTGTCTTTAGCTTAAGCTTTTTCGTCGACTGCTGTGTTAGTTGACGTAAATAAATAAATAAATAAATAAATAAATAAATAAATATTTAAGGGACCACGCTCGACAGAGCCGGCAGTCTTAGTTTAGACGGGGAACTAATTGACTCAAGTATACAAGTCATGATTAACCAAGGGAGTTTTTAAGGCCTTACGAGTAACCTTAAAGGCTCAGACTAGTGAAACAAAACAAGTGAAAGGATCAAGAAAAGTCAGAATAATTCGAGACGGCCTTACAAGTAACCTCTCAAATTATCCTATAACCAGCAAGTCCTTGGAATAGGACTAAAACACCGTGTTTAGGCAAGAATCGAGTAAGGTCAAACTGCTCCAGGACGATCCCCAGCATATTGGAAGGTACAAGGATATATCCTGTTACCGAAATTCCAGGAAAGAGCTCGGGACTCCTCTAAAAGAAACTTGTCATATCCAACCAAGCCCATAAACAATCGTAAATAAACATACCACCAAAACAAATCATTAAACAAACCTGTTCTAATTTCACCGGGGCACAAAATAAATTTTGTTGTGCCGAACCTAGCCCAAGAGATAATTGTAAATATCCCGAAGGACGAGAAAGGAACGTTGCTTTAATCAAGGATATTCAAAGTGAACTGCCAATAACAAGCCGCAAACGCTTCGCAAAGGAGCCCACTACGTCCCAACAAAAAAAAACGTGCTCGATGTGCATCATAATGGGGACATATCCCTACAACGCAGATGGGAATAAATATGCAAACTTCTGCTGTTCATGCCAGAAGGCTTATTGTCCCAACCATCACAAACGCTACAATTTGTGTACCGATTGCATAGACAATAATTAAAAATTAATAAAAACACAAATTAAAACTGATTAAATACCAATTTTTGTTAATTAAATTAAAAAGTATTATTTATGACCCTAACAAGGAACTAAGGGGGGTTTTCAAACAAGGAAGTAGGGTTAAAAAATTTATATAGACAGTTAATTACATATTTTTTGTGGCATCTGTAAGTAATTGTTGCACATTTGGAATTTAGTGGTCTTTCAGACTTTTCGTATATTGTTAGCACAGTTAGGTTAGTTAGTAAGATTAAATTAAATTAAAAAGGTGTGGATGTGTTATTTTGGAGTGGACGAAGCGAGAGAATATTTTCGTGTCGGTTGTTTCAAATGTATTGACCGTAGTTCATCCATTTATATGGTCGGAAATAATCAACTTCTGCATCTTTGTGACCAAACCTTAAGTAAAATGTATGCATTGACAGAAGTTGGAGCCGTTGTATAAACCCCATTCTTCTATATTTACCTACATATCCAACATAAAACCTTTTCTATGTCAGACAACGTAACCTATCTTATCATCATTACATTAACTACATCATCATTACAATACCCACAAATGGGTAATGGGTTAAGCAGACCTAAACGAAACTTTTTTATACCCTTGCAAAAAGGGTATATTAATTTTGGTCAGAAGCGTGCAACGCATAGAACGAAGCATCTCCGACCATACAAAGTATATATATTCTTGATCAGCACGACGAGACGAGTTCAACTAGCCATGTCCGTCCGTCCGTCCGTCCGTCCGTCCGTCTGGATCAACGCAAACTCCTCCTAGACCGTAAGAGCTACAGAGCTGAAATTTTGCACGTAGGCTTGTATATACTGCAGGGGTTTTACATCTCGGATTCAGCCGGATCGGACCACTATATCATATAGCTCCCATACAAACCCCAAAGTCACGAACAGTGACTTTTCTCAATAACTTTGTTATTTTCTATGTTATTAACGTGAAACTTAATATTAGAGAGTTTATTATGCCTATAAACGACTGTGCCAAGTTTGATCAAGATCGGGTGACTATATCATATAACTCCCATAGGAACGATCGGTCGAAAACAGTGACTTTTGTAAATAACGTCGTTACTTTTAACGTGATTGCTTTCAAATTAAACATTTCTTAGTTTAATATATCTGTTAATGACTGTGTCGAATTTGATAAAGATCGGGTGACTATATCATATAGCTCCCATAAGAACGATCGGTGGAAAACAGTGATTTTGATCAATATCTTCGTTATTTCCTATGATTGTAGGCCATTCTTTCGCAAACATAAGCCTTTTTAGATAAAACGTTCTTCCACATTGATGGTTAATAGGTAAGGAAAGAGTTACCGACAAAGTTGCAAGGGTATACAAACTTTGACGCGGTCGAAGTTAGCCCCGGCCCTCTGGTTTTTTATTATTTTATTTATTTATTTTTTTATTTTGTATAGACGTAGTCGTACAACGCTCAGTACGAACAAATGGCCCTAAGTAAAGTTAATGTTACAAGCTCTACCCACTCCGACCTAGGGGCATAGGCGTATTACATATATGAACATAAATTAAACTAAAGAAATAGAAAATATTAAATGTAATGAGATAATAGGTTACATATAAAAAGAAAACAGGATAGGTTAAAATAAAGATGATTACAACTAATTACGAGCGAGGAAGGACAAAATCGCAGTTTTTATACCCGGAAGCGATGTCTCGGAACCGATAACGTGCCAAAGTCTGTTGTTGTCACTACATAGTATACGAAAAGGTTCAGTGGAAAGTATAAGCGGTGTGAAATTGCGGGTCCTTCTAAATGGAACACAAAATGTTAATTTGGATCAACAGCTCGGAAGAGCTGTTGCAACACACACAGTCGCAAAGCAACTTAAGTTGTGATATAGTGTAACGAAAAGTTTTGATAAAATAAACCATAACTTAGTAGACTAGATTGCAAAGAACTATAAACTCCGCAATCACTAACATAAGCCTTACATATGCTTATTTGTATTTATTTGCTTAAAGTATAAGAAATCAAACATAATTCTTAAGAAAATTGTAACATTTTACTCACTCTAATGGATCCAGACTATTTAATTGTGTCTCAATAACGCTCGCCTTTGATAATGATATTCCAGCCCATGAATCAAATCGGGTCAAATTTACAGCCAAGTCGTTAATATAATACTTAATAGCTTTTAAGAAATCGCGACTTTTAAAGTAATAATCCGCTAGCAAGTAGTAAATATTTTTTACTTTAAATGGTAATCGCAATACTAATGAATCTTTGGGCATATCCTTTCGTGCTCCTGATATATAGGCGTCTATGTTTTGAATTTGAAAATGCATATCATTTTGTTTTGGAAGCAATTGTAAAACTTTAAGCAAGAATTGCTCCATATCACCTGAAATTGACTCTATTTTATATGAATTGAAATCTGGTAGTGCGTCAGGTGCATAAATATCAAAGACTCCGATTGCAATATCCAATGTTAAAGGTATTTGACTAGCGTTGTGATTTTCCAAATATCGCGAACGAGACTTTTTTGTGGAAAACCATACAAGCAATAAGTAATCTGAAAGAATAAGAATAATAATATGTAGTATATTCATGCAAATAATCATTCAGTACAATGAGCTCAACTTGTAACACTCTGTTGCAAGTATAAACAATTAAACATATACGCACTAAAATATAATTGTGCACTTGAATATGTTTATATATATACATTGATGTATGTACATAAACATATTCACATAAATCTACAGCTAAGCATGATCATATATGTATGTACATTTGTATATGCACATACATATATTCACATAAGCAATGTATGCACAAGCGTAACATGAGCTAGAGCCAGGCCAGCGTGTGAACGCTGACCAAGCACTTTGATGCAAGCGCTCCAACAATATGTATGTATGTACTGACACTCTCCCTCTCTTTTGTAGCTGTCGCATAAGTCGCAGCATAAGAATATATATGTAAACTTAGCTTAAGCAAAATAATAATTTGGAATAAAGGATCATTCTAAAAACGACTATGCATGGACACTGACGTGTTCATCTTGGATATACTATTTTTTATCAAAGGAACCCGGTCTTGGTATATATATAACATGGCGACCGTGACATAATAAGGACCCGCTATCTGCTAACAAAAACAACAACTGCAATCTGCAGACCAAATGCAAAAATCAAACCATCAATCAACGTTAATGTCAGAAGAACAACAACTGCAAATATTAACCACAACACAAAACATGAACATTTTATTTATTTAAATGAAAATTTTATTTTAAATCAATTGGAATAAATGCCCAGAAGAAAGCAGAAGCAGCGGTTGGAACCATCTGATAAATCAAGCGAACCAAAAGAAAATCAACCAATCAATCAACAAGGAACACCAATGAACAGTGAAGATATTCCCTTTGCGGAATCTGCTCCTATCGAGCAAAGGGATGCGCCGACGCTAGAAGAAGCGTTAGAGTTGTATCCCAACGATGGACCGCGCCCACTCACAATAGCTGAGTACCGGGCCCGCAACACCAAATCAACGGAGTCAAAGAAGACAAAAAGAGGAGGCCAAGTAAGAAAGCTACTCCAGCAGAAGAGGCTGGAAGTAGACCTACTGGCCACTCTGAAGACGCAGGAAGACCGACAACGCTGCATAGAGCGTATTGACATACTGAAAGCTGAACTTCGCCAAAGAGCGAAGAAACGCAAGGGGGCCGCAGAAATGCGCAAGCCTTAACTTGCCTTTAATTTAATAATAGTCATAATAACCTTAATAGCAAGTTGAAGCACGAAAGTGCAACTTGCGACTTACTAACTGTCCGATAGGCTTTTACTAACAATGTGGTTGGAGATTTTTTTTTAACAATAAATGAAAATGAAATGTATACCTGAATTGTGAGCCAACCACATTTTCTATAATTTTTCCACGTCTCTGGCTCGCTGTGCAAGACACAGTTGAGATAAATTTTATTTCTCTCTTACTTTTTTTTTTTCTTTTCTCTTCACAAATAATTAAAATAAAAAAAAAAAATACGCATGAATCCATAACAATCTTATTTTAATATTTCAAATAGAAATCAAATTCAGACATTTTATGAAAAAAAATTAAAGTAATTGCTAAAAAACAAGTTTTTAACCTGTCTTTATGAACTTTATTTCATATTTTTGAATACTTATAAAAAATAAAAACAAAAATCCCATACGTATGTTCGATAATAGTATAAGTAAATTTGATGATATATCCGTTATACCCACAATGGGGTTAATCGAAACAAAATCAGTGGACTCCACTGCAAATGTCATAAATAAAATTGAATCATCAAATGCTGATATGAGATTAACGAACATACTACTTTTAATAATTGTCATAATATTGTGCGCATATGTATTATATAAGGCTTACCTATTACACACAAGCAATTATAAATCAAAACCTTTTTAACAAAAGATAAAATATATATATATATAAAAAAAAAAAAAAAAAAAAAATGACCCATTATGACAGGTACTTTGAAAAAATAAACAACAGGCACCCTAGCATAGTCCAAGACTTAATTGAGGTTTTTAGGAGCGAGGGAAGTACCTCACCTCAACGCTCCATAAACTTAGTACAAATTAGGTTAGCTTACCTTGACATAACGGGCGAAGATTTCCCAGTCAAAGGAGGCACTAGGGTACAGATGAGTTTCATTCTCACGGTACCATATGTATGCTGTTTTTCAAACGCAGCGGGCACACTACGTTTCTACCTAATGGAGGAACAACAGCAGTAAAGAACTAAATACATCCATAATCAGTTTAATAGGTTTAGGCAGTTAGTGTAGAATATGGATAAAGCAGAAACAAAACAGCTCCAAAAATATTTACCTTTCCTTGATTTCCTGATACAATCAGGTGAAACAAATCACAAATACAAGGAAATAAGGTATTGGATAGCCCACAACTACAAATTTCAAAAAAATATTGTAGATCTTATGGAAAAATCCATAAAAGTAGCTTACAGTAGATTGTTAGCTAAGACTCCTTTAAGAAAAGACGTGCCCGGATGGGTCCACGAACTTTTCAAGGACTCAATTGCGCTGATAAACATATCAGAATCGAGTGCAGAACCAATAGATTTAACAGACTCAGATGTAGAAATAATAGACATAGAATAGTAAAACCTTACACATTTTCAATTTTTTTTTCCTTCTTAAATTAACAACAGGTCTAAACGACAAATTTCTTTTTTTTAGTAAAATGGGTTCTCAGGAATCCAAAATAGAAATAGAAATTAATCTTAGAAATTAATCTTAACAAACTATGGTTACTTGGGATGATATAATAGGAAAAGCTAGAATACACGCACAAGAATTAACTAAATCTTGTAAGTGCCTCTCGCAGAATAGAGAAACATCCCAAGACACAGTAACCAAACACACGAAGATAATAACCGAGAATCTTCAAGCTATTAGAGCAGTATTAACTGAACACTATAGCAAACTAAAGATATGGCAAAAAGCAGCCGCAAGTGCGTTCTACAGTGATTACAAACAAAAAGCAATAACTGTGTTTAACAGACACAATATTGAATTTAAACAAACATCAGATTTGGAAACTTCAATAGTACTGGAAGAAAAAACGCAACTAATGGCTGATGAAGAAATAAGTCAAGAAGAACCATCAGCAATAAGTCTTAACAAGCCAATAATTCCCAAAGAAAACAACAAAATGACACAAACAGTGGTAGAATTCATAAACACAGCCACCAGGCTGCTACCATACTTCGATGGTGATATTAAAAATCTACCTGGTTTCCTTGGAGCGCTTCGCGTACTTAACAGCATAAAAGAAACGCACGAAGCAGTAGCTATCGAAATCATAAAATCAAAATTAAAAGGTCAAGCGGGTAATACCCTAAGTTCTGAAACAACGATTGATGAAGTAATACGAAAACTATCAACAATCTTCAAGGGGGAATCAGTGGATCTTTTAACAGCAAAAATTAAAAATCTGCAAAGAAACCCCAATAACTGTGTTTCATACACAAAGGAGATTACTGAGTTGACCGACGCCCTTAAAGGCGCATATATTTCGGATGGTCTTCCAACTGAACAAGCAATAAAATACACCACCAAAGTGGCAGTAAATGCTATGGTAAGCCATACCAAAAGTCAAAGAGTCCAGCTATTAATGGAATCAGGAAACTTTGATTCGGCTAAAGAAGCCATTGCTAGATTCACCACTCTTTCAGTAGAGACGGGCTCCACAGAAGGTTTCCAAAATAATACCATTTTTTATGCCCAGCATAATGACCGCGGCAGACGCCGCTATAACAATAATGGTAACTGGAGAAACAACTCGAATTGGAACAATAACAACTCGAATTGGAGCAATAACGATGCCCACAGAGCCCAACGAGGCCGAAATTATTCACGCTACCGAAGAGGCGGCCGTGGAGGTGGACACAATAATAATAGACAAAATACAAATAACCAACAGAATGGTTACAACAACACAAATGTCCGAATTACCCAAAGCGACCAGGGAAACGGACAAGATCCTCCAAATGCTCAAAATTAAAAAATAAAGTCTATTCCATTAACCTAAGTCTTAATAATTTCGTATCATTTAAGAATGTTAAAACAAATAAGAAAATAACATTCTTAATTGATACCGGTGCAGACATTTCAATAATAAAAGAAAATTCGGATGTATTTCACGACATCCAAGTAAACAAAACTGTAGACATTCGAGGCATAGGAGAAGGAGTAATAAACTCCAAAGGCCTAGTCTCAATAGAATTGCAGACAGATAAATATATTATTCCATACGAATTTCACATGCTTCATTCAGATTTCGCAATCCCATGCGATGGAATAATAGGATTAGATTTCATAAAAACTTTTAATTGCAAATTAGATTACAGCAATTCAGAAGATTGGTTTATACTTAGACCACAAAAATTAACGTACTCAATTTATGTTCCAATAACATTCAATTCTGGTAACAACTCAACACTTCTACCAGCAAGATCCCAAGTGGTACGCAAAATAGAACTATCTTCAGCAGAAGATAACATTTTGATTCCGAATCAGGAAATTAAACCGGGCGTTTATGTCGCAAACACTATTGCAACAGCCCAAAGTACTTTTGTCCGATTCTTAAATACCACAGATAAATGCCAAATAGTAGGCGTTAACAATATAAAATTTGAATCACTTTCGAACTACGATATAGTTCAAAATACCAGAGATATAAGAAAAGAATCTGTAATTCATAAATTGAAGAAAAATTTCCCAATACTATTCAAAGACAAACTCGAAAAGTTATGCACTGAGTATAGTGATGTGTTCGGACTTGACACCGAACCGATCACAACAAATAATTTTTATAAACAAAAATTAAGACTTAAGGATGATGAACCGGTATATGTGAAAAATTACCGGAGTCCGCATAGCCAAATAAACGAGATCCAGCGACAAGTTGGAAAGTTAATCGAACAGGGTATTGTTGAACCATCTGTTTCGCCTTATAATAGCCCACTCTTGCTAGTCCCAAAGAAAACACTTTCGGGATCTAAAGAAAAAAACTGGCGATTAGTAATTGACTACCGTCAAATAAACAAAAAATTGCTGTCAGATAAGTTTCCGCTCCCCAGAATTGATGATATTCTTGATCAATTGGGAAGAGCAAAATATTTTTCTTGCCTTGACTTAATGTCAGGTTTTCATCAAATTGAACTAGAAGAAAAATCAAGAGATATAACGTCTTTTTCAACAAGCAATGGCTCATATCGTTTTACACGATTACCTTTCGGTCTAAAAATAGCACCTAATTCATTTCAGAGAATGATGACAATAGCATTCTCGGGGCTTGAGCCAAGTCAAGCTTTCCTCTATATGGATGATTTAATCGTTATTGGTTGTTCTGAACAACATATGATTAAAAATTTAGTAGATGTTTTTAAACTCTGCAGAAAAAATAATCTAAAACTGCATCCAGAAAAATGTTCATTCTTTATGCATGAGGTGACATTCCTAGGTCACAAATGCACAGATAAAGGAATCTTGCCAGACGACACAAAATTTGACGTCATCAAGAATTATCCAGTCCCACATGATGCAGATAGTGCTAGACGTTTCGTTGCATTTTGCAATTACTATAGACGTTTCATAAAAAATTTCGCCGAATATTCCCGGCACATAACAAGATTATGTAAAAAGAATGTTCCATTCGAATGGACAGCGGAATGCGAAAATGCATTCCAATACTTAAAAGAAAAGCTCGTTCAACCTAATCTATTGCAGTACCCGGATTTTAGCAAAGAATTTTGCATAATCACAGATGCAAGCAAACAAGCATGTGGAGCAGTTTTAACACAAAACTATAATGGACTCCAGCTTCCAGTTTCATATGCATCAAGAGCATTCACTAAAGGTGAAAGCAACAAGAGTACTACAGAACAAGAGCTAGCAGCAATACACTGGGCAATAACATATTTTCGACCATATATATATGGAAAACATTTCACAGTGCGAACAGACCATAGACCATTAACATATTTGTTCTCCATGGTCAACCCGAGTTCAAAACTGACACGCATGCGGCTAGAATTGGAAGAGTACGACTTTACAGTAGAGTATTTGAGAGGTAAAGATAACTTTGTGGCAGACGCCCTATCAAGGATAACAATATCCGATCTAATTGACATGAACAAAAAAATCCTGAAAGTCACTACCAGGTACCAAAGTAGACAAAACAATTTCTGCGCAGAAAATAAACAAGAACTATTGCCAAGGCAAAATCTTGAAAAAGCTTCCGAGCCCAACGTATATGACGTTATTGTAAATGACGAAGTACGAAAAGTAGTGACCTTGCGAATAACTGATTCCTCGACCACATTCAAACATGTCAAGAAAGTTATAGCAAGAATTGACATTTGCGATATGTATACCAATTGAATTCTCGACTTAGGTCAGTTTTTTCAAAGGCTCGAAAAAGAAGCCGGTATACTTAGTATCACCAAAGTCAAAGTGGCACCGAGCGAAAAGATCTTTGAAACTATTTCAATAGAATCTTTCAAAAATATGGGCAATAGAATTTTACAATTTTTAAGAGTAGCGCTACTCAAGCCGGTGACCCAAGTAAATAATAAGAAAGAAAAAGAAGCTATATTGTCTACATTCCATGACGATCCCATTCAAGGAGGTCATACAGGCATAAATAAAACAATTACAAAAATAAAGAGACGATATTATTGGAAAAACATGACTAAATGTGTAAAAAAGTACATTAATAAATGTCAAAAATGCCTGACGTCGAAAACGACAAAACATGCAAGATCACCTATGATTATAACCGAAACACCACTATATGCTTTTGACAGAGTGATAGTAGACACGATCGGTCCACTACCACATTCGGAAAATGGGAATGAATACGCAATCACATTAATATGTGACCTGACAAAGTATTTAGTAGCAGTTCCTGTTGCAAACAAAAGTGCAACAACTGTAGCAAAAGCCATATTCGAATCTTTTATTCTGAAGTACGGTCCAATGAAGACGTTCATTACGGACATGGGAACAGAATATAAAAATTCCATTATTACTGAGCTGTGCAAATATTTGAAAATAGATAACATAACATCTACAGCACACCATCACCAGACATTAGGTACCGTTGAAAGAAGTCATAGGACCTTCAACGAGTACATTCGTTCATATATTTCAGTAGATAAAACTGATTGGGACATATGGTTACAGTATTTCGTGTATTGTTTTAACACAACACCATCAGTAACACACAATTATTGTCCATATGAACTTGTATTTGGTAGACAAAGTAACTTACCAATTCAATTTAATAGCGTTAATACTATAGATCCAATATATAATATAGAAGACTATTCTAAGGAAGTTAAGTTTAGATTAGAAAACGCGTATAAAAGAGCTAGAATAATTTTAGAAAACAATAAAATTAAGCAAAAAGAAATAAATGATAAAAAAGTATCGGATTTTAAAATAGAAATAGGAGACAAGGTTTTCTTAAAAAACGAAACTGGTCATAAGCTTGATTCAGTGTATTTAGGACCCTTCGATGTTGTAGAAATAGGTAAAAATAACAATATAAAAATTAGAAACAATAAAGGTAGGATACAAAAAGTACATAAAGATAGATAAAAAAAAAAATAATAAAATAAATATATAATATCAAAAGTTAATAAAAAAAATATATATATATATATATGTTTATAAAATTTTTTTATGGATTCATCTATTATCAAAAATATATTCATATGATTTCGAAAAGAAAAGAGAGAAAGAAAATTTGTCTAAGCAGACACAATCTAAAACACAAAAAAAAAAAAAATTTTTTTTTTTTTTCCTAATATACACATTTACCTTACCCTTATTTTACCTTTAATTATAATTAATTAATATGATTATTAATAACTCCATAATATTACGTTATTCTCTAAAAAGGGGAGGTGTAGTATATTCATGCAAATAATCATTCAGTACAATGAGCTCAACTTGTAACACTCTGTTGCAAGTATAAACAATTAAACATATACGCACTAAAATATAATTGTGCACTTGAATATGTTTATATATATACATTGATGTATGTACATAAACATATTCACATAAATCTACAGCTAAGCATGATCATATATGTATGTACATTTGTATATGCACATACATATATTCACATAAGCAATGTATGCACAAGCGTAACATGAGCTAGAGCCAGGCCAGCGTGTGAACGCTGACCAAGCACTTTGATGCAAGCGCTCCAACAATATGTATGTATGTACTGACACTCTCCCTCTCTTTTGTAGCTGTCGCATAAGTCGCAGCATAAGAATATATATGTAAACTTAGCTTAAGCAAAATAATAATTTGGAATAAAGGATCATTCTAAAAACGACTATGCATGGACACTGACGTGTTCATCTTGGAAAAACAATTTTTTTTAAAAGAACCCTCTTTTTTTATATAAATATAACAAATAATAAAAATATATAATTGTTCTGCAAGTTTTTTACTTTTTTTATCTATTATATATTATTTATTGTTTATATTTTGTTATCCATTAGATATCTGCACGAGTACATTCGAAAGGTAAATCGAAATACTATTTACACTTTCGGAGCTCGAACTCACACTTACTCGTATTTGCAAATCGAGGGAACCAAGCATCTCGTATGTCGAAAAAGAGAAAAAAAAAAAAAAAAAAAAAAAAAATCCGCTAAAACGAATGCGAGCGTATTGAGAAGCAAATACCGAATGGAATACTTGGTATCGTTTAAATCATGGGTAGGCACGCATACAATCAAAAATTAGGTTATGCATCTGTGTGTGTGGCAAAAAACACAAAGAACGAAACTTTTCCTTGCTTGCCACTGAAAAAACAGTATGGCAAAAAGAAATATTTTTTACTGACCAGCAACTGATTTGTGTGTTGCAACAAACATGAAGTCCGAAACTTTTGTTTTTATTTATTGCATTATAACCTGCTTCAAAGAAACTTGAAAGCAAATAACGCATTGCACATCGAATTAAAATTGTCAATCAAGAGAAAACAAATTTTACCATTTGTCAACAAACATTTTCATACCCTTGCAAAAAGCGTACATTAATTTGCAACGCATAGAACGAAGCTTCTCCGACCATGCAAAGTATATATATTCTTGATCAGCACGACGAGACGAGTTCAAATAGCCATGTCCGTCCTTCCGTCTGGATCAACGCAAACTCCTCCTAGACCGTAAGAGCTACAGAGCTGAAATTGAATGTAGGCTTGTATATACTGCAGGGGTTGTATATCTCGGATGCCGCCGGATCGGACCACTATATCATATAGCTCCCATACAAACGCCAAAGTCACGAACAGTGACTTTTCTATATAACATCGTTATTTTCTGTGCTATTATCGTGAAACTTAATATTAGAGAGTTTATTACGGCTAAAACGACTGTACCGAATTTGATTTTTGGGTGACTATATCATATAGGAACGATCTGTCGAAAACAGTGACTTTTCCAAATAACTTCGTTACTTTTAACGCGATTGCTTTCAAATTAAACATTTGTTAGTGTAAGATTCCAATTATTTACAAAGTCTGTTAAATGCTCATGTATATACCGAAACCGGTATTGAAGTATCGATTGTTAGTAATAAGTATCGATTGTTAGTAATAAGTATCGATTGTTAGTAATAAGTATCGATTGTTAGCGATAAGTCCTCGACAGGTTGAGAGACGGCGTCTCTCTTCTCTTCCGGCGACGCAACGAGCAAGTTGCATCTGCGCAGAAAAACCAAAGATAAAATCCAGGAAATACAAATTAATCGTTATCATATTTTCGCAATAAATAGGTGTTTACAACTCAGAAGTGGGATGACCACCCGAAAGGATACATATTTCGGGACACGGCGCGCCACACGTTCCACATCTAGGACGGCCGCCTCCACGCCCACCGCTGCTGGTGCACCCACTGCTGTGACTACCGCTGCAGTACCGACGGCCACAGGAGCCGCCGCTGCTGCGCCTGCCGCTGCTGCGACTGCCGCTGCAGTACCGAGAGCCGCTGTGCCAACTGCCGCCACACTCGCCCCTGCCGGGCCAACTGCTGCTATACTCGCCCCTGCCGGGCCAACTGCTGACATGCTCGCCTCCGCCGGGCCAACTGCTGCTATACTCGCCCCTGCCGGGCCAACTGCTGACATGCTGGCCTCCGCCGGGCCAACTGCTGCTATACGAGCCCCTGCTGGGCTAACTGATGCAACATCCGTTGCGCAACCTCCCTTGGGATGTCCAGCTTTGACGTAGTTTGCTTAAATGCAATGCAGTCTGTCACCAATTTCACCGGGATCCCTAGCAAATAATGTCGAAATTTTTTTAACGCCATATATGCTGCCTTGACTTCAAGAATGTAGCTATGCCTCTTCGAATCTGCTTCAGATGCTTTCTTACTCCAAAAATAAATCGGATGTAAATTGATGTCAAATAGCTGAAGTAGTACCGCTCCAAACCCGTCTTTTGAAGGATCCGTGTGCAACTGGGTTGGTGCCTCGCGAGAATAGAGGTGTAACACTGGATCCCTTATTATCGCCGTCTTCAATTTCTGCAACGCCTGAAGCTCGCTTGGACCCATAATAAACTTGACATCTTTTTTCAGCAACTTGGTAAGGGGTCGTGCTATCTGCGCATACTGCGGAATAAACTTTCTAAAGAATCCGGTTAAACCAAGAAATGCCTGAATCGATTTGACGTTTATGGGAATTCCAAAACGACTGATCGCCATTGTCTTATCTTTGCGGGGCCAAATCTTTCCATCTTCAATTTCGTGACCTAGAAAGCTTATGCGTTTTTGCTATCTGCGCATACTGCGGAATAAACTTTCTAAAGAATCCGGTTAAACCAAGAAATGCCTGAATCGATTTGACGTTTATGGGAATTCCAAAACGACTGATCGCCATTGTCTTATCTTTGCGGGGCCAAATCTTTCCATCTTCAATTTCGTGACCTAGAAAGCTTATGCGTTTTTGCAAAAAACTACATTTTCCCCATTTTATTTTGAAATCATACTTTGCTGCAGTTTCTAATACCAATTTGGTTTTGTTTACACTCGTTTGCTGACTTAGCATATACTATAATGTCATCCATATATAATTGCATTATATTCTTGTTAATCAGATCCTGAAATATGTGGTTAACGAAACGAATGAATGAATTACGAAATCCACATGGCGCTCTATTAAACTCGTATAATCCTTCTCTAGTAATAAACGCTGTATATGATTTGCTAGATTCCTCTATGGGCACATGGAAGAATCCATTTTCCAAATCCATAATCGTATAAAAGCTTGCTGCCTGCAATTTCTCAAGCACTTCATCCATTAAAGGAACTGGAAAGCAGTCTTCCAAGACCATGCTATTTAGCTTCCTATAGTCTACACAAACCCGCAAAGTATTGTCTTTCTCCTTTAGAGCTACAACTCTTCCCACTCATCAACTTGATTTTTAACCGCTTCCGCTTCTGGTGCCGACAAACGACTGGTTGACTGCCTAAATGGGATTATTGCGCCATCTGGTACAATTTTTAACTCGATAGGACAATTTACCTTCTCTGCATTCAGCTGAAAGCTATCCTGTATCAACGCTTCGACTTGCTTTTGATATTGCGGTGGGGCCGAATAACTACATGAGATGTCAAAAACATTGTACTAATTGTCAGAATATTCTTCTTGCGATTTGGTCTGTCTTCAACCAGGCTCATAAATGTACATCCACGCTCATCGATCGATACTCTAAACTTCTCCACAAAGTCGTATCCCAAAATAACGTCACAGTCCAATATGTTGCTCTCCACTACCAAGAATTTTGCGTGTCTTTAGGTTATCTACGATGACTTCTGTCTCGAAAAAGCTTTTTGCTTTTGTTTAGCTATTGCCTAGTCCGCAGAGCATTAAGAAACTTTCTTTTAAATCAATCTCACCCAAGTATTTTAGAAAAGAGTTCTTTACAATAGTGACATCTGAGCCCGTATCGAGCAAACCGTCAACATTTACGCCATTCAACGACACCGACTTGACCCGTTTTTGTATATTTATTTTACGAACAGCTGATAACTTTCTGGGGCAATTAGTTGAAATATGTCCACTTTCATTACAACTAAAACATTTTCTATCCGCACTATTACAGTCTTTACGCTTGTGCTCACTGGAACCGCAATTAAAACAATATTCTTTCTTTTTCATGTTTTCCACTTTCGCAATAAACGTGATTTTTCGATTGTTTTTCTCAACATTATCAAATTTTTTTACATGCTCGAATACACCATATTGCTCTTTTAATTATTTTAGCGATTTACAATTGTACATTGAGAACTTGAACTCGCTTTTAATATTAAGCCCATCAACTATGAACCGTATAACCGCCGCGTCTTCGATTTTTCCAGCACTAGCAATATTTCTCATATTTAGCATATACATATTCGTGAAACGATTCACCACTGTGCATTTTACGATCGCGTAGCTGTTGATGTAGGTCAGCGCCACTCAAATTTGACTCGAACTCACAACGCAACATTTGTCTCAAACTCTGAAAATCACTCACTGTTTCTGACTCGAGATATAAATGTGCCGCACCACTCATTATACCCTTGCGAAAAGGGTATATTACTTTTGGTCAGAAGTGTGCAACGCATAGAACGAAGCATCTCCGACCATACAAAGTATATATATTCTTGATCAGCACAACGAGACGAGTTCAAATAGCCATGTCCGTCCGTCCGTCCGTCCGTCCGTCCGTCCGTCCGTCCGTCCGTCCGTCTGGATCAACGCAAACTCCTCCTAGACCGTAAGAGCTACAGAGCTGAAATTTTGCACGTAGGCTTGTATATACTGCAGGGGTTGTATATCTCGGATTCAGCCGGATCGGACCACTATATCATATAGCTCCTATACAAACCCCAAAGTCACGAACAGTGACTTTTCTCAATAACTTTGTTATTTTATATGCCATTATCGTGAAACTTAATATTAGAAAGTTTATTACGCTTATTAACGACTGTGCCAAATTTGATCAAGATCGGATGACTATATCTTATAGCTCCCATAGGAACGATCGGTCGGAAACGGTGACTTTTGTAAATAACTTCGGTACTTTTAACGCGAATGCTTTCAAATTAAACATTTGTTAGTTTAATATATCTGTTAATGACTGTGCCGAATTTGATCAAGATCGGATGACTATATCATATAGCTCCAATAGGAACGATCGGGCGAAAACAGTAACTTTTGTAAATAACTTCGTTACTTTTAGCGCGAATGCTTTCAAATTAAACATTTGTTAGTTTAATATATCTGTTAATGACTGTGCCGAATTTTATAAAGATCGGGTGACTATATCATATAGCTCCCATAGGAACGATCGGTGGAAAACAGTGATTTTGATTAATATCTTCGTTATTTCCTATTATTGTAGGCCATTCTTTCGCAACCATAAGCCTTTTTATACAAAACGTTCTTCCACATTGTAAGATTCCAATTATTTACAAAGTCTGTTAAATGCTCATGTATATACCGAAACCGGTATTGTAGTATCGATTGTTAGTAATAAGTATCGATTGTTAGTAATAAGTATCGATTGTTAGTAATAAGTATCGATTGTTTGCGATAAGTCCTCGATAGGTTGAGAGACGGCGTCTCTCTTCTCTTCCGGCAACGCAACGAGCAAGTTGCATCTGCGCAGAAAACCAAAGATAAAATCCGAGAAATACAAATTAATCGTTATCATTTTTACCCAATAAATAGGTGTTTACAACTCAGAAGTGGGATGACCACCCGAAAGGATACATATTTCGGGACATGGCACGCCACACGTTCCACATCTAGGACGGCCGCCTCCACGCCCACCGCTGCTGGTGCACCCACTGCTGGTGCACCCACTGCTGTGACTACCGCTGCAGTACCGACGGCCACAGGAGCCGCCGCTGCTGCGCCTGCCGCTGCAGTACCGAGAGCCGCTGTGCCAACTGCCGCCACACTCGCCCCCTGCCGGGCCAACTGCTGACATGCTCGCCCCCGCCGGGCCAACTGCTGCTATACTCGCCCCTGCCGGGCCAACTGCTGACATGCTCGCCTCCGCCGGGCCAACTGCTGCTATACGAGCCCCTGCTGGGCTAACTGATGCCACCTCCGCCCCTGCTGGGCCAACCGCTGCGACACTCGCCCCTGCCGGGCCAACTGCTGACATGCTCGCCCCTACCGGGCCCGCCGCTGCTGGGCCAACCGCCGCCATACGAGCCCCTGCTGGGCTAACTGATGCCACCTCCGCCCCTGCTGGGCCAACCGCTGCGACACTCGCCCCTGCCGGGCCAACTGCTGACATGCTCGCACCTGCCGGGCCCGCCGCTGCTGGGCCAACCGCCGCCATATGAGCCCCTGCTAGGCTAACTGATGCCACATTCGCCCCTGCTGGGCCAACCGCTGCGACACTCGCCCCTGCCGGGCCAACTGCTGACATGCTCGCCCCTGCCGGGCCCGCCGCTGCTGGGCCAACCGCCGCCATACGAGCCCCTACTGGGCTAACTGATGCCACATTCGCCCCTGCCGGGCCCGCCGCCGCCGCAACCGCCCCTGCTGGGCCAACTGCTGCCATACTCGCCCATGTTGGGCCAACTTCTGACATATTCGCCCCTGCCGGGCCCGCCGCTGCACCAACCGCCCCTGCTGGGCCAACCGCTGCCACACTCGCCCCTGCTGGCCCCGCTGCTGCCGTCATACTCGCCCCTGCTGGGCCAACCGCTGCCACACTCGCCCCTGCCGGCCCCGCTGCGGCTATATTCGCCCCCGCTGTAACCGCTGCCGCCGCACCCGCCCCTGCGGTGTCCGCCGCTTACAGGCCACCTCTGCAGACTGCCGCCTCTGCACCCGCTGCCGCCTCTGCACCCGCTGCCGCCGCTGCACCCGCTGACACTGCTGTGCCCGCTGCCGCTGCTGTGCCCACCACCGCTACCGCTGCTGTGCCCGCCGCCTCTGCACCATCTGCCGCCGCTGTGCTCGCTGCTGTGCCCACCACCGCTGCCGCTGCTGTGCCCGGTGCCGCTGCTGTGCCCGCCGCCGATGCCGCATCTGCACCCGCTGCCGCCGCTGCACCCGCTGCCACTGCTGTGCCCGCTGCCGCTGCTGTGCCCGCCGCCGCTGCCGCCTCTGCGCCCGCTGCCACTGCTGTACCAGCCGCCGCTGCCGCCTCTGCGCCCGCTGCCGCCGCTGCTGTGCCCACCACCGCTGCCGCTGCTACTGCTGTACCAGCCGCCGCTGCCGCCTCTGCATCCGCTGCCGCAGCTGCTGTGCCCACCACCGCTGCCGCCGCTGCTGTGCCCGCCGCCGCTGCCGCTGCTGTGCCCGGTGCCGCTGCTGTGCCCGCCGCCGATGCCGCATCTGCACCCGCTGCCGCCGATGCCGCATCTGCACCCGCTGCCGCCGCTGCACCCGCTGCCACTGCTGTGCCCGCTGCCGCTGCTGTGCCCGCCGCCGCTGCCGCCTCTGCGCCCGCTGCCACTGCTGTACCAGCCGCCGCTGCCGCCTCTGCGCCCGCTGCCGCCGCTGCTGTGCCCACCACCGCTGCCGCTGCTACTGCTGTACCAGCCGCCGCTGCCGCCTCTGCATCCGCTGCCGCAGCTGCTGTGCCCACCACCGCTGCCGCCGCTGCTGTGCCCGCCGCCGCTGCCGCCTCTGCGCCCGCTGCCACTGCTGTACCAGCCGCCGCTGCCGCCTCTGCACCCGCTGCCGCCGCTGCACCCGCTGCACCCGCTGCCACTGCTGTGCCCTCTGCCGCTGCTGTGCCCACCGCCGCTGCCGCCTCTGCGCCCGCTGCCACTGCTGTACCAGCCGCCGCTGCCGCCTCTGCACCCGCTGCCGCCGCTGCTGTGCCCACCACCGCTGCCGCCGCTGCTGTGCCCGCCGCCGCTGCCGCCTCTGCGCCCGCTGCCACTGCTGTACCAGCCGCCGCCGCCGCCTCTGCGCCCGCTGCCACTGCTGTGCCCGCCGCCGCTGCCACATCCACTGTGCCTGCGGATGCTGTGCCCTCCGACTATGTGTCTGCCATGCGGGCTGCGGCCTCGCTCGCCGCCCCCGCCAC
This sequence comes from Drosophila tropicalis, assembly GCF_018151085.1. Classification (NCBI taxonomy): domain Eukaryota; kingdom Metazoa; phylum Arthropoda; class Insecta; order Diptera; family Drosophilidae; genus Drosophila; species Drosophila tropicalis. The sequence continues at coordinate 1,777,124 of NW_027173405.1, forward strand.
TGGTCCCGACGCGGACCCATGGGAGGAGATGCCCGCTTTAGTGCCCTCCGTATCGACTGCCGCGGCCGCCATCACACCGGCCACTTCCGCCTCCCCCAGCCTGGATGAGCAACTGGGGACGCTGCAGAAACAACATGAGTTGCTACAGCTACAGCATCAAATCCTCAAACTGCAGCAGGGAATCGACGAGTTCCAAGCACCGAGGCAGCAAGTCAGTGACGTGAGTGTCATTGAGAGCATGGTGGCTCGATTTTCAGCGGATACCGCATACGATGTGAAGATTCGAGGGATGTTTAAGATTCGCAATCGAGATGCAGGAGATTGCCATGAATGCTCCGATTCCGGAGAACGAGCTGGTCGACCTGATCATTGATGGATTGAGGGACAACTCTACTCGAGTCGGCATGCTGTACTCAGCTCGGACAATGGCTGAACTGAAGCCCCTACTGGAACGCTACGAGCGCCTCCGTATGCAGGCCGCTGCCTCCAGACAAAGCAATAGTGTGAAGGCGCAGCCAACAACAACTGCCGTGGCGCCTGGAAACAAATCGTCAGGCACCGTCACGAGTGAGACCAGATGCTTCAACTGCTCAGGATGGGGGCATTACAAGAGTCAATGCCCGAAACCAATGAGACCTCCGAATTCATGTTTCAAGTGTGGCATAGTGGGCCACAGCTACAAAAACTGCCCGCCTCGAATTGGAAATGCCACCAATATCACTGCTGCCGCCGCCGCTGATGAAGCGGGAAATCGACTAGACCATTTACAACTGGTGAGTGTTGCTTTTGTTTGTGATGAAGTGCAAGATAGGAGATTTATAGATATGTTTGCTCTCCTTGATTCGGGCAGTCCAAAGAGTTTTATCCATCAATCTGAAGTCCCCTCCAACTGCCGTCTTAGCCGCCGTACATTGAACTGCCGTGGTTTAGGAAATGGCCAACTTCTGTCCTTAGGTCAAGTACAGTGTAGGGTTCGCCTCCGCAACACACGTACAATACATACGTTTGAAGTCCTGACGAACCAAGCAACCGAACTGCCGATGATTATAGGTAGAGATCTTCTGTATAAAATTAATATTAGACTCTGTAAACTGAAAGAACTGAAATATGAAAAAGAATCGTTGATACCCATGAATAAACCGACTGAATGTATAAATCCAAATCTTACTGCTGTTCTGAAGTCCTTTGACATATTTATGGAAGAGAGAGTGATACTGCCGTATGATAGGAATGAGATTGTATCTGCCGAATTGTTGTCTGATTCTCCCCTTCCGAAAACTTCTGCTGTACCTTCGGAAACATTGAACGATGCACTTATGGCGATAAATGCCATTGAGCTCCCTGCTGTCAGTGAATTAGACTTTGATATAGAGCCCGCGTTACGGGAAGAGCAAACCGCAGCCCTTAAGTCCATTATTTCCACTTCGTATGTACAAGTTGATCCAGATTTAATCAAGCCCATGAACTATGAGATGAAAACATAATTGACTAGCCAAACTCCGATTTTCTGCAGCCCCCGCCGTCTGCCGCACCACGAACGCATCGAGGTGCGTGAGATTTGTGACGATCTCTTGAAAGCTGGCATTATTCGCCACAGTAGTTCCCCTTACGCTGCCGCGATTGTCCCTGTACGCAAAAAGGACAACACCCTAAGAAAGTGTGTAGATTACCGCCCGTTGAACAAAATTACAGTTCGAGATCATTTTCCGATTCCTCTGTTAGATGATTGCATTGAACATCTGGGTGGCAAATCATTCTTCACTATCTTGGACTTGAAGAACGGTTTCAGGTTTCGCTAAGATTGCGTGTCCGCTGTCCCGATTGTTAAGAAAAGATACCCCTTATGTCTTCTCCGATGAATGCCTTGAAGCTTTCCGAACACTGAAGTTGAAATTGATCGAATCCCCCGTGTTATCTATTTACAACCCGAAGTCTGAAACAGAGTTACACTGCGATGCTAGTTCAATTGTATTCGGAGCAGTGCTCCTCCAGAAACAAACAGACGGTAAATTACACCCAGTGTCCTACTTCTCTAAGATGGCCTCCGCCGCTGAATCGAAACTACACAGTTATGAGCTAGAGACGTTAGCTATAGTGTATTCCTTAAAACGTTTTGAGACATACCTTAAGTTCGTCCCGTTCAAAATCGTGACCGATTGTAATTCCCTTGCGCTGACACTGAGAAATGGTGGACATTCCGCCAAGATTGCTCGCTGGGCCCTGCTGTTGGAAAACTATAACTACACGATTGTACACCGCTCGGGGGTTGGTATGCCCAATGCTGATGCTCTAAGCAGAATAGAAACTGCCGCATACGTTGACGATATAAACCTCGACTTCCAACTGCAGTTAACCCAGAACCGGGACCCTGAGATTGTCAAACTCCGAGATGAGTTAGAAAAATATGAGATAGCGGATTTCGAACTGCGAGATGGAGTAGTGTACCGCCTGTCCTCGACGAGTGTACCCCAACTTTATGTCCCTTCCGAAATGATAAATCATGTCATACGAGTAGTGCACGAGAAGCTTGGCCATATGGCCACGGAGAAATGTTGTGCACAGATCAAGAAGCATTACTGGTTCCCGTGTATGAAGTCTTATGTTAATAATTACATTAAAAATTGCCTCAAGTGTATCTACTACTCCGCGTCCGCTTCGGACCACCGTGTCACGCTACATAGTATTCCGAAAGTGCCCCTTCCGTTTGATACCGTCCATATTGACCATTTGGGCCCCCTTCCGTCCATACGTTCTAAGAAAAAGTATCTTCTGGTTGTCATTGACGCTTTCACCAAATTTGTGAAGCTGTACCCTGCCGCCACGACTAATTCACGTGAAGTATGCCAGACATTGGAATCTCAGTATTTCGCAAATTACAGTAGACCCCGCCGAATCATCAGCGATCGAGGTACCTGCTTTACTTCCTCCGAGTTTGAAGAATTTCTGAAGGCCAATAATATAATTCATGTGCTGAATGCCACTGCCTCACCCCGGGCCAACGGCCAAGTCGAGCGGGTTAACCGTGTGTTGGGCCCCATGTTGGGTAAACTGACGGAACCTGTGGACCACGCAGATTGGGTCCAACAACTGCCGAACATAGAGTTTGCATTGAATAACTCCGTCCACTCCACAACCAAATTTGCCGCTTCCGTACTTCTATTCGGTGTTGAACAACGAAGTGTGGTAGTAGATGAACTAACCGAACGGTTGGGTGAGAGAACGGAGGAGGTCGATGCCTCAGAGGTAGACGTCCGGAGATTAGCCTTCCGTAACATTGTTAAGTCCCAAGAATATAATTCGGAATATTATTCGAAGCATCACCTCCCTGCCGTTAGTTTTGAGGAGGGGGATTTCTTAGTTATTAAGAATGTGGATACTTCGGCAGGCACAAACAAAAAGCTTATCAGGCGGTATCGTGGTCCGTATGTGGTTCATAAAAAACTTCCGAATGACCGATATGTTATCCGGGATGTAGAGGGCTCCCAAATCACCCAACTACCATATGATGGGGTCCTAGAAGCCTCCAAATTAAAGCTATGGGTTGCCCCTGATCAAGATTGCACTTCTGATAGCCAAACAAAGGCGACACCAGCCACTTAAGATTCTTATTTACCCCCCTTCGTTGTTAACCATTGGAATCGAGGTCGATTCCTCGTCAGGACGGCCGAGTTGTAAGATTCCATTTATTTACAAAGTCTGTTAAATGCTCATGTATATACCGAAACCGGTATTGTAGTATCGATTGTTAGTAATAAGTATCGATTGTTAGTAATAAGTATCGATTGTTAGCGAAAAGTCCTCGATAGGTTGAGAGACGGCGTCTCTCTTCTCTTCCGGCAACGCAACGAGCAAGTTGCATCTGCGCAGAAAACCAAAGATAAAATCCGAGAAATACAAATTAATCGTTATCATTTTTACCCAATAAATAGGTGTTTACAGCATTGATGGCTAATAGGTAAGGAAAGAGTTACCAAAAAAGTTGCAAGGGTATACAAACTTTGACGCGGTCGAAGTTAGCCCCGGCCCTCTGGTTTTATTTCTCGCTTGCACATACATACATCTGCTTGTCTGTGAGCTCGTAAGCTTCGGCATTCCGTTCAAAGTTCTCAAACCATTTCTCTACGGGTACATTGTAACCGTCAAACATACATACAACTTTTTCGAAATCTCAGGGTTTATTTTGACTTCTGCATACTTGCTCTCATCTGCTTCGATTTTAAGAGAGAACATTTGTATTAACTGTTGCATCTTTATATCTAGATGTCTGGGATCACTTTTTTCTACGTCACTAACTTCTTTCACTTCCATATTATTTTTTATCGATTCTTCATCTTCCACTAAACCAAACGTTTCGTTCAAGGTCTTCTTTTCAACAATCTTCTTTTCGTTCTTCTTTTCGTTTTTCGACTTCGCAGGTGTGCGCAATGGTGGCGACTTCGGCGGTGGAAAACCGGCGAGCCCCCAAATGTGAGGTTAACATTATATTTGTAATAGTTTATTGTAAATAATATTAACTGAAATGTTTAAATTGAGGTGTAGTACATATGTATATTTCTTTGAGAACAATAATTGATTTTATAACGTTCTCGACGACGACTGCCCTTCGACTCTCTCCCTTAGATGCCTCTCACTCTCAGCTGCTACACGCCTCATCAAAATAGGGGCAATCTCAGATCAATGTGCCCATCTCGTCTTTACATATACTTATTGTTAGCGTTTAGATTATATAAAATAAAATAACATTAAGACAGTTATAATATAGAACAAATGGAAATGTGTGTCAAAATAATTATGTAACCCGATTATAGATAGCGATGGCTCATAAGTAAATAAAGACCTAGTTAATTAAGCCGTTATGGTTAGCGATTATCAATAAAGACGTATTTTGCTGATCTAACTATGCGATTTAAATTCCCCTGCGAGTGAATAATAATAGCCAGGAGATCACTGTGTTGATCAACTAGAAAAACATAAAATTTTTAAACAAAAATAAAAGAGAAATCACGAAATTGAATAAAATTAATAAAAAAAAAAACCGATCTACAACAATTACCACCTCCTACGATCCTCCCCAAGAAGCGCTCAGCATTGAATCTGAGATTAAACCATCGAATTCAGGTCAGCATTAAATAGCCTTAAAGGTAAGAGTCCAGGGCTCGACCGAATCTCTTACCCTATGCTAAAAAACTTGTCCACCGAGGTCTCAGACCGGGTAATAAAACTGTACAACAACATTCTTAATTCTCAAATGCCACAAAACTTCAAAAACAGCATAGTAGTCTCTATCCATAAACCAAATACTCCAAAAACTGCAATAAACTCATACCGCCCCATTTCACTAAACCCTTGCATGGCTAAAGTTTTGGACAAAATTGTAGCAAACCGACTATGGTGACTCTGGATAGTCGGCAATTAGGCTTTCGAAAGGGCATGCCAGTGTCGGAATGTCTAACCCTCTTAGACTACCAGACTACTTCCGCCCTATCCACAAAAAACCATCGCTCAGTCATGAGCCTCGACTTCGAAAAGGCCTATGACAAATTAGGAATCCATACAATCATTGATGAGTTAATTAATTAGAAAATAGGACCTAAAATATTAAACTACATCAAAAATTTTCTGACAAATAGAAACACCGAAATTGAAGTAAACAATCAATTTTCGGAAAGCAAACCGCTTGAAAATGGCATACCGCAGGGATCACCTTTATCCGTAATTCTTTTCCTCATAGCTTACAACAATCTGTGTCGCACCATCTCACAAAGGCTTTGATTTCGTTGCATTCGCCGACGACTTCACAATAATAAAATAAATTTAAAAAAAAAAAACAATAATGAACAATGAACAACAATGGTGAGCATAAAACCCCTTTTCACAGATATTCTAAACTGGTGTAAATACTCGGGAGCAAAACTATCTGTAAATAAATCCACATTTGCAGGAAAAAGAAATGCAATTTTCAATTAAGCTCCCAAATTTACAACCTCAACGCAAGTAATGCCATAAAAATCCCTGGTTATCTGGTTATAACAAAAAGATACAGATGGAAACAACACATATACAACTTAAGTGTCAAAATTGCACAAAGACTTCACATAATAAAATTGTTAGCTAACCAAAAATATAGTTGTGACATTATATCACTAATAAATACAATTAAAGCCTTGATCATGTCACTAATAGACTTTTGTTTAGCTTTGTACGGTAATTTCCCCCTTCCTACAAAATAAAACTTAAATCCATCTACCATGATGCATTGAGGAAAACTTTCGAAGCCTTTCGGCCAACTAATAAACTTCTTTATGAAGCTGACCTTATGCCATCGATTGGCGAGGTTTTCGCAGGCAACAGCAAAACTTTACAAAACTCTAATGCTCGCATCAAGCACACCTCTCCAAGAAGTGCTAAAAACAAAATAAAAAAATCGAAAAACACCCAGAATACCATCGATTCTGCATAACACTTTGAACTTCTCAAAACACAATGATCTATTTTTTACCCCAATAAGAAGTAGAAAATTATTGAAACCCCCATGGTCTCTCAGTAAAGAGTCAGTTAATCTCTCTCTTCACTATATAAGTCATCTACACCCCCCATAATATATCGCAAAATGCTCCTTAACCTCAAAGAGAGATATGATAGGTATAAATTTATTTACACGGATGAATCAAAATCAATACAAGGAGTCTCATACAGCATCACAGCCGAGTCAGACATAGTTAAAACGGCTTTGCTCACACATCGAATTACAGAGCTGAAGCAGCAGCTATACTGGCTGCCTGTAAATATGCACTAAGAGAAAAACAGTATTTTGCAATTTGTTCTGACTCACTGTCAGCAATACAGGCAGTAATCCAGGTCAACAACCAAAATCCGTACAGACATAGTAACTCACCAATACCCCAAAATAATTTTGATATGAGTACCAGGTCACACTGGCATTCAGGGCAATGAAACAGCGGACAGAGCCACAAAGATAGCTTACAGAGTCCCATATATAGTTGAACAAAACATTAACGACAAAGACACAACAAAGTACATAAAGGACATCATCCTTAAGAAATACAAAAGAAAAGGTTTGACTAATATGAACCAAACCTCGATAGGAGACTCACAAATAAAAATAGACAACAACGTTAAACGGACAGACATCATCAAATTTCAGAGAATACGATTCGGACACACTAAACTTACCCACGAATTCATATTCAAAATGGAAAAAAATTAACCTTAAATCGGTTCATAACAGCATTGAAGCTGGACAAGGAAGATATAGCAGTTAAAGTCATCAAGTCGAAATTAACCGCCAGATATTTCAATTTTAAAAGAAAATTCTGATGTCTTCTTTTTACGACATCAAAATCAACAGAATTATAGATATTCAAGGCATAGGAGAAGGACTAGTCTCAATCGAATAACAAACAGACAACTACATTATTCCATCCATATTTTATTTACTTCATTCAAATTTCGCAATCCCCTGCGATGGAATAATAGGATTAGATTTCATAAAAAAATTTAATTGCCAATTAGATTACAATAGTTCAGATTGATTTATTATTAGACCACAAAACTTAACGTATCCTATATATGTTCCAATAACATTTAGCTCTGGTACTAATTCCACACTTCTACCAGCAATATCACAAGTGATACACAAAATAGAATTGTCTTGAGCAGAAGAAAACATCCTAATTCCAAATCAGGAAATTAACCCGGGTGTCTCTGTTGCAAACACCATTGCAACAGCCCAAAATACTTTTGTCCGATTCTTAAATACCACAGATACATGCCAGATGATAGGCTGAATCATTTTCGAATTACGATGTAGTTCAAAACCTAAAAGACAATAGAAAAGAGTCTGTAATCAGTAAATTAAAGAAAAATTTTCCAATTCTGTTAAAAAAACAACTTGAAGAAATATGCACCGAGTATGGTGATGTGTTCGGACTTGAAACCGAACCAATCACAATAATTTTTATAAGCAAAAATTGAGACTTAATGATGATGAGCCAGTATATGTCAAAAATGATCGATGTCCGCAGAGCCAAATAGAAGAAATCCAGCGTCGAGTTGGAAAGTTAATTGAACAAAATATTGTTGAACCGTCTGTATCATATAATAGCCCACTTTTATTAGTACCGAAGAAAACTCTTCCGGGCTCTAAAGAGAAAAAATGGCGATTAATAATTAGTAATTTAATCGTTATTGGTTGTTCTGATTTTTTCAAGCTCTGTAGAAAACACAATCTCAAATTACATTCAGAAAAATGTTCATTTTTTATGCACGAAGTCACATTTTTAGGTCACAGGTGCACATATAAAGGAATCTTACCAGATGACAAAAAATTTGACGTCATCAATAAATATCCAGTCCCTACAGACGCAGACAGAGCTAGAAAGTTCGTTGCATTTTGCAATTACTATAGACGATTTATAAAAAACTTCGCCAAATATTCACGGCACATAACGAGATTTTGTAAAAAGAATGTCCCACTTGAATGAACAACAGAGTGTGAAAAAGCATTCCAGTATCTGAAAAAGAAAATTGTTGAACCAAATTTCTAAACTGGTGTAAATACTCGGGAGCAAAACTATCTGTAAATAAATCCACATTTGCAGGAAAAAGAAATGCAATTTTCAATTAAGCTCCCAAATTTACAACCTCAACGCAAGTAATGCCATAAAAATCCCTGGTTATCTGGTTATAACAAAAAGATACAGATGGAAACAACACATATACAACTTAAGTGTCAAAATTGCACAAAGACTTCACATAATAAAATTGTTAGCTAACCAAAAATATAGTTGTGACATTATATCACTAATAAATACAATTAAAGCCTTGATCATGTCACTAATAGACTTTTGTTTAGCTTTGTACGGTAATTTCCCCCTTCCTACAAAATAAAACTTAAATCCATCTACCATGATGCATTGAGGAAAACTTTCGAAGCCTTTCGGCCAACTAATAAACTTCTTTATGAAGCTGACCTTATGCCATCGATTGGCGAGGTTTTCGCAGGCAACAGCAAAACTTTACAAAACTCTAATGCTCGCATCAAGCACACCTCTCCAAGAAGTGCTAAAAACAAAATAAAAAAATCGAAAAACACCCAGAATACCATCGATTCTGCATAACACTTTGAACTTCTCAAAACACAATGATCTATTTTTTACCCCAATAAGAAGTAGAAAATTATTGAAACCCCCATGGTCTCTCAGTAAAGAGTCAGTTAATCTCTCTCTTCACTATATAAGTCATCTACACCCCCCATAATATATCGCAAAATGCTCCTTAACCTCAAAGAGAGATATGATAGGTATAAATTTATTTACACGGATGAATCAAAATCAATACAAGGAGTCTCATACAGCATCACAGCCGAGTCAGACATAGTTAAAACGGCTTTGCTCACACATCGAATTACAGAGCTGAAGCAGCAGCTATACTGGCTGCCTGTAAATATGCACTAAGAGAAAAACAGTATTTTGCAATTTGTTCTGACTCACTGTCAGCAATACAGGCAGTAATCCAGGTCAACAACCAAAATCCGTACAGACATAGTAACTCACCAATACCCCAAAATAATTTTGATATGAGTACCAGGTCACACTGGCATTCAGGGCAATGAAACAGCGGACAGAGCCACAAAGATAGCTTACAGAGTCCCATATATAGTTGAACAAAACATTAACGACAAAGACACAACAAAGTACATAAAGGACATCATCCTTAAGAAATACAAAAGAAAAGGTTTGACTAATATGAACCAAACCTCGATAGGAGACTCACAAATAAAAATAGACAACAACGTTAAACGGACAGACATCATCAAATTTCAGAGAATACGATTCGGACACACTAAACTTACCCACGAATTCATATTCAAAATGGAAAAAAATTAACCTTAAATCGGTTCATAACAGCATTGAAGCTGGACAAGGAAGATATAGCAGTTAAAGTCATCAAGTCGAAATTAACCGCCAGATATTTCAATTTTAAAAGAAAATTCTGATGTCTTCTTTTTACGACATCAAAATCAACAGAATTATAGATATTCAAGGCATAGGAGAAGGACTAGTCTCAATCGAATAACAAACAGACAACTACATTATTCCATCCATATTTTATTTACTTCATTCAAATTTCGCAATCCCCTGCGATGGAATAATAGGATTAGATTTCATAAAAAAATTTAATTGCCAATTAGATTACAATAGTTCAGATTGATTTATTATTAGACCACAAAACTTAACGTATCCTATATATGTTCCAATAACATTTAGCTCTGGTACTAATTCCACACTTCTACCAGCAATATCACAAGTGATACACAAAATAGAATTGTCTTGAGCAGAAGAAAACATCCTAATTCCAAATCAGGAAATTAACCCGGGTGTCTCTGTTGCAAACACCATTGCAACAGCCCAAAATACTTTTGTCCGATTCTTAAATACCACAGATACATGCCAGATGATAGGCTGAATCATTTTCGAATTACGATGTAGTTCAAAACCTAAAAGACAATAGAAAAGAGTCTGTAATCAGTAAATTAAAGAAAAATTTTCCAATTCTGTTAAAAAAACAACTTGAAGAAATATGCACCGAGTATGGTGATGTGTTCGGACTTGAAACCGAACCAATCACAATAATTTTTATAAGCAAAAATTGAGACTTAATGATGATGAGCCAGTATATGTCAAAAATGATCGATGTCCGCAGAGCCAAATAGAAGAAATCCAGCGTCGAGTTGGAAAGTTAATTGAACAAAATATTGTTGAACCGTCTGTATCATATAATAGCCCACTTTTATTAGTACCGAAGAAAACTCTTCCGGGCTCTAAAGAGAAAAAATGGCGATTAATAATTAGTAATTTAATCGTTATTGGTTGTTCTGATTTTTTCAAGCTCTGTAGAAAACACAATCTCAAATTACATTCAGAAAAATGTTCATTTTTTATGCACGAAGTCACATTTTTAGGTCACAGGTGCACATATAAAGGAATCTTACCAGATGACAAAAAATTTGACGTCATCAATAAATATCCAGTCCCTACAGACGCAGACAGAGCTAGAAAGTTCGTTGCATTTTGCAATTACTATAGACGATTTATAAAAAACTTCGCCAAATATTCACGGCACATAACGAGATTTTGTAAAAAGAATGTCCCACTTGAATGAACAACAGAGTGTGAAAAAGCATTCCAGTATCTGAAAAAGAAAATTGTTGAACCAAATTTCTAAACTGGTGTAAATACTCGGGAGCAAAACTATCTGTAAATAAATCCACATTTGCAGGAAAAAGAAATGCAATTTTCAATTAAGCTCCCAAATTTACAACCTCAACGCAAGTAATGCCATAAAAATCCCTGGTTATCTGGTTATAACAAAAAGATACAGATGGAAACAACACATATACAACTTAAGTGTCAAAATTGCACAAAGACTTCACATAATAAAATTGTTAGCTAACCAAAAATATAGTTGTGACATTATATCACTAATAAATACAATTAAAGCCTTGATCATGTCACTAATAGACTTTTGTTTAGCTTTGTACGGTAATTTCCCCCTTCCTACAAAATAAAACTTAAATCCATCTACCATGATGCATTGAGGAAAACTTTCGAAGCCTTTCGGCCAACTAATAAACTTCTTTATGAAGCTGACCTTATGCCATCGATTGGCGAGGTTTTCGCAGGCAACAGCAAAACTTTACAAAACTCTAATGCTCGCATCAAGCACACCTCTCCAAGAAGTGCTAAAAACAAAATAAAAAAATCGAAAAACACCCAGAATACCATCGATTCTGCATAACACTTTGAACTTCTCAAAACACAATGATCTATTTTTTACCCCAATAAGAAGTAGAAAATTATTGAAACCCCCATGGTCTCTCAGTAAAGAGTCAGTTAATCTCTCTCTTCACTATATAAGTCATCTACACCCCCCATAATATATCGCAAAATGCTCCTTAACCTCAAAGAGAGATATGATAGGTATAAATTTATTTACACGGATGAATCAAAATCAATACAAGGAGTCTCATACAGCATCACAGCCGAGTCAGACATAGTTAAAACGGCTTTGCTCACACATCGAATTACAGAGCTGAAGCAGCAGCTATACTGGCTGCCTGTAAATATGCACTAAGAGAAAAACAGTATTTTGCAATTTGTTCTGACTCACTGTCAGCAATACAGGCAGTAATCCAGGTCAACAACCAAAATCCGTACAGACATAGTAACTCACCAATATCCCAAAATAATTTTGATATGAGTACCAGGTCACACTGGCATTCAGGGCAATGAAACAGCGGACAGAGCCACAAAGATAGCTTACAGAGTCCCATATATAGTTGAACAAAACATTAACGACAAAGACACAACAAAGTACATAAAGGACATCATCCTTAAGAAATACAAAAGAAAAGGTTTGACTAATATGAACCAAACCTCGATAGGAGACTCACAAATAAAAATAGACAACAACGTTAAACGGACAGACATCATCAAATTTCAGAGAATACGATTCGGACACACTAAACTTACCCACGAATTCATATTCAAAATGGAAAAAAATTAACCTTAAATCGGTTCATAACAGCATTGAAGCTGGACAAGGAAGATATAGCAGTTAAAGTCATCAAGTCGAAATTAACCGCCAGATATTTCAATTTTAAAAGAAAATTCTGATGTCTTCTTTTTACGACATCAAAATCAATAGAATTATAGATATTCAAGGCATAGGAGAAGGACTAGTCTCAATCGAATAACAAACAGACAACTACATTATTCCATCCATATTTTATTTACTTCATTCAAATTTCGCAATCCCCTGCGATGGAATAATAGGATTAGATTTCATAAAAAAATTTAATTGCCAATTAGATTACAATAGTTCAGATTGATTTATTATTAGACCACAAAACTTAACGTATCCTATATATGTTCCAATAACATTTAGCTCTGGTACTAATTCCACACTTCTACCAGCAATATCACAAGTGATACACAAAATAGAATTGTCTTGAGCAGAAGAAAACATCCTAATTCCAAATCAGGAAATTAACCCGGGTGTCTCTGTTGCAAACACCATTGCAACAGCCCAAAATACTTTTGTCCGATTCTTAAATACCACAGATACATGCCAGATGATAGGCTGAATCATTTTCGAATTACGATGTAGTTCAAAACCTAAAAGACAATAGAAAAGAGTCTGTAATCAGTAAATTAAAGAAAAATTTTCCAATTCTGTTAAAAAAACAACTTGAAGAAATATGCACCGAGTATGGTGATGTGTTCGGACTTGAAACCGAACCAATCACAATAATTTTTATAAGCAAAAATTGAGACTTAATGATGATGAGCCAGTATATGTCAAAAATGATCGATGTCCGCAGAGCCAAATAGAAGAAATCCAGCGTCGAGTTGGAAAGTTAATTGAACAAAATATTGTTGAACCGTCTGTATCATATAATAGCCCACTTTTATTAGTACCGAAGAAAACTCTTCCGGGCTCTAAAGAGAAAAAATGGCGATTAATAATTAGTAATTTAATCGTTATTGGTTGTTCTGATTTTTTCAAGCTCTGTAGAAAACACAATCTCAAATTACATTCAGAAAAATGTTCATTTTTTATGCACGAAGTCACATTTTTAGGTCACAGGTGCACATATAAAGGAATCTTACCAGATGACAAAAAATTTGACGTCATCAATAAATATCCAGTCCCTACAGACGCAGACAGAGCTAGAAAGTTCGTTGCATTTTGCAATTACTATAGACGATTTATAAAAAACTTCGCCAAATATTCACGGCACATAACGAGATTTTGTAAAAAGAATGTCCCACTTGAATGAACAACAGAGTGGGAAAAAGCATTCCAGTATCTGAAAAAGAAAATTGTTGAACCAAATTTATTACAGTACCCAGATTTTGGCAAAGAATTTTGCATAATCACGGATGCAAGCAAACAGGCATGTGGAACAGTTTTAACTCAAAACTATAATGGACTCCAACTCCCAGTTGCAAATGCATCACGAGAATTCATTAAAGGTGAAAGCAATAAGAGTACTACAGGACAAGAATTAGCAGCAATACATTGGGCAATAACACATTTTCGTCCATATATTTATAGAAAACACTTTACAGTTAAAACTGATCACAGACCTTTAACATATTTATTTTCTATGGTCAATCCTAGTCGTAAATTAACACGCATGCGACTCGAATTAGAAAAGTATGATTTTACGATAGAGCACTGAGAGGTAAAGATAATTTTGTGGCAGACGCCCTGTCAAGGATAACAATATCTTATCTAATTGACATGAAAAAAAAAGTCATGAAAATCACTACCAGGTACCAAAGTTGACCAAACAATTTCTGCGCAGAAAATAAATAAGAACTATTGAAAAGGCAAAGTCTTGAAAAACCTTCTAGGCCCAACGTATGCGACGTCATCACAAATGACGAGGTACGAAAAGTAGTGACCTGCGAATAACAGATTCCACATGTTTATTGAAACATGGCAAAACAGTTGTAGCAAGAATTAATGTTAGCGATTTATACTCCAATATAATTCTCGACTTGGGTCAGTTTTTTCAAAGGCTTGAATGGCAAGCCGGTTTATCTGAAATCAGCCGACTAAAAGTGGCACCGAGCAAAAAGATCTTTGAATCTGAGTATGGGCAATAAAAATTTAAAATCATTAAGATTCGCGCTACTCAAGCCGGTGACCCTCATTCAAAACGATAAAGAAAAAGAAGCTATTTTGTCTACATTCCATGAAGATCCAATTCAAGGAGATCATACAGGCATAAATAAAACAATTGCAAAAATAAAGAGACAATATTATTGGAAAAACATGACTGAATATGTAAAAAAGTGCATTAACAAATGTCCAAAATGCCTGACGTCGAAAACGATAAAACACACAAGATCACCGATGACAATAACCGAAACTCCACAATATGCTTTTGACAGAGTGATAGTACACACTATTGGTCCACTACTACGTTCGGAAAATGGGAATGAATATGCAATCACCTTAATATGTGATTTGACAACTGTAGCAAAAGCCATATTCGAATCTTTTATTCTGAAATACGGTCCAATGAAGACGTTCATTACGGACATGGGAACAGAATATCAAATTCCATTATAAATGACTTGTGCAAATATTTAAAAATAGACAATATTACGTCTACTGCACACCATCACCAGACCTTAGGTACCGTTGAAAGAAGTCATCGGACATTCAATGAGTACATTCGTTCATACATTGTAGTAGTTAAAACTGATTGGGACATATGGTTAGAGTATTTCGTGTATTGTTTTAACGTAATTCATCAACACCTAGTATTTGGTGGGCAAAATAACTTACCAATACAATTCAATAGCGTACTACACTATTATATAATATAGAAGATTAATTAAAAGAAGTTAAGTTTGGATTAGAAAACGCTTACAAGAGAGCTCGAATACTTAAAAAAAAAGAAAAATTATGCAAAAAGAAATAAATGATAGGAAAGTATTAGATTCTGAAGTAGAAATAGGAGACCAAGTTTATTTAAAAGTATATTTAAAAACAGCAAAAACAAACACATGATCCAGCTATTGAAGGCCTTCATTGGTGGACTTAACTCTCACATAAACCTATGTAACGTGACTCACTATTATTGTTTCCTTTTTTTGTTTTATGCATTTTAAATTTGATTTGCCTTTGCCTCACATACAAACCGAACTTACCAATGATTATAAAAAAATTTAAATTTATTAAAGGATATAAGTGCTATCAATCCTTTCGGTTTCGAGATTCCCTTTTTTTATACCCTTGCAAAAAGGGTTCGTTTATTTTGGTCAAAGGTGTGCAACGCATAGAAGGAAGTAATTCCGACCATATAAAGTTGGCGGATGCCGGGTTTGTATGTGTGAGGTTGTGGTTTTGCGTGTGTCGCCGCATGTCGAGTTTGCGTGCGTGTGGTTATAGTTTTGGATATTTCACATTAATGACAATTTCATCATTATTGTAATATTGCATCAGCCTCTAATTGTGTTGTGATTGGTTACTTGTATTGTGTCGCTTTAAGAAGTTCCGTTAGCGGGGCACCAGTGTTCTGAGTGTGGTTCGATGGTAGGCACAAGAAAGAGAGTTCAGAATCAAGGCAGTACAACTCTCAACTCGAGTGCGCTACAATGCACGAAAATAATAGTGACCCGACATCAGAAGTGGGATCTGGCCCTCTACCTTCAACAGTTGATGCATCTTGGAAAACCATAATGGAGTTGCAAAAAAAAAATTTAATTGAACTGGTTCGGGCCGTACAATCAACGGCATCACGAAGTGCAGTGCAGAATAAATCAGTGCAACTACCCTAATTCAACCCAGACAAGTCGGGCGCCAACGCTTCATCGTGGTGTACAACCGTTGAAATTATTCATCAAGAAAATGCATTAAAAGGCAGCGCGTTGGTCATGGCCTTGAGCTCAGCATTAGAGAGAAGCGCTTCGCAATCGCTTTCGCAAGTGTGTTACGCCGAAATCACCTGGGCCGATTTTATTCATACAGCGCTTTGATACCGTAGAAACACCAGCCGCAATGTTTCTAAGTATGCTGTCGAGTCGACCGAATGACGGCGAGTGTCCCGCAGTGCATGCAAGCCGCATGGTTACAGAGCTGACGACGAAATGGCGCCAAATGGGAATTGAAGAGATTGCTGTCTCTGTCACTCTTGCGTTGCTAGCAAGTTTTGATAATCGATTGCAGCGTTTAAGCTTCACGTCGGATGTTAAAACAAGAAGCGATTTGCAGTCCGAACTAAACGCGTTCACTTTTAATAAAAGGAAATCTGGCTTTATTGAGCATCAATCCGAAACTTTTCCCAAACGGCAAAAACAATCATCGATAGAGTGTCACTTCTGCAGCAAATTGGGCCATAAAATGATTGACTGCCGACTCAAGAAACAACAAAATCATGTTGCAAGTGGTAATGAATGACGTGGTAGACAAGAAGGTCACCATCGTGAAACATCAAGCGTAACATGCTACAAGTGCGGAGAATTGGGTCACATATCTACCCAATGCCCAAAGAAGGAAGCTAATAGAAATAAGACAACCTGGAAAATCGAGTGGATTAGTGCAGCGTTGCAGTACCAAAGGGACACATGGACAATAGAGGCCAAATTTTTTAAATCACCTTCGATTCTGGAGCAGAATATTCGTTGATGAAAGAGAAGATAAGTACAAAATTTTCTGGCGAAAGATTCAATAACGCGGTTATGCTGAAAGGCATAGGCAGTGGTGGAATTTGTAGTACTTTACAGATATTAAGTAATGTAAAAATTGATGACAATTGCATTGAAATTCTGTTTTATATAATAAGTGATGATCACATGGAAAACAATATTGTCATTGGACGGGAAATACTAAATCAGGGTTTCGATATTGTTGTTTCATCAAACCAATTTAAAATCTCAAGAACCAAAATAATTAATTCATGTATTGGTGGTGAGCCAACCGATTTTGATACAGAACTTGAGGGTCAAGACAAAATAAAACTGCATTCATTGTTGGCAAAGTATTCAAATTCTTGTATAATAGGTATTCCAGGTACTAAAGTCAAGGTTGGTGAAATTAAATTGAGATTAATTGATCCAAGTAAAACAGTTCAAAGAAGGCCATATCGTTTAAGTCCATGCGAGCGAGATTTAGTAAGGAAAAAAAATTAACGAATTGCTAAAATACAAAATAATTAGACCAAATAGACAAAATAATTATTGTTGGTCAAGAAGAAAAATGGTTCAGATAGACTTTGTGTTGATTACAGAGAGCTAAATTCAAATGTCTAGATATAGCCAGCGGTTATTACCAAATTCCCTTACACATCGATTCTTTTGAGTATACAGCATTTGTGACCCCAGATGGTCAATATGGTCAATTTAGCAAATTCGTATGTTATCGTCTATATGGACGATATAATGATAATTGCCTCAACAAAAGATCAAGCGCTAGAAAGATTAGAAAATGTTCTTAACACATTAACAAAAGCTGGATTTTCATTCAACATTACAAAGTGTTCTTTTTTGAAAACATCGGTTCAATATTTAGGCTACAATATTAGTGCTGGTGAAATTCGTCCAAACCCTCAGATAATTGTAGCATTAACTGCTCTTCCGCCTCCACAGTCAGTCACATCGCTAAGACAATTCATTGGCTTAGCATCTTATTTCCGACAATTTATTGGGGGATTTTCACAATTGATGAAGCCGTTGTATTTTTTTAACTTCAGACAAAAGTAAATTCTTTTGGAAAACGGAACATGAGCAGATACGAAAAAAAGTTTTTTCTATTCTTACCGATAAACCAGTCCTTGTAATTTTTGACCCAAATCATCCAATTGAGTTGCATACAGATGCAAGTTGTGATGGCTACGGTGCTATTTTATTACACAAAATTAAAAACAAATCCCACGTAATTAAGTACTATAGTAAAATTACTTCACCTGCAGAGTCAAGATATCATAAACTCCATTAAACATTTTCGACATTATCTGTTAGGCAGGAACTTTACTGTGTTTACTGATTGTAACTCGCTAAAGGCGTCAAGAAACAAACAAGACTTGACCCCCAGAGCACAGCGTTGGTGGGCTAACTTGCAGGCGTTTACATTCGATATTTAATACAGAAAGGGGAAAAGAAGGTCACATGTCGACTTTTTGTCAAGAAATCCTCTTTTACCAAAGCCTACTTGTGCGGTAAGGGTGATTGATGAGAAGAGAGTTAAACTGGCTGAAATATAAGCAACTGGCTCATTGCTGAACAGCGTCGAGACGCGGACATAGCCGAAATTGTGATTAAATTAAAAGATTTTTCTCTTGCTGAAGACCTTGCGAAAACCTATGAACTAAGGGCAGAAGTTCTTTACCGAAAAATACAGAGGAATGGCAGAACACGCTGTTTACCAGTAGTGCCACGTGCCTTTAGATGGTGTATTATCAACCAAGTCGATAATGCATTTAGGTTGGGAGAAGACACTGGATAAAGTCTACGATTTTTATTGGTTTGACAAACTGTCAAAATATGTCAGAAAATTTGTTGATAACTGTATCACTTGTAAAATATCCAAATCAACCTCAGGAAAAATACAAGCTGAATTGCATCCCATTCCCAAAGTCAATATTCCTTGGCACACTATCCACATCGATATAACTGGAAAACTAAGTGGCAAAAGTGACCAGAACGAGTATGTAATTATTCATGTAGACGCGTTTACCAAGTATGTCTATCTTAGTGAGAGTTGCATAAAGCCTTTTCAATCGGCTGTTTCGTTGTTTGGAGTACCAAACCGAATAATAGCTGACCAGGGAAGGTGTCTTACGGGTGGAAAGTTTAGCCAGTTCTGTTCAGATAAGAAAATAAACTTGCATTTGATTGCCACTGGTGCTAGCCGAACTAATGGCCAAGCGGAACGAACAATGAGAACGTTGAAAAATATGCTGACTGCGCTTGAAACTGGAACTCAGTCTTGGCAAGATGTGTTGGGAGCGGGCGAAAACAGTGACTTTTGTAAATAACTTCTTTCAAATTAAATATTTCTTAATTTAATATATCTGTTAATGACTGTGCCAAATTTGATCAAGATCGGGTGACTATATCATGTAGCTCCCATAGGAACGATCGGTGGAAAACAGTGACTTTGATCAACATCTTCGTTATTTCCTATGATTGTAGGCCATTCTTTCGCAAACATAAGCCTTTTTATATAAAACGTTCTTCCACATTGATGGCTAATAGGTAAGGAAAGAGTTACCAAAAAAGTTGCAAGGGTATACAAACTTTGACGCGGTCGAAGTTAGCCCCGGCCCTCTGGTTTCTTTTTTTTTATTGGCCATGGCCGGGAGGGTACAGATGAATACTGGCAGTCAACATCCAAGCCCTACTAAAGCAAGATGTCAAACGTTTGGAGGAGTTCACCTTTATACCTTGGCTGTATTTGTTTCTGTCTTGTTAATCGAGACATTCAAGATCAATAAGTTTGTTTATTTCTGAGAATATAGTTCTCTCTTTTAGTTTCATTATAGACTCCATAATATATTATATGTAGTGAAATTCCACGGAAACTGCAGCAACAACCCATCCCACCCGGAAGAGCTACGGTTACATTTTAGGGTCCCGATCCGCTGTAAGATCGAAGCATCAGTTCATTGGCCTATACGTCCCAAAAATTATAAGGAAACCTACAGAGGGCAACAGTGTTATAAAAAAATTCAGATAGCCAACACTACGTTTTGTAGATTCTGAAGACGACAAAACCGATAATCAGGGTGGCAAAGAATGCTGCAAACATCATAGGCCATATTGACAGTTTTTTTTTTTTCGATGTTTTCAAAGTTTAGCCTAGGGTAGCCGACATTGCCGAGCCTGGATGACGCCTGACTATGTTTTTTGTGTTTTTATAAAGAAACCCATTAACATAGATTTCCTCATCAAACGTCAGCAAGTTTGTGCCGTGAATAACTTTATTTGTGCTGTTGTCCATCTGTACTGTAACTGTAGTCTCGTTGATAATGATGAACCATCGTCAATTACTGTCAGCGGCTGTAGGTGGCTGGAGCGAGTCTTACAATGCGTTATACGTTATTTAAGACGTTTTTTATTTTTTTTTTTAGTTCTGATTTTCTCGGCTCCTAAATAACTTAATGGATTAATTTTTTCTGTAATTTGTTGGTTATTTTGCTCAGATAATGGACCGTAAGAATGGTCTTCATAGTTTAATCCGTTTAATTCACAGATGCATTTAAACAAAGAGAAGTCCGTTTTTTGTTGCGTAGTTGTTGCGCACATTTTGTTGATTTCAGTTGTTTGCAGAATTTGGAGGTGAGAGTAGCGGGGCAGTTTTCAATTGCGAAGATATTATTACCACAGTCTGCGATGTTGTTATGTTCGGCAAAGTCAAGTATTGTACCATTATGTTGGACAGGAAACATGGTTATTTTTTTTACAAATACGCTAGGACTTGGGTATTTAATAAGGCAGTGTACAAAATTATGATCTAATGAAGTAAGTAAGTCGACTCGCCGACTTGGGTATACCATACACCAGGTGAAACTAATGTTTCAAATTTTGAAAACCAAATGTATGTCTATTAAATTGTTTTAACACACGAGCACTCTTGCGCCGCCACTAGCCAACTGCCAATTCTGTAGTAAAATACGTTCATACGCATATTTTGCATGTTTCCAGTCCAACTTCTATCAAATTGGTAGTTTGGTAGAAATATATAAGATTAATTGGTTTGCCGAATTCGGTTGCGATAGTCAAAAATTGCAGCAGGCAATCGATTTTTTCTAAATTATGGATGCGGAAATGGGAGTGGCAAAACCTGTTATACTTTTTAGGAAAACAGTTTTATTTAAATTCCAATAAACTCAATACATTTACATACTACAAGAGTATTACATCTTCTCCCATTTTACTTTCGCCTACCATCTTCTTGTTCCTCTTTATGCTCTTCTTTTCAGATTGAAGTACCCATTACAAGCCCTGGTGTACCTCAATCTATCCCTCACGGGAACTCTGATCAATTACAGGATCATGCTGGCTCTCAATCACTTGTGGATCCCAATGCTCCTCCGCCTCCACTAACTGTAGTGCCTCATTGCAAACAATTATTTATCTCTAGGCTTTCTCCGCATACTTCTGAGTCGTCTGTGGCAGCTTACATTGGTAATATATGCCCTGCTAAGGTTTTAATTCAAAAGTTTAAGTTTTCTAAGCCTTGTGAAATATCCTCTTTTATAATAACAGTACCAAATGAGTATTTCTCAGCTATGGTTGACCCTAATTTATGGTCTGAGAGCCTAGTCGTGCACGATTTTGCGCCCAATAAGCGATCCCGTCCGTTGCATGTCCACCTTCCTAATCTATCTTTTGCTTCAAAACACTAATAAAATCTAGTCTTTGCATTCATTATCAAAATGTAAGAGGACTCTTTACCAAGGTCTCGAAACTGTACTGTGATAGACAACTGTTCTGATATATTATTGTTTGGAAATTTAACGACTTTATATACTTTATGTCAATATTCATGTAATTGAACCACTGTATATCTTCTATTCTTCTTTACGTACGCATTTGTTTGTGAACGCAACATAAGAACGGTACATTACATATTACATCGTCTCCCATTTTACTTTCGCCTACCATCTTCTTGTCCCTCTTTATGCTCTTCTTTGCAGATTGAAGTACCCAGTACAAGCCCTGGTGTACCTGGTGTATTCCAATGCTCCACCGCCTCCACTTACTGTAGTGCCTCATCACAAACAATTCTTTATCTCCAGGCTTGCTCCAGATACTTCTGAGACTTCTGTGGTGGCTTACATTGCTAATATACGCGCTGCTAAAGTTTCAATTCAAAAGTTTAAGCTTTCTAGGCCTCGTGAAATCTCCTCTTTTAAAATTACAGTACCAAATGAGTATTTCTCAGCTATGGTTGACCCTAATTTTTGGCCAGAGGGCCTAGTTGTACACGAGTTTGCGCCCAATAAGCGCTCCCGTCCGTTGCCTGTCCACCATCCTAATTGATCTTCTGCTTCAAAAAACTAATAACGTCTAGTCTTTGCATTCATTATCAAAATCTAAGAGGACTTCTTTCCAAGCTCTCGAGACTGTTCTGTGATAGCCAATCCTTTTTAGCTGGCATATTAGCTTTCTTTGAAACTTGGCTCAACTCCTCTGTTTTGGATAATGCAATTTTTTCTAATAACTTTATTTCTTATGGGCTTGATCGTGTTGGTCGTCGTGAAGGTGGAATACTCATTGCTGTCAACTCGAATCTGTGTTCAAGTGTTGTGCCGATTGATCTCCCCTTAGGTG